>NC_092709.1:218182349-218492920 GCF_047496885.1 Scyliorhinus torazame | reverse complement strand
GACCTTTACATTTGTTCTGGACCTCGCGAGCCCAATGACAGCTCCATGGTCCGAGACGACTACGACTCGGACGAACCTTTCGTGTTGCACATTGGCGACCCCCGCATTGAATCCGACGCAGATGCGGATTCATTTTTCGGATTTGAGGATCTTCAACCCAGCAGATATGACGTCCCAACTGATCAGTGCAGGATGATGCTGCAGCCTGACGTTAACAGACAGAAAGTGGTACAAGCCCACAGAGAGCGGCCTGCTGCCACACAGAGCGTGGTCCACGCCCCGCTCAGGGTTCCCGACTCTACGAAAGAAGACATGCAAGACTCCACACCGCAGTCCTTGCAGGAACAAGGCGTGACTCCAGTGTCACAAGACTCCACAGCAATATCGTGGACAGACTCCACAATTGCAGAAACGCATGACTCCAATGCGCAGTCCTTGCAGGAACAAGACCATGAGGGTCTAGCAACCTCCTCTGACCAACTAGCGGCAGACGATGCAAGTCTGCCATGCTCACGTAAACAGCAAGAAGACTATAACAGTCTACCACGCTCCACTGCACAGCAGGATGACCATGACGGTCTATCATGCTACAATGAAGGGCAAAGCGCTGATGACTGTTCAAGCCCAAATGAAGACAAGCCAAAGGAATTGCCTCTTCCAAGCCCGAAGAAAAAAGGATTATGCGCTGACCTTCAGGATCATTCTAGCCGAAGAGATATTAATAATGCTGCGCAGTCACAGAAGGATGCTGAGGATTTGCTAAAGAAATAGCTTGTATGTCTAACTTGCAAGGAGCAGACTGAAAATTGCCATTGCTTTAGTACGGATCGAAAAAATGGACAAGATATTGATCCTCATTTGATGGAAATAACACAACCTGAATCATATCTACAGCAGGGACAACTGTCTCCCTTCAACACAAAACCGTAAAGTCCCAACTACAAAGACCAGCAGTTAGTCAGAAATGACTTTAACTTTCCAAATATTGACTGGAAAAGATATAGTTCGAGTACAATAGATGGGTCGTTTTTTGTACAGTGTGTGCAGGAGGGTTTCCTGAAACAATATGTTGACAGGCCAACAAGAGGCGAGGCCACGTTGGATTTGGTTTTGGGTAATGAACCAGGCCAGGTGTTGGATTTGGAGGTAGGAGAGCACTTTGGGGACAGTGACCACAATTCGGTGGCGTTTACGTTAATGATGGAAAGGGATAAGTATACACCGCAGGGCAAGAGTTATAGCTGGGGGAAGGGCAATTATGATGCCATTAGATGTGACTTGGGGGGGATAAGGTGGAGAAGTAGGCTGCAAGTGTTGGGCACACTGGATAAGTGGGGCTTGTTCAAGGATCAGCTACTGCGTGTTCTTGATAAGTATGTACCGGTCAGGCAGGAAGGAAGGCGTCGAGCGAGGGAATCGTGGTTTACCAAGGAAGTGGAATCTCTTGTTAAGAGGAAGAAGGAGGCCTATGTGAAGATGAGGTGTGAAGTTTCAGTTGGGGCGATGGATAGTTACAAGGTAGCGAGGAAGGATCTAAAGAGAGAGCTAAGACGAGCAAGGAGGGGACATGAGAAGTATTTGGCAGGAAGGATCAAGGAAAACCCAAAAGCTTTCTATAGGTATGTCAGGAATAAGCGAATGACTAGGGAAAGAGTAGGACCAGTCAAGGACAGGGATGGGAAATTGTGTGTGGAGTCTGAAGAGATAGGCGAGATACTAAATGAATATTTTTCGTCAGTATTCACTCAGGAAAAAGATAATGTTGTGGAGGAGAATGCTGAGCCCCAGGCTAATAGAATAGATGGCATTGAGGTACGTAGGGAAGAGGTGTTGGCAATTCTGGACAGGCTGAAAATAGATAAGTCCCCGGGACCTGATGGGATTTATCCTAGGATTCTCTGGGAGGCCAGGGAAGAGATTGCTGGACCTTTGGCTTTGATTTTTATGTCATCATTGGCTACAGGAATAGTGCCAGAGGACTGGAGGATAGCAAATGTGGTCCCTTTGTTCAAAAAGGGGAGCAGAGACAACCCTGGCAACTATAGACCGGTGAGCCTCACGTCTGTAGTGGGTAAAGTCTTGGAGGGGATTATAAGAGACAAGATTTATAATCATCTAGATAGGAATAATATGATCAGGGATAGTCAGCATGGCTTTGTGAAGGGTAGGTCATGCCTCACAAACCTTATTGAGTTCTTTGAGAAGATGACTGAACAGGTAGATGAGGGTAGAGCAGTTGATGTGGTGTATATGGATTTCAGCAAAGCGTTTGATAAGGTTCCCCACGGTATGCTATTGCAGAAAATACGGAGGCTGGAGATTGAGGGTGATTTAGAGATGTGGATCAGAAATTGGCTAGCTGAAAGAAGACAGAGGGTGGTCGTTGATGGGAAATGTTCAGAATGGAGTACAGTCACAAGTGGAGTACCACAAGGATCTGTTCTGGGGCCGTTGCTGTTTGTCATTTTTATCAATGACGCAGAAGGGTGGGTGAGTAAATTTGCAGACGATACTAAAGTCGGTGGTGTTGTCGATAGTGTGGAAGGATGTAGCAGGTTACAGAGGGATATAGATAAGCTGCAGAGCTGGGCTGAGAGGTGGCAAATGGAGTTTAATGTAGAGAAGTGTGAGGTGATTCACTTTGGAAGGAATAACAGGAATGCGGAATATTTGGCTAATGGTAAAGTTCCAAAAAGACTCCAAATCGGACAGCGCAGTGATTCGACCACTTCTTGGTTCCTGTTGATGGCGTTCATAACCAAGAGAGACATTTGACCATGATGATTGATGGTTTATGGACTAGCATGAATGATTTGGACTTATTGTTTAATCACCGTTCCCATGACTTGTATACCTTACCTTCTCTACCTGTTCTTTGTCCAGTTTTTCTTAAAGTGTACAGAAAATATGAACATATAAAGAGGGGAGGATGTGGTGATGTGCATCACTGTAAATACATGTAAGCTAGACAGACACTAGAGGGAGCACCAGAAACAACACACACACACACTCAACCAATAGGTAAGTTAGATAGGAGGTGACCAATGGACATTCACGATACACAAGGAGGTGACACGACCACAGGGGGGCATTACACCAACCGATACATAAAGGACACCACACAGATGATCAGCCCTTTGGCCAGTGGAGACAGTCAGTGAGGAGAGGCACAGGGTTGATTCATTATCACACCCACCACGTGGAAGACAGCAACTGGTTAGTCAGTTTAGGTAGCTACAATAGGATTAGCAGTAGTGTTGACCTCAAGTTATAAAAGTGTATATAGTGTAAATAAATGAGTTGAAGTTATTTACATGTCTCGACCTTCCTTGACAAATGCAACACAAGGAAGCCGCTTATGTTACAAAGGAAGCATAACAAAACAAGTAGTTTATCTATATTTTATGGATTAGGTGCAAGGCCCAATTTCCGATTGGCTTTGGACCTCTTGATTCAGGCACTGAGTAATTTATTTCCAAATAATTAAGACATGGGGAGTATTGTTCTGGATTTCTAAGTGCAGCCAACATTGTAAACACATTATGCCTGATTACGTTTACTGTGTCACAGCATGTGTCACCCACAGCAACTGTCACCCAAAACTATCAGGATAAATGTTCAATTTTGACAGTTAGTCAATGTTAGTACATGACCTTCCCATTATGGAACCCGCTAGATTTTCATTCCAGTAATAATGGAAAGAATAGAAGACAAATTGGACAGATTCTAAAATGGTGGGAAATTCACTCTGCCCATTGGGATGAAGACAAAAATATGCCCCACAATGTTTATACCAGAATGGTATTGACTTCATAGATAGAGAATCCATATATGTTCTGTAGTATATCAAATAACACATGACTGTGAATTTCACTGGAGCTGCTTTTGTTCCACCACTGTAAGTTTGGCGGACGTGCAGCAGAATTTCACAGGGATTCCAGCTAAATCACAGTCGCAGAACAGGAGAACCCCTGAGGATAATTCGGCACCAGTATTTCCATCTCATGTTTTAAGAAAGATAGGTCTAAATTTGTTTTGGTGGTAAGTTGTTGATACATTACTGTTCATGTCAGGTAAAGTCACCATAGTCCCAGATGACCATAGGCTGCTTTCCCCTCTGAGGGGGAGAGCTGACCGGTGGTGATTTAACCTGAGGATCACCACACTTCAAGGGGCATGGCAGGCTTTCATGAATAACTTTAGCCAGTACAAGAATTGGACCCATGGCACTGGCCTTCTTCTGCATTATAAACCAGCTGTCTAGCCAAGTAAGCGTAGCCAAGTAAGCTAAACCAGCTCCCACGTTAACTACCGCTATTGGATACACAGTCCTTGCTGAGGAATCACCTACAAAAAACAAAGGGGTTTGCAGAGTAGACAGATCTGATCTGTTGCAATGGTACTTTTCAATGTTTGCATAAAATTAGGAGAGAAATATTCTGAGCTCCTCTGTTTCAATCAGATTGGCATTGTTGACAGTCGAGTTCAACATGATAAAAGCAGATTAATAATATCTGCCTTTTACACAACTGTTCACCATAATCATTAATCAAACTGAATTTGTGGCATGGAGATAAACTTTAATAAGGTAAATGACAGGAAAAGGAGAAAGATGCGTTGACTGAAGGTAATATCAAGGCTGCTCGGTCATATGTAAAATGTTCAAGTGATCAATGACTTTTATGAGGCCCCAAGGCTATGAGGATGGCAGGGTGCTTAAGCTACCTCCACTCCCTCATAAACTGAAGGATAGCATTGCAATTTGAGCATTTTCTGACTTAAACTGTGCATTAGTTGTCAATTTTGAGTGCTGGACTTTTTAAATCTGGAAAGTTTGACTTATAACTAGCATGGCACAGTTCCAAAATATTGAGGCAGCTTCTTTTTTTTTTAAAGGGAGTTACACTCACCGTCTGGTTCTTTTCTAATTTTTCCTGTGGTTTTATTTCCATAACGGATGAATAAATCCACATAGGATGATATGAAAGCATTTGATGAGAAAAGATCACTTGGTCCATCAAACCTATTCCTCACACAGGTACAATCAACATTTCTGTTATAGATTCTACCGAGACCACTTAATAGCTTGTGGAAAGGTTCTGGTATGTTTATAACTCTTTTCTCCCTTTCAAATGTGGGAAATCCACTCAATATTTATCACTTATTCATGGCCACTTGCCCTCTTTGGTATGGGATTTCTGTGGATGCAGAAATTCAGAATCCATCAGGGCCTGCAGATAATTTTATCGTTATTACTTGGCTTAAACAAGTAATCATTTTGAAAGCGCAAAAACAATTTTTTTTAAAGTCATTAAATGTAATATAGACCCTTGCCCAGCAGAATCTGCTGATACATTCAATCATGGTCCTAATGGTAGATCTTGTGCTCTAAGCAAGCCTCACTATGTATGCCAACATGCTGCCATCCCAACATTATCTCTGATATTACGGATGTTGGGAGGGTGGCAAAATCCGCATCCTAACCACCATTTGTAAGAAAACCTAATTAACAAGCTACTAAGCTTGCTGTCACTATAGGGTTCATTGGTTCTGGACAGTGTTAATAGGCCTGGAAGTGCCATATATTGGTATTGGGTGCATGAGAGGCCTTCGGGGGTGGGTGGGATGCAAGAGGTAGCATGGATAGTGTTTGGAGGGTCAAGGGGTTGGACAGCCGTTGTATTTTTATTTAACTAAAAGAAGTCCCACACTCACAAGGTAAGATCAAATGGTCTACTGCTGCTCCTAATTTGTATGTTTGTATGTATGCTCATCTTAGTTTCATACAACCACAACCAGCTTCCTTTCTGCTCGGTATGATTCTAGTCAGTGGAGAGAAAACCCTCTAATTCCCATTAGCCTCGATTTTATTAGGTTAAACGTTGGCTTGATGTCAAGGGCAGTCAATCTCACTTCATTTCTAAAATTCTGCTCTTTTGTCTATGTTTGGATCAAGGTCAAGGGCCAAGTATCCTTGGCAGAATCCAAACTGAGCATCAGTGAACAGGTCACCGCTGTGCAGATTTGTCCTGCTTTTTGTAGACAGCAAATACCTGGGCAATTTTCCATAGTGTAGGGTTGATGCCAGTGTTTATCTGAACTGGAGCAGCTTGGTTACAGGTACTGTTAGTTCTGGAGCACAAGCCTCCAGCACCATAGTAAGGGTGTTTTTGGTGCCATGGCCTTTATTGTGTGCAATGCACTCGGCCTTTTCTTGATATCATGCAGAATAGATTGATTTGGTTGAAGACTGGCATCTGCAATGCGGTTTCAGTGATGGACTCGATGCAGGGTTTGAGGTTGAGCAGAAATATACATGATGTGCAATAAGGATGGAGTTATGTGTTTCCCTCGTTCTTCCAGTTACACACTGTTAGAATGTTAACAGGCAACCTAAGAGTGAGAAATCAGGTGGGTGGTCCTGTAAATTAGGGCACTGCGCCGTTGGTGACATACCGCCCACCAGTCTACCCACCCCACACCCTCCACAATTTTATGGGAAACTGGAAATATCTGGTGGGTCACCTACCATGGCACAATTAAAATCCTTAAGTGAGCAATAAATGCCTAATTAAGGGCCTCATCCGTTGAATCCCTACAGTGTAACCCCACCTAACCTGCACATCTTTGGATACCAAGGGGCAATTTAGCATTGCCAATTCACTTAACCTGCACATCTTTATGACAGATGGAATACAATGTGGAAAAGTGTGAGGTTATGCACATTGGTAGGAAGAATTTCTAAATGGGAAAAGGCTTAGGAAACCAGAAGTTCAAAGGGACTTAAGAGTCCAAGTTCAACATTCTCTTCAGGTTAATGTGCAGGTTCAGTCGGCAGGTACAAAGGCAAATGCAATGTTAGCATTCATGTCGAGAGGGCTAGAGCACACAAGCAGGGTGTACCTCTGAGGCTGTATAAGGCTCTGGTCAGACCCCATTTGGAGTATTGTGAGCAGTTCTGGGCCCCGTATCTAAGGAAGGATGTGCTGGCCTTGGAAAGGGTCCAGAGGAGATTCACAAGAATGATCCCTGGAATGAAGAACTTGTCGTATGAAGAGTGGTTGAGGCCTTTGGGTCTGTACTCGTTGGAGTTTAGAAGAATGAGGGGGAATTTTATTGAAACTTGCAGGATACTGAGATTCCTAGTTGAGTGGACATGGAGGGGATGTTTCCATTAGTCTGAAAAACCAGAACCTGAGGGCACAGCCTCAGACTGAAAGGATGATTATTTAAAACTGAGATGAGGAGGAATTTCTTCAGCCAGAGGGTGGTGAATCTGTGGAACTCTACCGCAGAAGGCTGTGGAGGCCAAATCACTGAGTGCCTTTAAGACAGAGATAAATAAGTTCTTGATTAATAAGAAGATATGGGGTTATTGGGAGAAGGTAGGAGAATGAGGATCAGAAACATATCAGCCATAATTGAATGGCGGAGTAGACTCGATGGGCCAAATGGCCTAATTCTGCTCCTATACTTGTGGTCTTATGGATTCAAAAACTAAACGCTAAACGAGATGGCATCAGTGCATCACAGAGGGAGACTGATTGAGTCACATCCAAAGCCAAGGAAATTAACCAAAATATTTTCACAACTTAAAAGTTGGATGGAATAGATTTTTTGAGCCTAAATGAATGCCTCGGACACATACTAATTATGAGCTGCAGGTGCTCAGCGGCCATATTGATGTAGACAATTGTTCAAGGTATCTTCTACAACAAGCTGCCTTCAGACACCAATCAGGTGCCTGCAGATCACTGACATGAAGAAAATGAGATCTGAGTCCCAAGTGTGCCTCATACATTCAGCAGCAGGCTTCTATTCGCCTGTTCTTGAACACAAGTGAATTTCTAGGTCAGAAACTCGGATTTTAAAACAACAAAATTTAAAACAGAAAGATCCTACTGCAGCTCTGGATAGAGAATAGAGACAGCATGCCTTAATGTTTGTCCCTTATGGAGAATACTGCAATTTCATTCATTCACACGAACGATAAATATCTCTTGCAGCATGCCAGTACAAAGTTCAAACACTGAGTTAACCACCACTTGTTAACCTCGGGCTATAGGGAAATGCAATAATCTATAGAAAATCAGTGATATCCCAGTTCAGTATTTCCATGTCTGTGTTCTGCAAGCAATACTGAGGGTCAAATTGATGACATCCATGTTATTAAACAATTATCTGCAATTAATCCTTGTGGTTGTGCTACAAACCTATCTCACTATTGAATTGTAACTACAAAATGTTAACTAATTGGTAGATGATAATTAAGTACAGCTTCCTTTGGAAGTATGTGAAATGTTAATTAATTCACCAATGGAAAGAGGAGTCATTTGTCATTGTCAGTTGTTTTAAAGATTAACATCTTTGAATTGTTGTGTCCGCTCTAAAATCAGAAATTAACTCCACAATCTTGTACAGACTCAATTTCTAGGTGCCAAGGAGAAAAGTATATCCACTTTTGGGCTGGGATTCCCCCCACCCCTAACTCCCCCCTCCTCCCCCCCCCCCCCCCCCACCCCCCCCCCCCCCCCCACCCCTCCCCACCCTGCATGTTTTGTGATGGCAAAGTGGCTCGCCGGCAGTATCGTCCTATTAGTGCCTGCACCATGCAGTTGAAGCCCTGCACCATGGAGCTCATGCCCTCAGGCATGGATGTCATGAGCTGAATCCCCGACCATGGAGTGCGCATCATGTGCCACGGTCTCCACTGCGGATGCCACACTCGCAGTGTTGGCCTTGTTGGAGTGATGGCACCATCTCCTCAGACAGAAGGCGAGGAGACTCCTCAAGTCAGCCTTGCAGTCTGAGGAGGGATATTATTACCCCTTCCTGATGCTGGACTCTGCCTTTGCAGTTCCAGCAACTCTGGGATGGCTTGACCCACTGGCACATCATTGACCAGGGACTCGGCAGAGTCCTGGACTCAGGCATCCTTCTGAGTGCCAGATCCCTGTGTCATCCATGCCTCCACCCACTGTGGATATTCAGCTGTGAGGTGCTCACCAGTCAGTGACCCAGAAGCCTGCCTATTAGCTAATCCCACCAAGGTGTGAGTATCTGCACTGGTGGAGAGATCTGGAGCTGTGATACCCCCTCAATGCTTGTGTCCCGAGATGTCTCCCTCAGATCTGCTCTGTTCTTAAGAGGGCGTGAGAACGGTCCGTGCTTATTGATTGATTGATCTGCAAGGGAAGGGAGATGGCATCAGTGCATCACAGAGGGAGACTGATGGCAAAACGATAACTCACGTGAGGCTTGCATCATGGTTGAATGTATAGAGGGTTCTCACTTTTGTCTGCTTTCCCCACTTCGTTCTCTGCATAGGTCCTGTTCATCGTCTGTCAGCTCAAGGCCTGTTTCCATAAGACCATAAGACATAGGAGCGGAAGTAAGGCCATTCGGCCCATCGGGTCCACTCCACCATTCAATCATGGCTGATTTCAACTCCATTTACCCGCTCTCTCTCCATAGCCCTTAATTCCTCGAGAAATCAAGAATTTCCTCAAAGAGCGTGAAGCATCTCAGCTCAGTCATGACTCCCGCAGGCTGTACCCATTCACATCAGTTATGCTCACATTTGACCTGCAATGAGACTGATGGGAGGAGTGTAGGCAGGAATCCTACCGGATCAGATGATGATGAAATCTGGCATGCGTAGGATGTGAGTGGGAGCCGGGATGGGAAGAGACGATTATCGACTGTGGGGAACATGGGGAGTGGGGGAATTAGGGCACCATAACAGGTGTTTGGAATCTGTGAGGTGGCTGGGTGAGAGATCACCTTGGAGGTGTGATGGGTGTGTGAAAGGGTTGTTACGACACCCTGAGAAGGTACACGGTCATTCCAGCCCACATGCCCTGGAGTCACAACACAAATGAATTAATCAATAATTCTTCAAAATCTTTACCCTTAGCTTCTCAATAATTACAGTCACTAGGTGTGGTAGTATGCATTAGGGGTCATGTGGGACTGTGAAGCCATGATGTCATTGGCTGACAGATCCCGGGTCCTGGTTGGACGTTGACCTCTAGCTCCGCCCTGAAGGTGGAGTATAAGTACCTGGAGTCCTCCCCCGCAGGCAGTCTACTACTGAACTGCGGGGGAAACAGTCACGCTTAATAAAGCCTCATCGACTTCACTCTATTCGTCTCTCGGAGTCTTTGTGCGCTACAATTTATTAAGCGTGACTAAAGGACTATGGAGCTCAGGATCATCCCGGAATGCCTGAGGATCAGCCCCCACGCAGTGAACGCGGCAGCAGCTTTCAAGCACTGGCAGGCTTGTTTTGAGGCCTACCTCAGAACGGCCACCGGCCGGGTCACAGAAGACCAAAAACTACAGGTCCTGCACTCGAGGTTAAGCACGGAGATTTTCTCTCTCATCGAAGACGCAGAGGATTTCCAGACGGCGTTCGCAGCACTAAAAAGTCTCTATGTCCGCCCAGTAAACCAGATCTACGCTCGCTATCAACTCGCAACGAGACGGCAAAGTCCCGGAGAATCGATAGATGAATTCTACGCCGCGCTACTAATTTTGGGACGAGCCTCCAGCTGCCCGTCGGTGAACGCAAATGAACACACGGACATGTTAATGCGCGATGCTTTTGTGGCAGGTATGAACTCCTCCCAAATCCGCCAAAGACTTCTAGAAAAAGAGTCGCTAGGACTCTCAGAGGCACGGGCCCTAGCAGCCTCCCTAGACGTGGCCGCGCGAAATACCCGCGCCTACGGCCCCGACCGCGCGGCAGCCCATTGGGCTCCGTACGTACCCGTCGCGACAAACCCACCCCCCCCCGGACACCCCACAGGCTTGCGCGGTCCAAACGCCAAGTCGCCACGGGGGGCGCCCGCTGCTATTTCTGCGGCCAGGTGAAACACCCCCGGCAGCGCTGCCCGGCCTGCGCAGCGATCTGCAAGAGCTGCGGGAAAAAGGGCCATTTCGCGGCTGTGTGCCGGTCCCGCGACGTCGCCGCTGTCCCGGGAGAACAGGGAGCCCTGCACTCCGTTTACGCTCCCCAACCCCCCCAGCGCCCCATGTACGACCCGCAGGCGCAGCCACTCTGGGTCCCGACCACCGCGGTCCCGGGAGAACAGGGAGCCCTGCACGCCGCTTACGCTCCCCAACCCCCCCCCCCCCCGCGCCCCATGTATGACCCGCCGGCGCTACCACTTTGGGTCCCGACCACCGCTCTCCCCGGAGAAGAGGGAGCTCTGCGCGTCTCTAACGCCCCCCAAACCCCCCCCCCGCGCCCCATGTCTGACCCGCCGGCGCTACCAATTTGGGTCCTGACCACCACTGTCCCCAGAGATGAGGGAGCCCCGCGCGTTCCTAACGCTCCCCAACCCCCCCAGCGCCCCATGTGCGACCCGCAGACGCCGCCATTTTGGGTCCCGGCCACCACGAGGGGAGGAAGGGCGCCGCCATCTTGGACCACCCCAGACCTGTACGACGCATGGGGGCGGCCATTTTGTCCACCCCCGCCGCCATCTTGTGACCCCCCAGCCATGTGCGATGCATGGGGGCAGCCATTTTGTTCACCCCCGACGCCATCTTGGACGGCAACAACGGACCCCAGTATCGACGGTTCCACGGGGTTCGAAGAAGACGCTCAACTACTACAACCACGTCTCGCTTCAATGACGCTGGACCAAGCTCAGCCCCGGACACTCCAGACAACGACGACAACGGTGCTGATAAACGGGCACGGGACACCATGCCTAGTCGACTCCGGGAGCACGGAGAGCTTTATCCACCCCGACACGATAAGATGCTGTTCTTTGACCACCCATCCCAGCGCACAAAAGATTTCCCTAGCTGCAGGATCCCACTCCGTACAGATCAAAGGCTTCTGCATAGTTACCCCAACGGTGCAAGGGAGGGAGTTCAAAAACTACAGGCTCTACGTCCTTCCCCAACTCTGCGCCCCCACATTACTGGGATTAGACTTCCAGTGCAATCTACAGAGCCTAACCTTCAAATTCGGCGGCCCAATACCCCCACTCACTATCTGCAGCCTCGCAACCCTCAAGGTGCAACCCCCGTCCTTGTTTGCAAACCTCACTCCGGATTGCAAACCCGTCGCCACTAGGAGCAGACTGTACAGCGCCAAGGACCGGACCTTCATTCGGTCCGAAGTCCAGCGGCTACTATAGGAAGGCATAATCCAGACCAGCAATAGTCCCTGGAGAGCACAGGTGGTAGTAGTAAAGACAGGGGAGAAGCAAAGGATGGTCATAGACTATAGCCAGACCATCAACAGGTACACACAACTAGACGCGTACCCTCTCCCCCGCATATCCGACATGGTCAATCGGATTGCCCAATATAAAGTCTTCTCCACCGTGGACCTCAAGTCCGCCTACCATCAGCTCCCCATCCGCCCAAGTGACCGCAAGTACACAGCCTTCGAGGCAGACGCTCGATTATACCATTTCCTAAGGGTCCCATTTGGCGTCACAAACGGGGTCTCGGTCTTCCAACGAGAGATGGACCGAATGGTTGATCAACACGGGTTGCAGGCCACGTTCCCGTACCTCGACAACGTGACCATCTGCGGCCACGATCAGCAGGACCACGACGCCAACCTCCAAAAATTCCTCCAGACCGCTAAAGCCTTGAACCTCACATACAACGAGGACAAGTGCGTTTTCAGCGCAAACCGGCTGGCCATCCTGGGCTACGTAGTGCGCAATGGGATAATAGGCCCCGACCCCGAACGTATGCGCACCCTCATGGAATTTCCCCTCCCGCACTGCTCAAAAGCCCTGAAACGCTGCCTGGGGTTCTTTTCATACTACGCCCAGTGGGTCCCCCAGTACGCAGACAAGGCCCGCCCCCTAATACAGACCACGACCTTCCCTCTGTCGACAGAGGCTTGCCAGGCCTTCAGCCGCATCAAAGCGGATATCGCAAAGGCCACGATGCGCGCCGTCGACGAGTCCCTCCCCTTCCAGGTCGAGAGCGACGCCTCCGACGCAGCTCTCGCGGCCACCCTTAACCAAGCGGGCAGACCCGTGGCCTTTTTCTCCCGAACCCTCCACGCTTCAGAAATCCGCCACTCCTCAGTGGAAAAGGAAGCCCAAGCCATAGTGGAAGCTGTGCGACATTGGAGGCATTACCTGGCCGGCAGGAGATTCACTCTCCTCACGGACCAACGGTCGGTAGCTTTCATGTTCGATAATGCACAGCGGGGCAAAATCAAAAACGACAAGATCTTAAGGTGGAGGATCGAGCTCTCCACCTTCAACTACGAGATCTTGTATCGTCCCGGAAAGCTGAACGAGCCGTCCGATGCCCTATCCCGCGGCACATGTGCCAACGCACAAATTAACCGCCTCCAAACCCTCCACGAGGACCTCTGCCACCCGGGGGTCACTTGGTTTTACCACTTTATCAAGTCCCGCAACCTCCCATACTCCTTAGAGGAGGTCCGTACAGTCACAAGGAACTGCCACATCTGCGCAGAGTGCAAACCGCATTTTTTCAGGCCGGATGGTGCGCACCTGATTAAGGCTTCCCGCCCCTTTGAACGCCTTAGTCTGGATTTCAAAGGACCCCTCCCCTCCACCGACCGCAACATATACTTCCTTAATGTGGTGGACGAGTACTCCCGCTTCCCATTCGCCATCCCCTGTTCTGACATGACCGCGGCCACAGTCATTAAAGCCCTGAACACCGTATTCACACTGTTCGGTTGCCCCACATACGTCCACAGCGACAGGGGGTCCTCCTTCATGAGTGACGAGCTGCGCCAGTTCCTGCTCAGCAACGGGATAGCCTCGAGCAGGACGACCAGCTACAACCCCCGGGGGAATGGGCAAGTAGAGAGGGAGAACGGCACGGTCTGGAAGACCGTCCTACTGGCCCTACGGTCCAGGGATCTCCCAGTTTCACGGTGGCAGGAGGTCCTTCCGGACGCCCTCCACTCCATCCGGTCACTACTGTGTACTAGCACTAACCAAACGCCTCATGAGCGCCTCCTTGTCTTCCCCAGGAAGTCCTCCTCTGGAACGTCGCTGCCGACCTGGCTGGCGGCCCCAGGACCCATCTTGCTCCGAAAGCACGTGCGGGCGCACAAGTCGGACCCGTTGGTCGAAAGGGTTCACCTCCTTCACGCGAACCCGCAGTACGCTTACGTGGAGTACCCCGACGGCCGACAGGACACGGTCTCTCTGCGAGATCTGGCGCCCGCCGGCAACACACACACCCCCCCGACACCAATCACCCAACCCCCCCCCTTCCTGCCACCGCCGCACCCCGCGACCGCCCCCTTCCCAGGAGGATCAGTCCTCCTCCCAGGCCCGACCAGGAATGAAGCCCAAGCTGAAACCGTAAGGCTCCCGGAGACGACAACACCGGAACAAGCACCACCACCACCACCGGGGCCGAGGCGATCGACACGGACGACCAGACCGCCCGACCGACTCGTGGCGTCGATCTAACAGTACAATATGTGGACTTTTAATGAGAACATTTTGTCTTTTCCTGACGATTACTGTAAATAGTTTGGAAAAATAAAAACCTTGTACATACTGTAATAACATGCGAAAGTTTTCCTCCCAGGACCAGCCTTGTAAACCCTTACCACCATGCGAAGCATCACCCCGCCGGGTTCATTTTTAACAAGGGGTGAATGTGGTAGTATGCATTAGGGGTCATGTGGGACTGTGAAGCCATGATGTCATTGGCTGACAGATCCCGGGTCCTGGTTGGACGTTGACCTCTAGCTCCGCCCTGAAGGTGGAGTATAAGTACCTGGAGTCCTCCCCCGCAGGCAGTCTACTACTGAACTGCGGGGGAAACAGTCACGCTTAATAAAGCCTCATCGACTTCACTCTATTCGTCTCTCGGAGTCTTTGTGCGCTACACTAGGTTCGTAAGTTGAGACACAATTACGGTTATTTATACCAAGAACTAACATGAAATATGCAGTAAATACAACTGGTTAATGACAAACTAATACCTACTACTCCCTTTCAGTGTACCACCCTCTACCCACACACACAAGACAGACAAACAAAGAGGGGTAGGCAATTGGGTGAAAATAATAAGTATGATGATCAAAAGAGTCTTTGTTTCTGATGGTGGTTCTTGAGTACTCTTTCCTCCCAGCACACCTGCTGAATAAAGTCCTTGGTTTGCAACCACTAATGATCTTCTCTATAGTTTAGAAATACATTGCTCACAGCTTTTCCTGGAGAGACCCCTTTGCTTCACATCAAACTGTGCTCTCAGTTTGTGGTTTATTTCCAGGTCTCTGCCTTTTTGTAGAGAGAGTTGGTCAGTTCTCCTCTGTTTCCACAGCCTGTAATGATTCTCCTGCACATAGATTCATCCGGATACCCTGCCAGTTCATAAACATAGCCTTTCTGGAGAAAACAGAGAGGGGAGAGGACAGCAGTCCTTCCTCAGGTCTGCCAAGAGTCAAACTGAAACCATAAGCTTAACACTTGAAGCTCTGAAACATTGATCAGATCCATTCACCACCTGTTACTGGGCAGAGCACAGAACTTTTGGCCAATTCATTGGCCACTAACCAAATCAATCAAACCGAATCATCACGGATGCCAGTCAATCTCTGTAATTGGCGCCAGTCCGTCTGAAATCTCCAATTTAAATCAGCACAGCCTTCTGGATCCTTCCGAATTAAAGGTACAGGTAGCTCACTGGCTGCTTTGCCTTAAGGTCACCAGAAATAAAAGAAAGGGAAAATGAGGGAATAAACAGGGAATAAACAGGAACACGTAGGAAGGACAGTTTCAGGGTGCAGCGTCATGAGGCAGACTTTAATTCATCTTCTTCAGGCACTGTTGCCCCATTCTCTTATGCGGCAAGCTGGCACTTACTATTGCAGCCACTGTTTCCCAGGTCAGGGTGGTGACATTGCTTGATGAACATCTGCACGATCACGGTTAGAGGATGTCATGTATCAACTCCGCACTATCCAGGAGTTTGGCGAGGGATCCCTCCGAAAATCTTGCTGCTGTTTTCCTGGCAGCCATCTCCCGAATGGACTTGGGGAAAAGTGCTGGGAAGGCGTTAAAAAGGAGTGCCCCATTGATAGCAGAGATTACGTTTTCCTGGGGCAAATGAATCAGAGGCAAGCCACCATGGCACGGCATGAATCACAGAGGAAAAAAAATGTTGTTATAGAGTTGCAATAGTCAGTGACTTTTCCCCCCATCGATGTTGCCGTGATTCTCACCGTTTGTTCACCAGAACCGACAGTTTGAAGAAACACGTAAGCTTCCACCCTCTCTGTCTCATCTGCACCCCACCCCCCCCTTCCGCTGACAGGAAGTGCCAGATAATCCCGCCCTTGGTGGCTCTGGTCAGCTAAAATAAAAGTAAATGGTCAAAAGAAAAGTGATGGGGTTTACTCTGAAATGGCCTAGAAAACCAGTCAGTTGTATCAAACTGCCACAAAGTCAAGAAGGCAGCTCACCACCAACTTCTCAAGGAAAGGACGGGCACTAACCGTTGGCATAACCAGCAACGGCCACATCCAAGGAACAAACAAAAAAATAAGAAAAGCAAATGTGTGACATTGGCTTAAATATTTCAAAGAGAATATTCCTGAACTTCCCAGCTCCACATTCAGTGAAATATCATTTTACAAACTTACCTTTTTGGTAGTCATTTGAAGCAGTCCCTTTCAGAATGGCTGGTTAGGTTGGATATAGTTTACCTGACTACAGCACAGGCTGTGTTCAGGGCAGCTTGGCTAATTTTTCTAAGGGGGCCTCAAGCAGGCTTCAGCACTTAATTGCATATACAAAGGCATAATGCCTGATTTCATGTGTGGATCGTGGACACTCTTGCCTTTGTCCATAGAGTGTACTGCACACCTCCAGCACAGAATGTGCGCACGCATGCTGCCTTCAACGCCAGCAAATCAGGACTCCCTCCCCTATCAACAGACTCCTCCCAACACATTTATTGTATTAAATTTTATCAGGAGCTGAAAAACTGTGAAGTTTGGATAAGAAGGACAGCATGGGATTAAGATGTGCAGGTCAGGCCTGAGATATGGAACAGCACAAGCCGGCAGAGGAAAACAAAGAAAAGATACAGTTCTAAAGTTTGTTACGATCAAGGGTTTGCCTGATTCGCTGTGGTAGTCGATATTAGGGGTATTACGGTACCTAGGTTGGAGGTACCTGATGCTGTAAGATCATTGGTGTGGGAGGTACCTGATACTGGAAGATCATTGGTGGAGCCTGCCTGCTGGTTCCGCCCAGTAAGGCGGAGTATAAGAGTCTGGGTTTCTCTAGCTGCTGCATTCTGTACCTGCGCTGCTAGGGGAAACATCTAGTTCAATAAAGCCTTCAATTATCCTGCAATATCTGCTGATACTAGGTAGGAACTGTGAATGTCCACAAGTTTCAGCCAACGACCACACCAAACTTTTAATCCGGGACTCCTTCGTTGCAGGTATGCTGTCCTCCCAGATCCGCCAGCGGCTGCTGGAAAAGGAGACGCGAGGCCTCAAGGAGGCAGGGGCCCTCTCAAGCTCCTTAGACGTAGCTTCCCGCAACGCCCGAGCGTACGTCCCCGACCGCGCGGCCGCCCCATGGGCAGCGTGGACCTCACCCGCAGCCGATTCCGATGCATCCCCCAACTCCCCACAAGCTTGTGCCGCGTGGTTGGCAGGCAACCCCGGAGGGACCTGATGTTATTTTTGCGGGCAAGCCAAGCACTCCCGGCAACACTGCCCGACCCACTCCGCAGCTTGCAAGGGTTGTGGAAAAAAGGGGCACTTCGTGGCGGTATGCCAGGCCCGGGCGGTCGCCACTGTCTCCGGGGGCGAACCGGGACCGCCGCCATTACCCTCATCGCAGGCCACGTGCGGCCCGTGGGTGCCGCCACCTTCAATCCCGCAAGCCACGTGCGGACCCCGGGTGCTGCCATCTTGTTCTCCAGAGACCTCGTGCGATTCATGGGCGCCGCCATCTTGCCCACCCCCGGTCATGTGCGACCCGTGGGCGCTGCCATCTTGGCTGGAGTCTCAAGACCCCGATTCGGCTGACCGCACACCACCCGAGGAAATCCATCAGCTTCTGCCACAACTCGCCTCGGTGACTCTGGACCAGTCTCGGCCCCGAACTCTTTCGACCGCTACAACGACTGTACTCATCAACGGACACAAGACATCCTGCCTAATCGACTCCAGGAGCACAGAGAGCTTTATACACCCCAACACTTTCAAGACACTGCTCCCTCCCTATACACTCAGTTAACCAGAAAATCTCTCTGGCCTCCGGGTCTCACTTTGTAGAGATCAAGGGTTACTGCATAGCTAACCTCACAGTCCAGGGAAGAGAGTTCAACAATTTCTGACTCTATGTCCTCCCTCACCTCTGCACTGCCACACTCCTGGGATTGGACTTCCAAAGTAACCTCCAGAGCTTAACCTTTAAATTCGGCAGCCCTATACCCCCTCTCACTGTCTGCAGTCTCGCGACCCTCAAGGTCGACCCGCCTTCCCTGTTTGCAAACCTAACCCCCGATTGCAAACCCGTCACGACCAGGAGCAGACGGTACAGTGCCCAGAACCGGACCTTCATCAGGTCGGAAGTCCAGCGGTTACTGAAGTAAGGTATTATCAAGGCTAGCAATAACCCCTGGAGAGCTCAAGTCGTGGTTGTAAAGACCAAGGAGAAGCACAGGATTGTCATCGATTATAGTCAGACCATCAACAGGTATATGCAGCTCGACACATACCCTCTCCCCCGCATATCTGACGTGGTCAATCAGATTGCACAATACAAGGTCTTTTCCACGGTGTACCTCAAATCCGCCTACCACCAGCTCCCCATTTGTCCGGACGACCGCAAGTACACTGCATTCGAAGCAGATGGGCGGCTCTACCTCTTCATAAGGGTTCCCTTCGGTGTCACAAATGGGGTCTCGGTCTTCCAACGGGAGATGGACCGAATGGTTGACTGGTACGGTTTGCGGGCTACGTTTCCGTACCTCGACAACGTCACCATCTGTGCATCGACCAGCAGGACCACGACACCAACCTTCGCAAATTTTTCCATACTGCCAGTCTCCTTAACCTGACCTATAACGAGGAGAAATGCGTATTCAGCACCGATTGTCTAGCCATCCTCGGCTACGTAGTGCACGATGGAGTTATAGGCCCCGACCCCGAATGCATGCGCCCCCTCATGGAGCTCCTCCTCCCTCACTGCTCCAAGGCCCTGAAACGTTGCCTGGGTTTTTTTTCATATTACGCCCAGTGGGTCCCCAATTATGCGGACAAGGCCCGCCCACTAATCCAATCCACGGTTTTCCCCCTGTCGGCAGAGGCCCGCCAGGCCTTCAGTCACATAAAGGCAGACATCACAAAGGCCACGATGCACGCAATCGATGACTCCCTTCCCTTCCAAGTCGAGAGCGACGCATCCGGCGTAGCTCTGGAGGCCACCCTCAACCAAGCGGACAGGCCCGTGGCCTTCTTCTCATGCACACTCCATGCCATTCCTCCGTTGAAAAGGAGGCCCAAGCCGTAGTAGAAGCTGTGCGGCATTGTAGGCGTTACCTGGCCAGCAGGAGATTCACGCTCCTCACTGACCAACAGTCTGTAGCTTTCATGTTCGATAATGCACAGCGGGGCAAGATAAAGAACGATAAGATCTTACGGTGGAGGATCGAGCTCTCCACCTACAACTACGAGATCTTGTATCGTCCCGGGAAGCTAAACGAGCCTCCTGATGCCCTATCCCGCGGCACATGTGCCAACGCACAAGTGGACCGACTCCGGACCCTTCACGATGACCTCTGCCACCCGGGGGTCACTCACTTTTTCCATTTTATCAAAACCCGCAACCAGCCCTACTCCATCGAGGAGGTCAGGACCGTCACCAGGAACTGCCAAATCTGCGTGGAGTGCAAGCCGTATTTCTACTGGCCAGAGAAAGCGCACCTGGTGAAGGCTTCCCGCCCCTTTGAACGCCTCAGCATGGACTTCAAAGGGCCCCTCCCCTCCACCGACCGCAACACGTACTTCCTGAACATGATTGACGAGTACTCCCGGTCCCCGTTCACCATCCCCTGTCCCGACATGACCGCTGCCACCGTCATTAAAGCCCTCCACAGCATCTTTACCCTGTTTGTTTTCCCCGCCTATGGTCCACAGCGATAGGAGGTCTTCTTTCATGAGCGACGAACTGCGTCAATTCCTGCTCAGCAAGGGCATCGCCTTAAGCAGGACGATCAGTTACAACCCCTGGGGAAACGGGCAGGTGGAGAGGGAGAACGGAACGGTCTGGAAGACCGTCCTACTGGCCCTACGGTCCAGGAACTTCCCAGTCTCCGCTGGCAGGAGGTCCTCCCCGATGCACTCCACTCCATTCGATCACTACTGTGTACCATGACCAACGAAATACCTCATGAACGTCTCCTTGTCTTCCGTAGGAAGTCCTCCTCCGGGACCTCGCTCCCAACCTGGCTGTCAGCTCCTGGACCCATTCTGCTCCACAAACACATGCGGGCGCACAAGTCGGATCCGTTGGTCGAGAGTACGGCTAACCCTCAGTAAGGCTATGTGGCGTACCCCGACGGCTGGCAGGATACGGTCTCCCTCCGGGACCTGGCGCCTGCTGGATCCCACCCACACACACCCTCACCAACCCCACCCACCCTCCCACCGGCGCACCCCATGGCTGCCCCCTTCCCAGGGAGATTGGTCCTTCCACTGGTCCCACCCAATGGTGATGAAGCTGAAGACGCCACAGAGTCACGGATGCCCGAGCCGGCGCCTGCATCACCGCCGAGACTGCGACGATCACATAGGACGACCAGGGGCCCCAATCGACTAATAGCTTCATTATGAAATGTACCTGTAAATAAATACCTGTGAATAATTTGTGTGACATGTAAAAAGGCAAAACACTGTACCACCAACATTTGGGTACCGCCATAACCTACACCACTGTATAACGCAAGACCACCACCCCCGCCGGACTCTTTTTTTTAACAGTGGGTGAATGTGGTAGTCGGTATTAGGGGTATTACGGTACCTAGGTTGGAGGTACCTGATGCTGTAAGATCATTGGTGTTGGAGGTACCTGATACTGGAAGATCATTGGTGAAGCCTGCCTGCTGGTTCCGCCCAGTAAGGCGGAGAATAAGAGTCTGTGTTTCTCTAGCTGCTGCATTCTGTACCTGCACTGCTGGGGGAAACATCTCATTCAATAAAGCCTTCAATTGTCCTACAATCTCGCTTCGGGAGTTATTGTTCGTGCAAAAGGAACAAAAGGCAGGAAGGGAGAGTGTGTAAAGCATGACCAGAGAAAGCAGGGCAGAGAGCAAGGAAGGTCTACATTAAACTGCATTTATTTCAATGCAAGGGGCCTGACGGGCAAAGCGGATGAACTCAGGGCATGGACGGGCACATGGGACTGGGATATTATAGCTATGACTGAAACATGGCTAAGGGAGGGGCAGGACTGGCAGCTCAATGTTCCGGGGTACAGATGCTATAGAAAGGATAGAACAGGAGGTAAGAGAGGAGGGGGAGTGGCGTTTTTGATTAGGGAGAACATCACAGCAGTACTTAGAGGGGATATATCCGAGGGTTCGCCCACTGAGTCTATATGGGTGGAACTGAAAAATAAGAAGGGAGAGATCACCTTGGTAGGACTGTACTACAGGCCCCCAAATAGTCAGCGGGAAATTGAGGAGCAAATATGTAAGGAGATTACAGATAGCTGCAAGAATAATAGGGTGGTAGTAGTAGGGGACTTTAACTTTCCCAACATTGACTGGGACAGCCATAGCATTAGGGGCTTGGATGAAGGGAAATTTGTTGAGTGTATTCAGGAGGAATTTCTCATTCAGTATGTGGATGGACCGACTAGAGAGGGGGCAAAACTTGACCTCGTCTTGGGAAATAAGGAAGGGCAAGTGACAGAAGTGCTAGTGAGGGATCACTTTGGGACAAGTGACCATAATTCCATTAGTTTTAAGATAGCTATGGAGAATGATAGGTCTGGCCCAAGAGTTAAAATTCTTAATTGGGGCAAGGCCAATTTTGATGGTATCAGACAGGAACTTGCAGAGGTAGATTGGGGGAGACTATTGGCAGACAAAGGGACGGCTGGTAAATGGGAGGCTTTTAAAAATGTGTTAACCAGGGTGCAGGGTAAGCACATTCCCTTTAGAGTGAAGGGCAAGGCTGGTAGAAGTAGGGAACCCTGGATGACTCGAGATATTGAGACTCTGGTCAAAAAGAAGAAGTAGGCATATGACGTACATAAGCAACTGGGATCAAGTAGATCCCTTGAAGAGTATAGAGATTGTCGAAATAGAGTTAAGAGGGAAATCAGGAGGGCAAAAAGGGGACATGAAATTGCTTTGGCAAATAATGCAAGGGAGAATCCAAAGAGATTCTACAGATACATAAAGGGGAAAAGAGTAACTAGGGACAGAGTAGGGCCTCTTAAGGATCAACAAGGGCATCTATGTGCAGAGCCACAAGAGTTGGGTGAGATCCTGAATGAATATTTCTCATCGGTATTCACGGTGGAGAAAGGCATGGATGTTAGGAAACTAAGGGAAATAAATAGTGATGTCTTGAGAAGTGTGCATATTACAGAGGAGGAGGTGCTGGAAGTCTTAAAGCGCATCAAGGTAGATAAATCCCCGGGACCTGATGAAATGTATCCCAGGATGTTGTGGGAGGCTAGGGAGGAAATTGCGGGTCCCCTAACCGAGATATTTGAATCATCGGCAGCCACAGGTGAGGTGCCTGAAGATTGGAGAGTGGCGAATGTTGTGCCCTTGTTTAAGAAGGGCAGCAGAGAAAAGCCTGGGAACTACAGACCGGTGAGCCTAACGTCTGTAGTAGGTAAGTTGCTAGAAGGTATTCTGAGAGACAGGATCTACAAGCATTTAGAGAGGCAAGGACTGATTCGGGGCAGTCAGCATGGCTTTGTGCGTGGAAAATCATGTCTCACAAATTTGATTGAGTTTTTTGAGGGAGTGACCAAGAAGGTAGATAAGGGCAGTGCAGTAGACGTTGTCTACATGGACTTTAGCAAAGCCTTTGACAAGGTACCGCATGGTAGGTTGTTGCAGAAGGTTAAAGCTCACGGGATCCAGGGTGAGGTTGCCAATTGGATTCAAAATTGGCTGGACGACAGAAGGCAGAGGGTGGTTGTAGAGGGTTGTTTTTCAAACTGGAGGCCTGTGACCAGTGGTGTGCCTCAGGGATCGGTGCTGGGTCCACTGTTATTTGTGATTTATATTAATGATTTGGATGAGAATTTAGGAGGCATGGTTAGTAAGTTTGCAGATGACACCAAGATTGGTGGCACAGTGGATAGTGAAGAAGGTTATCTAGGATTGCAACGGGATCTTGATCAATTAGGCCAGTGGGCCGACGAATGGCAGATGGAGTTTAATTTAGATAAATGTGAGGTGATGCATTTTGGCAGATCGAATCAGGCCAGGACCTACTCAGTTAATGGTATGGCGTTGGGGAGAGTTATAGAACAAAGAGATCTAGGAGTACAGGTTCATAGCTCCTTGAAGGTGGAGTCGCAGGTGGACAGGGTGGTGAAGAAGGCATTTGGCATGCTTGGTTTCATTGGTCAGAACATTGAATATAGGAGTTGGGACGTCTTGTTGAAATTGTACAAGACATTGGTACGGCCACACTTGGAATACTGTGTGCAGTTCTGGTCACCCTATTATAGAAAGGATATTATTAAACTAGAAAGAGTGCAGAAAAGATTTACTAGGATGTTGCCGGGACTTGATGGTTTGAGTTATAAGGAGAGGCTGGATAGACTGGGACTTTTTTCCCTGGAGCGTAGGAGGCTTAGGGGTGATCTTATAGAGGTCTATAAAATAATGAGGGGCATAGATAAGGTAGATAGTCAACATCTTTTCCCAAAGGTCGGGGAGTCTAAAACTAGAGGGCATAGGTTTAAGGTGAGAGGGGAGAGATTCAGAAGGGCCCAGAGGGGCAATTTCTTCACTCAGAGGGTAGTGAGTGTCTGGAATGGGCTGCCAGAGGTAGTAGTAGAGGCGGGTACAATTGTGTCTTTCAAAAAGCATTTAGATAGTTACATGGGTAAGATGGGTACTGAGGGTTATGGGCCAAGTGCGGGCAACTGGGACTAGCTTAATGGTAAAAACTGGGCGGCATGGACTGGTTGTGCCGAAGGGCCTGTTTCCATGCTGTAAACTTCTATGATTCTATGATTCTATGATCATTCGCACATCCCATCCGAATCAAAATGGTTCACCATACTTCAAATTATTCATGAGGAGGAGAGTCAGTATTGTCATTATAGACCTGAATACATGCTGCACCTCATCAGGTGCAGGACTGTTCTTAATTTTCTTTCAGCTAACCTCAAAAATTGCACACTCCTTACTTGGATTGCTGAACATTTTATACCAGCAGATCATTAGCTAATAGGAGGAAAGCATTAAAGAATCATTGTTATGGCTATTCATTTTTCATTATCATTAATTTAATTACGTTCTTGGGAAACCTCGAGTGCACATTCTTACACTTCCATTAGCAAATATAATTGAGAATAGTTTTTTTCGGAGTACAGTAAAATACTCCCCAGCTGTATATTCACAGAATCGTAGAAACGCGATAGTGCAGAAGAAGGTCATTCGGGCCATCTAGTCTGCACCAGCCCTCTGAAAGAGCACTCGTCCCCGTAACCCCACCAAAGGGGCAATTTAGCATGGTCAATCCACCTACCCTGCACACCTTTGGACTGTGGGAGGGAACCGGAGCACCCGGAGGAAACCCACGCGGGCATGGGGAGAACGTGCAGACTCCGCACAGACAGTGACCCAAGGCCAGAATTGAAGCCAGGTCCTTGACGCAGTGAGGGAGCAGTGCTAACCACTGTGCACCCCATGTATTACTGTTGTGTTATCTTGTTATCTTGTATTGATACATTTTTGTTGATGTCCTGTGGTTATTCCTTATATAGTTCTTATGATCTAACCTTTAGACCCCTCAAAGAATATTTTACTACATGTCTTCACAGTTAGCTTTCTGATGACTATCTATGATGAAATTCACACTTTGTGTGTACAAATAACATTTTAGGTGACTCAGTGTTATCATTTCCACAGTGAAACAAGTACAAACCGTACATTGACAACATCAAATAACTGTGGCCTAAAGACAATTACCCTTCAGCACTGAACACACCCAGATATTCAAGACTGTGGTTTTCCAAAAAAATGCTTTAACAATTCTGAAACAAAACTTCACATCAACCCTAAAAATGAAAAACCACGGGAAATTAAAAACAAAATAAATATCGATGCTCATGACATTTCTTTCCAGTCAGGGATGAAAGTGGACTCTCCATTTGGGAGACTATGGGCGTGTTTCTCCAGAAAGATTTCTCAGTGTTATAGTGAGCCGGAACTATTCCATGTTAATTGGTCCACTTAACGAGGCCTCACGGGCTTCTCGGCGCGTATGAAGGCTCGCCAGCTGCTTCGCCGGCACTGCGCTCACCAGCCCCCCGCTAACAAGGTCGAGCAGCACTTAAGCAGCTCTTGTTCAGCCAACCCCAGCCAGCTCGCAATAATGATGCCGAGGAGACCAGCCCCAAGATTCGGCGATGCAGACCTGGGAGGCTGGCAAACGCAGTGGAGACCAGGAGGGATGTCCTGTTCCCTAAGGGTCCCTCAGGGTCAGCCACAAGGCAGCAACTGCTGCCTGGGATCAGGTGCAGAGGCTGTGAGCGCCGGGAGTGTGACCAGGAGGACTGGCCTCCAGTGTCGGAAAAAGGTCAACGACCTACACCGGGCAGCACAAGTGAGTAGACACTAATGCCCACAAGCCACCCCTCGCTCTCCCGAGACCTTTCGCCACCACGCGAGCATTCATCCCCCAACTCGTAATGTGACCCCAACCCTCCCACCACTCCCCCTCTCCCTTCAGAGAGGACGGCCCTTCAATCTCCCCAATCCTTCCTTCACAACCCCCTCCCAACACTGTGAACCATGCATGTGGTTAACGATGCCCTTTCTGTGTCTCCTCAGGAAAAACTGTCCAACAACCGTCGAGAGAGGGCCCAGAATGGTGATGGTATGCCAGACATAAAAATCCTCACTACGTTCGAGGAGCGTGCCCTGAAGGTGACCGGTATGGCTGAGGACAAGGCGGTCACCAACACGGAGGCTGCAGAGGTGAGGAACCACCAGGCCCCACCCAGAAGACCTGTCAAATGTGAGTTGTTATTGCCTTACTGACTGACCCATCCCTCCCACTGATTTCTCAGTGTTATAGTGAGCCGGAACTATTCCATGTTAATTGGTCCACTTAACGAGGCCTCACGGGCTTCTCGGCGCGTATGAAGGCTCGCCAGCTGCTTCGCCGGCACTGCGCTCACCAGCCCCCCGCTAACAAGGTCGAGCAGCACTTAAGCAGCTCTTGTTCAGCCAACCCCAGCCAGCTCGCAATAATGATGCCGAGGAGACCAGCCCCAAGATTCGGCGATGCAGACCTGGGAGGCTGGCAAACGCAGTGGAGACCAGGAGGGATGTCCTGTTCCCTAAGGGTCCCTCAGGGTCAGCCACAAGGCAGCAACTGCTGCCTGGGATCAGGTGCAGAGGCTGTGAGCGCCGGGAGTGTGACCAGGAGGACTGGCCTCCAGTGTCGGAAAAAGGTCAACGACCTACACCGGGCAGCACAAGTGAGTAGACACTAATGCCCACAAGCCACCCCTCGCCCTCCCGAGACCTTTCGCCACCACGCGAGCATTCATCCCCCAACTCGTAATGTGACCCCAACCCTCCCACCACTCCCCCTCTCCCTTCAGAGAGGACGGCCCTTCAATCTCCCCAATCCTTCCTTCACAACCCCCTCCCAACACTGTGAACCATGCATGTGGTTAACGATGCCCTTTCTGTGTCTCCTCAGGAAAAACTGTCCAACAACCGTCGAGAGAGGGCCCAGAATGGTGATGGTATGCCAGACATAAAAATCCTCACTACGTTCGAGGAGCGTGCCCTGAAGGTGACCGGTATGGCTGAGGACAAGGCGGTCACCAACACGGAGGCTGCAGAGGTGAGGAACCACCAGGCCCCACCCAGAAGACCTGTCAAATGTGAGTTGTTATTGCCTTACTGACTGACCCACCCCTCCCACTGATTTCTCAGTGTTATAGTGAGCCGGAACTATTCCATGTTAATTGGTCCACTTAACGAGGCCTCACGGGCTTCTCGGCGCGTATGAAGGCTCGCCAGCTGCTTCGCCGGCACTGCGCTCACCAGCCCCCCGCTAACAGTTAGCAGGGTCACTGAGGGAAACGGGGGAGGGGGAGGGGGTGTGGGGTGGATGTAGGTAGGGGGTGAGCGGGGGTGGGAGGAGGGGGCGGCACAATCGAGACATGGGGAATTGTTACACACAATGAACACCCTTGCGCACAGGTACCATCCTGGTGAATCTCCTCTGCATCCTTTCTAGTGCAATCATATCCTTCCTATTGCGTGGTAACCAAAATTGCACACATATTCTAGTTGTGGTCTAATAAGAGTTTTATCCAGCTGCATCATAACCTCCCTGCTCTTATATTCTACGCCTCAACTAATAAAGGCAAATATCCCATATGCCTTCTTAACCACCTTATCTTTCTGTCCTGCTGACTTCAGGGATCTTTGGACATACACCCAAGGCCCCTCTGGTCCTCTTTACTTCCTAGTGTCCTACTGTTCATTGTGTATTCCCTTTGCCTTGTTACTCTCCCAAAATGCATCACCTCACAATTTTCAAGGTTAAGTTCCATTTGCCACTGTTCTGTCCATGTCAAACAATGGCCCTCCACCCAGACCCAGTGGCCCCTCATACTCTCCATGAAAAGTTGTCCACTCGCCCACTGTATACTTTTACTCTGTAAAAGTGTAAAACATCATTAAAGAGAATGAACTCTCATTTGATGGTAATGCTGAGAGCCGGGATATAATCGGTCATTTTATACCTTACAAAATATTAAACCATAGAAGTTCTTGGCCAGAGAGAAACATAAAAATCGAAATGTTGAGTGAAAGCAAAGTGTGAGGTAAATACAAATGCAATGAAAGTTAGGAGGATAGACAATCTTTTCTGGAAGTGAATGGTTTGTTCCTGCCAGAGTAAAGAACATCACTGAATGGATGCCGGACATTTTGCAGGGGAAGTAAATCAGGCAGAAATCATGAACCATGTTGAAAACAATGACTGGGCAGGAGAAGAGTTTGGGTACAACAAGCCCCTTTTCTGGAACTAGGAAGAAAGTTAAAGGGCACGCATTCAAAGGCACTAATCTCTGGATTGCTGTCGGTGCAATGTGCTAATGACTGTAGTAGCAATAAGATAAGACTCATTAGTATGAGACTGGAAAAGTGATGCAGGAGAAGAGCGTTCACCTTCATGGGGCATTGAGATCATTTCTATGGCAGCAGGAAACTGTATAGATAATGGTTTGAACAGCTGGTAGCAATGTCCTCACAGTGAGGTTAAGTAGTGCTGTGGGGAAGGATTTAAACATTGAAACATATAAATTAACTTGGGAGGAGAAAGGGCATTGGAATAAAGCATAAGAGAAGAAATACAAAGGGCACGATTCTCCCGAAAGATTTTTGTCATAATATACACCAGTATATCATGGTGCAGACACACACACACTGATGGACACACAGCAAGACCAATCAACACACATAACACCGCAGCCAATCACCAGTTAGAGCACACTCACTATAAAGACAGAGGGCACCAGTTTTCCCGCTCATTCGGGATGCAGCCTCTCAGAAGGACAGAGCTTACAGCTTACAGCACAGATCTTCACCATGTACTGAGTGCATAGTCTGGTTGGGACAGGCATAGGTCTTTAGTTTAATCTAACATCGTGTTAACCCATAGTGAAAGTATGTTCAACAGTTTCTAGCTTAATAAAATAGTGGTGTACTATTACAAGTGTTGGTAGCCTGTCCATGTTACTGCTAAGATAAACGCAGTCTCCACAGATCCAGAGTACCCAACACATCAATTTCTAAGTTCATTTGTGACGCGTTTTTCAGGGATTTCCTGCCGGTGAGTTCCCCACCGCTATTCAATGACACTTCGTCAATTTTTTGAGCCCTGGGGAATTTCTCACCGGCTTAGCCCTCACCTAGGGCAGATTCTCCAGCCGCGTCCGCCCAGTTCCGCCCGAGATCAATGGACTTCTCCATTGTCCACGTCTTGCCCATGGAGTTCTTGCGAAGGGCAGGGCGGAAAATTCCAGTCCTTAGAATTTTCTTTAGCACTGGGGAGCTGAACACAGAGATCGGGCCACCATTTTGAAAGGGTGTACAGATCTCGAAGTGAGCTTGTGGGTCCCCCACACCACCCATCCATGGGCAACGTAACCCCCCACACACACATGGACACTACCCCACATCCCCCAAGTGAGGATTCCCACTGTGGGGTCCCCCTTCTTTAGGCCCTCTCAGGCCCCCTCCCTTCAAGGACCCTCACCCATCACCCACCAACCTCCTGGAGGCCCCTACTTACCTACCCTGCACTCCCCCACCATTCAAACCTTAACTTCACCATCATTTCATGATCATGGCCGCCCTCACCCTTGATCCTTGGCAGTGCCACCCTGACACCTGTGCACCCTTGCACTGCCACCCTGCCATCCAGGCAATGATCCTGCAGGCTTGGCAGTGCCACCTGAACACCTTGGCAATGCCAGGGTGGCAGTGCCAATGTGCCATATGGGCAGTGCCAAGGTGCCATATGGGCAGTGCCAAGGTGCCCGTGTTCGAAAGGGAGAGTCAGGGGGCCACCGGGCACTTACCCTGACCACCCAGGGGTCTTTGATGGCCCGGAAGACCCCTTGGGTGCCATTCCGCCTGGTCCATGTTTGTGTGGACCAGCACTGATCGACGCCGAGCTGCAGCCTCCCTCGGGTGACCGGTGAATCGATGGCCAGTGGATTCCGGGCAGGTCGGTCGTAAGTAGCTTAAAACCTACTTCTCTGAGTGTCATTCGATCCTGCCCATTTGGGGTGGAGCTCTGACTCCGACTTTGGTGAATTACGTGAGGCGTGGAGCCTGCCGGGAGGCTTGCTGCAGGCCTCTCCCGGGATTCTCTGGCCACATTGTGCTCTCACTTGAGCTCAACACGGCAGGAGAATCGCACCCAAAATGTGCAGTGCACTGGAGAGACAAGCAGCATTAGCATAAAGGGCAGTTCAAGAGTCAGAGTGATCAGAAGAAAGAGAAGCACAAGGCAGACTAGCATGAGTTTGAAGAGCATGGGTGTAAATACATTGGGCGAAATTCTTCAGAGTAGCCAAGATGCACCTTACCATCCAATTAAGTACAGGGGGTGGGCTCCTGATGCTGGAGTGCCAATACAGGTCCTCCAAAACTCACAGATCAGCAACATCAGCATCAGAGATGGTTGGCCCCGACTCCCCTGTACCGTGAATTGGCTCGACCCGCACCATCATTACAGGGCAGCAGCCCCCCACCCCCAGATTTCCAATGTGGTCCACCCCATCCCCAGATATGGCATTACTTGGCCCACCCCCCCGGGACCTCTGTAATAGGGTGACCCATCCAGGGACCTCTGTAATAGAGGGACACATCCCAGGGACCCCTGTAATAGTGGGACTCCCTCAGGGACCCCTGTAATATGGAGACCCCCCTGTGGTCCTCTATAATAGGGGGACCTCCCCACAGGGACCCCTGTAACAGTGGATCCACACCAGGGATCCCTGTAATAGGGGGACCCCTGTAGACCATCCACAGGGACCCCTGTATTGGGGAACCCCCCTCCAGAAATACCTGTAATAGGGGACCCTCCCCACAGGAAGCCCTGTAATAGATGGATCCCCCACAGGGACCCCTGTAATAGGGGGACCACCCTAGAGACCCCTGTAATAGAGGAACACTGCACAGCGCCCCCTGTAATAGGGAGGCCCACCATAGGAACCCTCTACCTAAAGGAAACCCCTTCCACAGATACCCCCACACAGACAACCCCTCACACAGACCCCCTCTCCTCCTCAGAAAACAGACCCCTGTCTGGAAGCTCGATAGTAGACCAGCCAGGGGCTGTGGGAAGCATTGTAGCTGGAATACTTACCTTACAGCTACATGTATCCATTCCTCAATGGAGAACAGCTGTGCCTGCATCTGGTTCCCACAGATCCACTGCCTAAATCCATTCATGGCTTTCGAGTAGTGGTCTGTGATTGACAGTTCGCAAAATCCATGTGCAGCTTTGATCCATTCATATCCCTTCACACTTCAGTGGCCTAAATGAAACCTCAATGTTTGTATACATTGTAAGAAGTCTTACAACACCAGGTTAAAGTCCAACAGATTTGTTTCAAATCACTAGCTTTCGGAGCACTGCTCCTTCCTCAGGTGAATGAAGAGGTAGGTTCCAGAAGCATATATATATACAAAGTCAAAGATGTAAGACGATACTTTGAATTCTCCATCTTGCATCTTTGACTTTGTCTATATATATATATGTTTCTGGAACCTACCTCTTCATTCACCTGAGGAAGGAGCAGTGCTCCGAAAGCTAGTGATTCGAAACAAACCTGTTGGATTTTAATCTGGTGTTGTAAGACTTCTTACTGTGCTCACCCCAGTCCAACGCCGGCATCTCCACATCATTTGTATACATTGCCCACATCAAAGAGATGAAAGTGCACTAAGTGCACTAAGGGCAGCACGGTAGCATTGTGGATAGCACAAATGCTTCACAGCTCCAGGGTCTCAGGTTCGATTCCGGCTTGGGTCACTGTCTGTGCGGAGTCTGCACATCCTCCCCGTGTGTGCGTGGGTTTCCTCCGGGTGCTCCGGTTTCCTCCCACAGTCCAAAGATGTGCGGGTTAGGTGGATTGGCCATGATAAATTGACCATAGTGTCCAAAATTGCCCTTAGTGTTGGGTGGGGTTACTGGGTTATGGGGATAGGGTGGAGGTGTAGACCTTGGGTAGGGTGCTCTTTCCAAGAGCCGGTGCAGATTCGATGGGCCGAATGGCCTCCTCCTGCACTGCAAATTCTATAAGTGCATTCCAATCACTCAAACGTGTGGATTTCTCTGCATTTACTGCTCTTTGATATGGTCATTAAGACCCCTTTGCTTTATTTCAGTGCTCCCACTGGCGTGTGGCATGGAACCCGTTCACGCCACCAGCGAGGGATTGGAGCATGGTGTCGTGCGCCAACCCCGATTTTGCCCGACACCCGGGGCGAAATTCTCCGGAAACGGCGCGATGTCCGCCGACTGGCGCCCAAAAGGGCACCAATCAGACGGGCATCGCTCCGCCCCGAAGGTGCGGAATGCTCCGCATCTTTGGGGGCTGAGCCCCAACATTGAGGGGCTAGGCCGACGCCGGAGGAATTTCCGCCCCGCCAGCTGGCGGAAACGGCCTTTGTTGCCCCGCCAGCTGGCGCGGAAATGACATGTCGGGGCGGCGCATGCGCGGGAGCGTCAGCGGCCGCTGACAGTTAACCACGCATGCGCAGTGGAGGGAGTCTCTTCCACCTCCGCCATGGTGGAGACCGTGGCGGAGGCGGAAGGGAAAGAGTGCCCCCACGGCACAGGCCCGCCCGCGGATCGGTGGGCCCCGATCGTGGGCCAGGCCACCGTGGGGGCACCCCCGGGGGCCAGATCGCCCCGCGCCCCACCCCAGGACCCCGGAGCCCGCCCGCGCCACCTTGTCCCGCTGGTAAGGTAGGTGATTTAATTTACGCCGGCAGGACAGGCAATTTATCGGCGGGACTTCGGCCCATCCGGGCCGGAGAATCGAGCGGGGGGCCCGCCAACCGGCGCGGCGCGATTCCCACCCCCGCCGAATATCCGGTGCCGGAGACTTCGGCAACCGGCGGGGGCGGGATTCACGCCAGCCCCCGGCGATTCTCCAACCCGGCAGGGGGGTCGGAGAATGTCGCCCATGATTCTCCATCCCATCAGGGCACGCATTCTGGACATCCGGGGGACGGAGAATGCCACCCATGGTTCTGGAATTCGCAGTAAGGTTAAACCAGAAGTGCCGAGTGGATGATCCACCTCAGTCTCCTCCAAAGGTCCCCAGCATCACTGATGCCAGTTTTCAGCCAATTCACACCCCGCCACATGATATCAAGAAATGGTTGAAGACACGAGATACTGCAAAGGCTATGGGCCCTGATAATATTCCAGCAATAGTACTCAAGATTGTGATCCAGAATGTGCCCCGTCCATAGCCAAGTTGTTCCAGTACAGCTACAACACTGGTATTTATCCGGCAATGTGGAAACTTTTCCAGGGATGTCCTGTACACAAAAATCAGAACAAATCCAACCCGGCCAATTACAGCCCTATCAGTCTATGCTCAATCATCAACAAAGTGATGGAAGAGATCATCAACAGCACCATCAAGTGATACTCAGCAATAACCTGCACATTGACACTCAGTTTGGGTTCAACCAGGGTCACTCTGCTCCTGACCTCATTACATTCTTGGTTCAAACATGAGCAAAAGAGCTGAATTCCAGAGGTGAGAGTGACTGCCCTTGGCATCAATGGGAATCAGGTGGAAACTCTCCACTGGTTGGACTCATAGCTAGCACAAAGGAAGATAGTTGTGGTTGTATGAACCAAGATGAACATACAAACAAACATATGAATTAGGATTAGCAGTAGACCATTTGATCCTACCTTGTGAATGTGGGACCTTTTTCGTTTGTGGTTGTTGGAGGTCAGTTATCTCAGTCCCGGGACATCACTGCAGGAGTTCGTCAGTCCAGCCATCTTCAGCTGCTTCATCAATGCCCTTCCTTCCAACATAAGGTCAGATGTGGGGATGTTTGCTGACGATTGTGCATGTTCGGCACCAATTGAGACTCCTCAAACACTGAAACAGTCCACGTGCAAATGCAGCAAAGTCTGGACAATATCCAGGCTAGAGTTACCAAGTGGCAAATAAAGTTCACGCCACACAAGTGCCAGGGGCAATGGCCATCTCCAACAAGAGAGGACCGAAAGACGTGCATGTGAGGTGAATTGGACATTCTGAATTCTCCCTCGGTGTACCCGGACAGGTGCCATAGTGTGGCGACTAGGGGATTTTCACAGTAATGTCATTGCAGTGTTAATGTAAGCCTACGTGTGACAATAAAGATTATTATGATTTAACTATCGTCCCTTGACATTCAACGGCATTACTATCGCTGAATCTCTCACTATCAACAACCTATAGGTCATCATTGACCAGAAACTGAACTGGCCCAGCCATGTAAATACTGTGGCTGCAAGACCAGGCCAGAGGCTGGGAATTCGGCAGAGAGTAACTCATCTCCTGACTTCCCAAAGCTTATTCACCATCTACAAGGTACAAGTTGATGTGTTATGTGAGTTGGTTCAACGTTGACTGCAACTGGATGCAGCGAAACTCGAAACAGGCTTCCGACACAGGAGATGGTCCAACACTGTTTTATTGAACTTGCTGATTGCTGTACATAATCTGCTGTGGGTTGACACTCTATTAATCTAACTGATAACCTCCGACTGGCTTGACCAGACTAGCTCTCTACCTCATGGAGATAGTGCTCCCTGGCTTGAGCACTCTAACTATCTCAGTAGCTGTGTCCTGTGAGAAACAGAGAGTCTTAATGCCCTGTGGGCTTTATAGTGGTGGTGTCCTGTCTGATGATTGGTTGTTCTGTGTCGTGTGTGTTCATTGGTTATCCTGTGTGTCAATCACTGCTTATCTGCATCTCATTATATACATGAGTGGATATTTTGACACAAGTCAGGAGTGCAATGGAATACTCTCCATTTGCCTGGATGAGTGCAGCTCCAACAACACTCAAGAAGCTTGACACCATCCAGGATAAAGCAGTCCCTTGATTGGCACACCTTCCACAAACATTCAATCTCTCCACCTACGACGCACAATTGCAGCTATATGTACCACCTACAAGATGCACAGCAGGAACTCACCAAGACTCCTGAGACAGCATTTTCCAAACCCGCAACCACTACCATCTAGAAGGACAAGGGCAGCAGATACCTGGGAACACCACCACTTGAAAATTCCCCTCCAAGTCACTCACTATCCTAACTTGGAAATTTATCGGTGTTCCTTCACTGTCGCTGGGTGAAAATCCTCGAACTCCCTCCCTAACAGCACTGTGAGTGAACCTAGACCACATGGGCTGCAGTGGTTAAAGAAGGAAGATCAGCATCACCTTCTGAAGGGCAGTTAGGGCAACAAATGCTGGCCTATGCAGCGACGCCCACCTCCCATAAAAATATATTTTTTTTAAATGCCCCTGAGGTGGGAACATCCTGACAAACCGACATGCTGCCCAGCAATGGGAAAGTGCAGGCCCACCCACCTCCATTCCCACCTCCACAGGCTTTCCAAGATCCTGCCCATTAACTCTGCTTGTCTCTCCACAGATGCTGCCTGGCATTTCCTGTTCTATTTCTACCCATTTCTGCTCCAGCTGCTTTGTACAATTATCTTCTGCTACAGTACATTTCACACAAAGCCCAATGAATCTGCTACTCATACCACTTGATGAAACTTGTTCTTACACCTTGCCAAAAATGTTCTCTTGTACAAACAACATCAGAGCAATCAGATTTTAAATCTTCCAACATTGAAATGGAATTTCCTGTGGGGGTGTAATCAGGAAGTTACATTCTAAATACTGTCTATTCATGTACCCATTTTACAGGTGTCTATTTACACCCACATTTTCTGATTAATCAGCGCCAGAATGTGAAAAGGGATGTAAACAAATAGAATTCCACACAAATACAGCTCTGAGTTCACATCGTATATTCCAGCTATAAATCTGAAAATTTAAGTTTTAAAACATCCAACTATCACTTACGCCCAATAGGTGCAGCGTGTTTAATAAATAGCATGTCATAGAATTTATCATAGAATTTACTGTTGAGAAGGAGGCTATTCGGCTCATCAAGTCTGCACCGGCTCTTGGAAAGAGCACCCTACCCAAAGTCAACACCTCCACCCTATCCCCATAACCCAGTAACCCCACCCAACACTAAGGGCAATTTTGGACACTAAGGGCAATTTATCATGGCCAATCCACCTAACCTGCACATCTTTGGACTGTGGGAGGAAACCGGAATACCCGGAGGAAACCCACGCACACACGGGGAGGATGTGCAGACTCCGCACAGACAGTGACCCAAGCCAGAATCGAACCTGGGACCCTGGAGCTGTGAAGCAATTGTGCTATCCACAATGCTACCGTGCTCCCGTACTGCCCTGTCATACTGGAAACGTTTCAATTTGTAGTGTGACTTACACTCACGCTATAAAAATGCATGTAAAGAAACCAAAAATACAGCGATATCTTCTGAGAATTTGTTTTATTTTATTTTTTCTTGCTGCGGTTATATTTTGGGCTTGATAATAATAGTAATCTTTATTCGTGTCATAAGTCATTTTCCCACGTTATTATAATAATAATCTTTATTGTCACAAGTAGGCTTGCATTAACACTGCAATGAAGTTCCTGTGAAAAGCCCCTAGTTGCCACATTCCGACGCCTGTTTAGGTACATTGAGGGAGAATTCAGAATGTCCAATTCACCTAACAGCACGGGCGCGATTCTCCACTCCCACGCCGGTTGGGAGAATCGCCTGGGCCGCCAAAATTTCCAGGTACGCCAGTCCGACGCCCTCCCGCGATTCTCCCAAGCAGCGGGAACGGGCCGGTCGAGTTTCACGGGCTGCAGGCCGGAGAATCGCCGGAGACACCCAAAATGGCGATTCCCCGGCACCCCCGCTATTCTGAGGCCCGGATGGGCCGAGCGGCCAGGCCAAAACGGCGGGTTCCCCCTGGCGCCGTCCACACCTGGGGCAAAGTTCTCCCCCAACGGCGCGATGTCCGCCGACTGGCGCCCAAAACAGCGCCAATCAGACGGGCATCGCGCCGCCCCAAAGGTGCGGAATGCTCCGCATCTTTGGGGGCCGAGCCCCAACATTCAGGGGCTAGGCCGGCGCCGGAGGGATTTCCGCCCCGCCATCTGGCGGAAACGGCCTTTGTTGCCCCGCCAGCTGGCGCGGAAATGACATGTCGGGGCGACGCATGCGCGGGAGCGTCAGCGGCCGCTGACAGTTTCTCGCGCATGCGCAGTGGGGAGAGTCTCTTCCGCCTCCGCCATGGTGGAGGCCGTGGTGGAGGCGGAAGGGAAAGAGTGCACCCACGGGCCCGCCCGCGGATTGGTGGGCCCCGATCGCGGGCCAGGCCACCGTGGGGGCACCCCGCGGGGTCAGATCACCCCGCGCCACCCCCCCCCAGGACCCCAGAGGCAGCCCACGCCGCCTTGTCCCGCCGGTAAATAGGTACTCTAATTTACGCCGGCGGGACAGGCAATTTATCGGCGGGACTTCAGCCCATCCGGGCCGGAGAATCGAGCGGGGGGCCCGCCAACCGGCACGGCCCGATTCCCACCCTCGTCGAATATCCGGTACCGGAGACTCCGGCAACCGGCGGGGGCGGGATTCACGGTGGCCAACGGCCATTCTCCGACCCACTGGGGGGTCGGAGAATGACGCCCCTGGTTCCCCCCGGCGCCATCCACACCTGGTCGCTGCAGTCGTGGGCGGTGCGTGAACGCTGCGAGGGCGGCCTGTGGGGGGGCGAGGGGGGATCCTGCTCCGGGCTTCACCTGGAATGTGGGGTGGCCTGCGATCGGTGCCCACCGATCGTCGGGCCGTCCTCTCTGAAGGAGGACCTCCTTCCTTCCGTGGCCCCGCAAGATCCGTCCCCCATCTTCTTGCGGGGCGGATTTAGAGAGGACGGCAACCACGCATGCGCGGGTTGGCGCCGGCCACCCGTGCATGCGTGGATGACGCCCGTTATGCGGTGCCGGCCGCGTCATCTATGCGGCGCCGCTTTTACGCGGGCGACAAGGCCTGGCGCGTGTAGATGACGCGGCCCCGATCCTAGCCCATTGTCAGGGCCTGAATCGGTCGGGACCGGGGCCGCTCTGCGCCGTCGTGAACCTCAACGGTGTTCACGATGGCGCGGCCACTTCGGCGTGGGAGTGGAGAATCCCGCTCTTTCGGGACTTGTGGGAGGAAACCGGAGCGCCCGGAGGAAACCCTGCAGCCACGCAGAGAATGTGCAGACTCCGCACAGACACTGACCCATGCCAGGAATCGAACAAGGGTCCCCGGCATTGTGAAGCAACAGTGCTAACCACTGTACAACTCTGCCGCCAACATTCATTGTTAACAAGCATAATTACAGGACATTCTGGGGCAGCATGGTAGCACAGTAGTAAGCACTGCTGCTTCACAGCACCAGGGACCAGGGTTCGACTCCCGGTTTGGGTCACTGTTTGTGCGGAGTCTGCATGTTCTCCCTGTGTCTGTCTGGGTTTCCTCCGGGTGCTCCGGTTTCCTCCCACCGTCCAAAGATGTGCAGATTGGGCGGATTGGCCATGATAAATTGCCCTTGACATCCAAAAAGGTTTTGCTTTACATGCCAATTATGTAAGTCTCTGAGGGCAATTAAGAATCTGAGAAATAAAAGTAGAAGAAAGTTATTTGGCTCCTTGAGCCGGATCCATCAATCAGTAAGACCATCACTGGTCTTTTATCTCAACTCTGTTTCCCACACTATCCCTACATTTCTTTTTATTGACTTTTTCATTGGATACGGGCATGGCAAGGCCAGCATTTGTTGCCCTTCCCTAACTGTCCTTAAGCCGATTGGCTTACTATGTAATTTGAGAGACAAGGGGAAGTTCAGAGTAAACCACATTACTGTGGATCAGCAGTCACACTTGGGCCAATGTCTGTAAGTTCTCCTCCAATTCACAAACCATCTGACTTGGAACTTTATCGCCATTCTGTCGCTGGAACTGGGAAATCCCAGACACATTGTGAGTGCTCCTGCAACAAATGGACTGAAGCAGTTCTAGAAGGCAGTTCACTAGTACACCCTCAAAGGCAATTAGGGGTGGGCAATAAATGCTGGCTAACAAATTCCACATCCCGTGAACGAATTCCTAAAAAACGACCGGATTAAGGAAGGCAGATTTTCTTCCCTTAAGGTCATTCATGATCTGATTGAGTTTTTATGACAATCGAGAATAGTTTCACAGTCACAATTGCTGAGGCCAGCTTTCAATTTCAGATTTTATTCATTGAAAGTGTTAGGGGGATTTGAACTATTTGGCCAGAATTTTACAACCAGCATTTGGGAACGTGCCTCATCGGGTATGGCATGAAATGGCACAAGAAGTCATCACGCAATCACGGGATGTTTCGGTTGGCGGGTGCACGCGAGAGTCGTCCGCCAACAATCAAGAAGTCAATTTAAATTAGTTCAACACCAAGTGACTGGATTTTTAAGTTGCCCATCTGCCTTTATGCTTGGCAGGCAGCCTTTACATTTAAGTTGCAACCTCGATCCAAAGCGGGATGAAAGGTCAAGGCTCAACTAAAGTTAACAAATGTGTGTGTGGACAGAGATTTGTGTATGATTCTACTGTATTAACACTGTGACGTGGTTTTTCCCATCGTTATTTAATTTTCACAGGTCAGCAGTTCCCTGAGACAGCTCTGCAGCGGCTGTACCCCTGAGGGCCACATTGGAAATGCCACCTCACTGACCCCCATCTTTTCTCGGTGCCCACACACTTCCCACCCTCCCCAGCAGAGCCCAGCCTTTCACAGCATGCATTTCATGCTAGCTACCTGTAAATTGGTCAGCCAACGTGAAATCGTGCTCCAAGGCTGACTGTAGTCAGGAGGGCATATCACATCCCCTTCCAGCCTGCCCAACAGGTGAAACATTCAGGCTTTTATCTCAGTCCTAAGTGGGAAATGCTTTATTCTGATTGTGTGGACCACCGGGTTCTAGATTCCCAGTGTTGCTAACTATCCGGTTGGTTCAATTCCTCTGTTTTATTACCTTTGCTCTCGAGTCGGCAGGTATCTTTATGATACCGCCACGAGGTTCAAGTCCAAGTAATGATCAATAACTCAATACACCGATTAGTAAGATTCATATCAAAGCACATTTATTATACACAGTAATCACTACTCATGCACAAATTCTACGTCTAAACTACTTCTACAACTAACAGGCCTATACTTAACTTCGGACTGGCCCACCAGGTCAGGGAAACAAATGGCCTTTCGTTCGGGTTCTGAGTCTGCGGGATTCGAAGTTGGTACGGATTGGTAGCTAGGAGCGCCTGTCTCGTAGCGAGCGTTGAAATAAGACTTACTTCTGTTGGCGGTCACTGCACCGGTCACGGTCAATGTTGGTTCGTGTTGCTGGGTGACCCGGGCAGGACGAAGAGAGAGAGATTTGAACTTGGGGCTTAACTCTTATAGTCCCCAGGGGCTTCCCGCCTTTCGGGGCGGACCCTGTACCTGGTCCCAAGTGATTGGACTTTGTCCCAATCGCTTGGTTCGATTTCTCCAATACTGGAGCAGTTCCCTGATCGATGGGCGGTCTTGAGGTGTTCGTTCACCTCCTTTGTGTTGGCTCCTGCTGGCGCCGGGGAGTCTGGCTTTGCTTTATGTGTCGCAAATGTTATTTATTGTTCCCGGGGATTGCTCATCAGTATGCAGATGGCTGCTACATTGTTATGCTGATGGTCGCTGGTATCGATGTTGTCTGGCCTTTTGCAGAGTTAAATACACAGCAAACCTGCACCTGCTGGTTTCTGTCTGTGTTGGCTGACTTTCCCATCAGCCTTTGCCGTTCGCCATTTTAAATCGGGAGCTGGCCAATTTAGGTGGCTACACCAGTCAGGGGAAATATCTCCTCAACATTCACACAATTAAGCCTCTTATCTTTTATTGTGTTCACTTCACATCCTACTAAACTCTGGGGCCTAGTCTACTCAGAATACAGGACATTCCAATCCATTCTGTGAGCCTTGTGTGTGACTACTCTTTTTTAGTATGCTTTACCCCAGTGACTATTCATGAAGTTTGACTTCTTTTTTTTTAGCTTAGAGTAACCAATTTTTTTTTTTTCCAATTAAAGGGCAATTTAACATGGTCAATCCACCTACCCTGCACATCTTTGGTTGTGGGGGTGAGACTCGGGGAGAATGTGCAAACTCCACACGGACAATGACTCGGGGCTGGGATCGAACCTGGGTCTTCGGCGCCATGAAGCAGCAGTGCTAGCCTCGTGTCACCATGAAGTTTGACTTCTTAACCCTGAACTCTTGCTTTGTTTTCATATCGCAAGCAGCAATGTGCAGTTTATTGCTGCTGTGTGCCAGGAAGGGTCTATTGAGATTGAGGTGACTTTGCATCTCAGCAGCTAAGTTTCAACCTATCTTATATATTGAAGTCTCTGGAGAAGACAAAGTCAGATTGCAATGCGATGAGCATTAGATACAGCTTCCAGAAGAAGTGTGGTATGGCCAATGGCTTCTTCCATCACTTGGCAGTAAGACTGAGAAGACTGAAAGAGAAGAACACTGGAATGTGGAACGGCATCCTGCACTGACAATGTCCCTCCTTTCAATGAATTGGAGGATTCATTTTCTATCAGGAGATTAAAGGCCCCTTTTGTGTAAGGAGGGGATGTGATAGAACAGATAGGGAGAAACGATGTCCAGTGACAGATTGATTAACTAGAGCAGGCATTGTCAAACTCGGGGGCGGGTCGCAGGCAGGTGTCGGGAGGGTCGTGGAGCCGTCCGTTGCGGCGCTCCCGATCGTGCAAACCTGTGTACAACAGCCGCAGCAGCCGGCTGTTAATAAAGCCGGCTGCAAGCGGCCTTCAAAATGGCTACGAACATGTAAAAAAATGAGGCCGCACTGCACATGCGTGCTCGATCATCGGCACGCATGCGCAAAACTATGCGCATACGCGCCTATGATCAGGCACGCATGCGCAATGCGGGCGCTTTTTTTTAAACGGTCGCAGCTTTTTGTTTTACAAGTTCGAGGGGTTTTATTCATTGTATTCATTTATTTTCTTCATTTAATTTTTATTTTTTTTCATTTATTTTATTCATTTTATCTTAATTTTTTTATCAAGTTCGGGGGGGGTTTATTTGACAACATTTTACAGGAAATGAATGCAGAACTTTAGACTGACGGAGACTCCATACTTTCCGACACCGGAAGGCTTCACCTTCATCCAACAGGTTCCATTGGAGGAGCATGTACGAGGGACAAACGGACCCAAAACCATTTCCTCCATTTTTGTCAGCAGCAAACAAGCTAAGAGAAAATGGTGGGTGGCGCAGATCGACTGACGTGGGCCGCGAAGGTCAGCTGGCGTGGGTCGCGAAGGTCGGCCGGGTTGGGTCCCGAAGGTTGGCCGGTAGGGAAAAATGGGTTCCCGGAAAAAAAGGTTGAAGAACACTGAACTAGAGGATGCAGAATTAATATAATTGACACAATAAAAGCCAGATGGGAGATGAGAGGAACAGCTATTTATGCAGCAAGTCATTATGATCTAAACTACACTTCCTGAAATGGGTGGAAACAGATTCAGTCATAACCTTGATATTGGGAATGGAACATATACAATTAAAAAGGAAAGATGTTTTGCGAAGGGAAGGGGAGTGGGATGAATTGGTCGCTCTTTGCGAGCTGACACAGACACATTGGGCCGAATGTCCTCCCTCTGCTCTGTATCCTGCAAACGAATTGTACAAAGTGAATTCTCACAGCTGTGATGATGTTTCTTCTCCTGTAAGAAGAGTAAAATAAGTGAAATGTTCCAGTTGTCAAACTATGCTGCAGTGAGACCCCAGTGGCAGCATGTAACTCACAGTAGGGGTGTGATGACATATTCTTGCAACATTCAGTAGCAGCCCAATGGCACAGTGGTTAACACTGCTGCCCGCCTCACAGCACCAGGGAACTTGGGTTCAATTCTGACCTCGGGTGACTGTCTGGAGTTTGCACTTTCTCCCCAAGGCTTCGTGGGTTTCCTCCAGGTGCTCCTGTTTCCTCCGAAAGTCCAAAAATGTGAAGATTAAGTGGACTGGCCATGCTAAATTGTCCTTTGGTGTCTAGGGATGTGCAGGTTAGTTTATGGGGTTAAGGGGTTAGGGGGGAGTGGGCATGAGTAGAGTGCTCATTCGAGGGTCAGTCCAGACTCAATGGACCGAATGGCCTCCTTCGTCACTGTAGGGATTCTATGATTCTACAGTTACGTAGGAGGATTCTTTTTAGCTGGGTGTATGTAATGGGTGTAAGTAAATAAATAAATGATCTTTATTGCCACAAGTGGGCTTACATTAATACTGCGATGAAGTTACTGTGAAAAGCCCCTAGTCACCACATTCCGGCGCCTGTTCGGGTACACAGAGGGAGAATTCAGAATTCTCAGTTGGTATGGGAATTGAACCCACGTTGTTAACATAAAGTGGAAACATAATTCCAATAACACAAAGGGGGCTACTGTCTCAAAGCAAGGTTTGGGAGCAGCTATTTAGGATAGCATGAAGGTAAGATGATTGTTAGTGCCATGCATATCTAAATATAAGGAGATGGTAAATTCTCATAGCTTAATCAGCTCCTAGTCGTTATTCAACTGCTGCCAGGTATGCGATGTGCGGGAGTGGAGCTGTCCCTCAAACCAGAGACAACTTCTTCTCATTTCCATGGCTTGTTCTCGGCAAGCACATCGGCACAGCCTGAGAAAGATTCTCAAGGGCCCATAGGTAAACCTAGCTGCTCACTAACCTAACTGTACTTGTCAACATTCCCAACTGTTAAGCTTGTAGCTTGCAACTATTCAACAAAATGGACGCCTGCCCCTTTAAGCCATTGCGCGACTTTAGATCCTGTGGAAGCAAGTACTTTCCTAACTTCCTGTGGGTGAGCATCTAATGAGAGGCACTCTTATGCAAGGAATCTGCCTACAGTGTGATAACTAGCAAGACGTTCAGCCAGAAGAAGCCCACTGTACATTGGGCAGTTGTGCACCTTGCACCATCCAATTCTGCACTGCCTTAGACCCGATATGAACATCTATGTGAACATGTTTCCAATACAGATTTTGAGATTTTATTCTGAAGTCGTTTATCATTGACCAATGGCTCATGAAATGTAAGTAGCCTGGTGTTTTAACCAGCAACCAATCCTTAATGGAACCCAGGGGAAGCTGTGACTAACCTGCTTGAGTCCTTGGCATAAACCTTTCAGTTTCTTTTTACATGAAACAGGATGAAAATCAAACTCAGACTTGTCCATTGAGATAATACAGTAATCAGTCATGAAGAACAAATATGTTTTATGTCTGCTTCTGTCATTGAGAGCATAATTCAAACTACAAGTATCTCTGCAATCCTCCAGGCAAGCTTCCAGCCTATGTATAACTGTACATTTTAGGGCCATCTGTTCGTTATTACTATTCTTGCTTTCATTCCCTTATTTATTTCCCTTGTGAAATTTTATCAGGCATGAACAAGATCAACTGCTTTTTTTTAACACAGCCATAACATTTTTAAAGCATTCACATTAATGCCTTTACAAAACATAAAATATATTTCTCCATCCGCTATTTCTTCTTCAAGGGATGTTACCTTCATGTGACCCCACAGGACTGTGGAAGAGTGTCTCCAAGATTTCACTGTGAGTCAGTGGTCAGGAGACAGGATGAACGTTGTTAAAGAGTTAGGAGGAACTTTTCAGTTTTCTGTATTGTATTATGAATGAATGATATGTTCTGGCACACACTATACCAGTAAAAGTGTGAGAATATGAATAGAAAATTCAGATTTCAATAATGCAATCTAGAGGTTAGAATTCTAAATGCTCTGTATATATCAAATTGAAATGTGAGCATATCTATTCTGTAAAATCAGTTAATCCCTCCTACATTGGCCTTTCCCCTGTTATGGTCACTGAAGTGTTGGGTACTCACTACACAGACGAACCAACACGGTTGCGAATGGTACAATGCAGTTGTATTTCAAACATCTATTTACACTGGTAAACTGTTTACTGAGGTTCGATCATGACCCTTGATCCTGTGGACCTATTCCTAATTCTATCTTGTAGTGGCACTCAGCACATGGTGGATGCCTGAGTGGCTTGTAATGAGCTCTGTGCCCTGAGCCATCTCCTGCTCGAGTGCCCAGGAAGTGTCGTGTTCCGTGTTTTGTACTGTGTATGTTCTTGCCTGTGATTGACTGTCGTGTTGTGTGTGTTGATTAGTCCGTTGATCTGTCCATCAGTATGTATGTATGTATGTGCTATGATGTTTACCTGAATATCATGACAGTCCCCATCTTGGTTCCCTCAGCTACAGGGAGTGCAACATATTTGAGACATGTGTAGTTCAGCCATCAATCACTAGACCTGACTCAGTGCTTCTCTGCCACGCTTTGCTCCGTAATCATCCTGGAAATCAAATATAACCTCCAACCCCAAACCCCCACTTCAAAACTTCATTTTGGAATTCAAGCCATTCTCTTAATCCCCCTTCTCCTTTTAAATAATCTTTATAAGTGCCACAAGTAGGCTTACATTAACACTGCAATGAAGTTACTGTGAAAAGCCCCAAGTCGTCACACTCTGGTGCATGTTCGGGTACACTGAGGGAGAATTCAGAATGTCCAATTCACCTAATAAGCACGTCTTTCGGGACTTGCGGGCAGAAACCGGAGCACCCGGAGGAAACCCATGCAGCCATAGGGAGAATGTGCAGTCGCCGTACAGACAGCAACCCAAGCCGGGGATCGAATCCGGGTCCCTGGCGTTGTGATGCAGCAGTGCTAACCACATTGGGGTAACTTCCAGGGGTATTATCATTGATCAGAAACTGGACTGTACTTGCCACTCTGGCAATAAGAGTAGGTCAGAGGCTGGGAAGTCTCAGGAGAGTAACTCACCTCCTGACTCCCCAAAGCCCATCCATCATCTACAAGGCACTGTTCAGGAGTGTGATGAATTACTCTCCACTTGACTGGATGAGTGCAGCTCTAGCAACACTCAAGAAACTTGACACCACCCAGGACAAAGCAGTCCACTTGACTGGCCGCCCATCCACAACCTTCAACATCCACCCCATTCACCACCGATGCACGGTTGCAGTAGTGTGTATCACCTACAGAACGCACTGCAGCAACTTACTGAGTCTCCTTTGACAGCATACCCATGACCTCTCCCACTAAGGCGGACAAGGACAGCAGATGCATGGGAACACCATCACCTGCAAATTTCCCTTCAAGTCACACGCCATTCTGACTGCGGTAGTCACCACTGTTGTATTGTATATACCGCAAAAGAGGGGTATTAGGGTAAGGCCCCTGTACTACAGGTACGGGGGTAGATCCCTGCCTGCTGGCTCCGTCCAGTAGGCGGAGTATAAATGTGTGGGCTCTCCGAGCTGCAGCCATTTCAGCAGCAGCTGCGGGAGGCTACACATCCCTGCGTAATAAAGCCTCGATTACACTCTACTCTTGTCTCGTCGTAATTGATAGTGCATCACTGACTTAGAAATATATTGTCGTTCCTTCACTGTTGCTGGGTTAAAATTAGGAAACTCCTTACGTAACAGCACTGTGGATGTACCTACACCACATGGTCTGCAGTGGTTCAATTAGTGAGTTCATCTCCATCTTCTCAAATAAAAGATGGGCAATAAAAATTGTCCTAGCCAGTGACGCCCACATCCCATGAAAGAGTTTTTAAAAAACAACACAGATATAAGTAGATATATGTAGTGAATTGTGAATGGGTCTCATTTAATGAAGAGGCTTTTAGCTGACCTAGAGTGTAGGACTGGAGAGAAGGCAAAATGCATTTTGCTTTAATTTTGGAGATAAAAAGCTGTTTTACCTTTTATAATTGGACAATAATTCACTGTCAAGTTAGTTGGTCATTGAAATGTCCCACCATTGTGGTTACGCACCATACACGATAATGGTAGATTGTTCAACTTTGTAAAATGTTAAGCAAAAGGGCATTTAGTGCTTCATTCGATAGTTATATTTCATTTTCATTTAATAAAAATTAGGCCAAACCAAATTCAATGGGTTATAAATCAGTCTCTTTGGGTTCGAAATTCAGTTTTGATGCTTGTTCTTAATGATTTTTGATGGCGACAAAAACATTTTCTTCTCATGGGAGCATAGAGATAGGAGTGGACATGAAAGGTGCTCGAGTCTGCTCCATCGTTCATTAAGATTATGGTTGACACTCTACCTCACCTCCACTTACACCTGACCTCACCAACCCTTGATTCTCTTTCACCCAAAACATCTATTGATCGTGATCTTGAATAAATGCAATGACTAAGTCTGCACAATCCCCTGGGGGAGAGAATTACAGTTCTCAGTCCTCAATGGCTAACTCCTTATTGTGCGAGTCTGGGCCAGATTTTTGCAGAGTTGGGAAAACTATGTGGACCTTTAAAAATGCCAGGTGGGAACCAGATGTGGACGTCCTGCCTCTACTTGCAACAAATTATAATTTTGCTGGTGGGGCAAGAGGGCAGAGCATGATTCAAACTTGGAACATGCTGGAGTGGGGAGTAAACCAAATTCTGCAGGGCCATTTGGATTCGTCAAACCCCTTTATTAATTATTAATTTTTTAAAAATAAATTTAGAGTACCCAATTCATTTTTTCCAATTAAGGGGCAATTTTAGAATGGCCAATCCACCTAACTTGCACATCTTTGGGTTGTGGGGGCGAAATCTACCCTAACAAATTATTCATTTTTACTGGATATGGGCATCACTGGCTAGGCCAGAGTTTATTGCTCATCCCTAATTGCCCTTAAGAAGGTGATGGTGAGTTGCCCACTTGAACCACTGCTGTCCATGTGTTTTAGGTACACCCACAGTGCAATTACGGAAGGAGTCCCAGGATTTTAACCCAGCAGTATTGAAGGAATGGCGATATATTTCTAAGTCAGGGTGGTGAGTGTCTTGGAGGGGGTTTTTCAGGTGAAGTTGTTGTCATGTTCTGTAGACTGGCCGAAGTGAACAATGAACTGCAGAATAATTTATTGAAGAACAACTGCATGGTAAGATAATTAGGATAAATAAAATAATAAACAACTAACACTAAACAACTATTGTGGAACTACTGCAAATACGTCTATCTCCCAGGATGACCAACTCCCAACCTCCACACCATCGAGCCACATGATGGCTGCACGGTAGCACGGTGGGTAGCACTGCTTCACAGTGCCAGGGTCCCAGGTTTGATTCCCGGCTTTGGTCACTGTCTGTGTGGAGTCTGCACGTTCTTCCTGTGTCTGCATGGATTTCCTCCGGTTTCCTCCCACAAGTCCCAAAAGACGTGCTGTTAGGTGAATTGGACATTCTGAATTCACCCTCTGTGTACCTGAACAGGCGCCGGAATGTGGTGACTTTTCACAGTAACTTCATTGCAGTGTTAATGTAAACCTACTTGTGACAGTAAAGATTATTATTATATTATTATACGATGCCACCTAGTGGTCAGAGGTCATGCATAGCATTATGTACAAACATGCCATTCTGCATATCAACACAGTTGTTCCCTTGTGCCCACTGCCTTTGCCCTTCTAGATGGTGGAGGTCTATTTCTGGAAGGTGCTGGTTCACAAGACTTAATGAGTTCCTATAGATGGTACAAACAGTGGGCAAAATTCTCCCCCAACGGCGCGATGTCCGCCGACTGGCGCCCAAATTGGCGCCAATCAGACGGGCATCTCGCCGCCCCAAAGGTGCGGAATGCTCCGCATCTTGGGGGGCCGAGCCCCGACATTGAGGGGCTAGGCCGGCGCCGGAGGGATTTCCGCCCTGCCAGCTGGCGGAAACGACGTTTGTTGCCCCGCCAGCTGGCGCGGAAATGACATTCGGGGCGGCGCATGCGCGGGAGCGTCAGCGGCCGCTGACAGTTTCCCGCGCATGCGCAGTGGGGAGAGTCTCTTCCACCATGGCGGAGGCGGAAGGGAAAGAGTGCCCCCACGACACAGGCCCGTCCGTGGATCGGTGGGCCCCGATCACGGGCCAGGCCACCGTGGGGGCACCCCCCGGGGCCAGATCGCCCCGCGCTCCCCCCAGGACCCCGGAGCCCGCCCACGCCGCCTTGTCCCGCCGGTAAATACCTACTTTAATTTACGCCGGCGGGACAGGCAATTTCTCGGCGGGACTTCGGCCCATCCGGGCCGGAGAATTGAGCAGGGGGGCCCGCCAACCAGCGCGACCTGATTCCCGCACCCGCCCAATCTCCGGTACCGGAGACTTCGGCTGGCGGGGGCGGGATTCACAGCGGCCAACGCCCATTCTCCGACCCGCTGGGGGGTCGGAGAATGACGCCCGTGTGTCAATGGTGGAGGGAGTGAATGTTTGTGGAAGGGACACAAATCAAGTGGGCTGCTTTGCCCTGGATGGTGTTGAGCTTCTTGAGAGTGTTGTTGTCACACTGAGAAAGGTTTCCTGCTGGCGGGCGGATCACGCAGCAGGAACAGCTGTTTGCAGATCAGGGTGGCCTGGCCCGCGATCGGGGCCCACCGATCCGGGGGCGGGCCTATACCGTGGGGGCACTCTTTCCCTTCCGCCTCCGCCACGGTCTCCACCATGGCGGAGGCAGAAGAGACTCCCTCCAATGCGCATGCGCGGGAATGCCGTCAGCGGCCGCTGACGCTCCTGCGCATGCGCCGCCCGGAGATGTCATTTCCGCGCCAGCTGGCGGGGCACCAAAGGCCTTTTCCGCCAGCTGGCGGGGCGGAAATTCGTCCGGCGCCGACCTAGCCCCTTAAGGTTGGGGCTCGGCCCCCAAAGATGCGGAGGATTCCGCACCTTTGGGGCGGCGCGATGCCCGTCTGATTTGCACTGTTTTGGGCGCCAGTCGGCGGACATCGCGCCGTTTTCAGAGAATTTCGCCCCTTATCTCTGTCCGAAATGGTTTACCCTGAATCCTCAGACTCTGACCCCTGGTTCTGGACACACCCACCAATGGTAACATCTTCCCTGCATCTACCCTGTCTAGTCCTGTTAGAATTTTATAAGTCTCCATGAGATCCCCCCTCATTCTTCCGAACTCCAGCAAGAACAATCCCATCCTCATCAATCTCTCCTCATGTGACAGTCCCGCCATCCCTGGAATCAGTCTGGTAAACCTTCGCTGCACTCCCTTGAGAGTAAGAACATCCTTCCTCAGGGAAGGAGACCAAAACTGCACACAGTACTCCAGGTGTGGCCTCACCAAGGCCCTGTACAATTTCAGCAACACATCCCTGCTTCTATACTCGAAACCTCTTGCAATGAAGGCCAACATACCATTCGCCTTCTTTACCGTCTGCTGCACCTGCATGCTTACCTTCAGCGACTGGTGCACAAGAACACCCAGATTCCGCTGCACACTCCCCTCTCCCAATTTACAACCATTCAGGTAGTAATCTGCCTTCCTGTTTTTGCTTCCAAAATGAATAACCTCACACTTATCCAAATTATACTAAATCTGCCATTGGTTTGCCCACTCGCCCAACCTGTCCAGATCTTGCTGTAGGATCCCTGCATCCTCGTCACAATTCACCCTTCCACCTAATTTGGTATCATCTGCAAACTCTGAGATGTTACATTTTGTTTCCTCATTCAAATCATTCATATATATTGTGAATAGCTGGGGTCCCAGCACTGATCCCTGTGGTACCCCACTGGTTACTGCTTGCCAATTTGAAAAGGACCCATTAATCCCTACTCTTTGTTTCCTCTCTGCCAACCAGTTTTCTATCCACCTCAATACATTTCCCCCAATCCCATGTGCTTTAATTTTGCACAATAATCTCTTATGCGGGACTTTGCCAAACGACTTCTGAAAGTCCAAATATACCACATCGACTGGCCTTGTCGACTGTACTGGTTACCTCTTAAAGAATTCCAACAGATTTGTCAAGCATGATTTTCCCTTCATAAATCCATGCTGACTCTGACTGATCGTGCCACTGCTTTCTAAATGTTTCCGCTATCAAGTCCTTGATAATGGATTCAAGCATTTTCCCCACTACCGATGTTAGGCTTACTGGTCTATAATTCCTTGCTTTGTCTCTACATCCCTTTTTGAATATCGGGGAGACGTGAGCTACCCTCCAATCTGCAGGGACAGTTCCAGATTAATATCAACCCCCCTCGCTCATCCCCAGTCTTGGCTAGGCCCCTGGGAACCCACCCATAAGCCCCTTCCAATTGGCAAGGAACCCCAGGCCCTGACCTCGGCAGTGCCAACCTTGCACTTGGGCACCCTGACACTGCCAGCCTGGCAGCCTGACAGTGCCACCTGGGCACCCTGGAAGTGCCCCCCAGCTACCATGGAAGTGCAATGGTGGTACTGCCATGGTTCTCAAGTGGCACTGCTAGTGTGCCAGGCTGGCATTGACAAAGTGCCCAGGTGCCAGGGGAGTGCCAGGGGAGTGCCAGGGTACCACCCTGTCCTGTCCTGTCACCAACCACCAGGGTCTGAGAAACGTGTGAGCTTCCATTATGCATGGTCCACATTTGTGTGGATCAGTTATAAATGGTGCCCTGTCGAGGTCTCGTAGGCGCGGCTGTGAGTCCCGGGTGCTGGCTGAATTTGGCGTTCGGGTATTTAAATGAGCCATTAGGCTAATTCAACTATACAGATCTGAGCGAGTTGGGTGACTGGTGATTGGCCTGGTGTCCGGCACGAAGGCCATTTTAAGGCTCTAGCACAATTCACCTGTTGAGCCCTGATCTGCACCGGGCGCAACAGGGTCATCGATTTCTCAGTTTGATTGGCTGTTTAAAGAGCTTATGAAAAGATAGCTTTCCCTGCTGTTTTGATTGAGTTCAATCAATGGGAGTATTTTCATTGACAAGTATGTATGAACTGTATTGGATTGTTGAGGAACTTTATTTTTTCATCTCCACATGACACATGACATCTTCCCATGGTGGACACTGTGAGTGGCTATGGAAGTGGCACTGGGGATTGGAGGGAGCATGTAGAGGTGGGTGAGGGTATTAGTTGATATGGAGGTGGCATGGGGAGAATGATGAGGCATGGATGTCGGTAGGTCGCATGAATTGGCTTGGGGTGTGTATGAGGGGGCAAGGGATGTATAGGGTCTTTGGTTGGAATAAAGCTGACATGAGGTTATGCAGGGCCTGGAGGCATGAGTTGGTAAGAGGAGGCTTGGGGGTCATCAGGAGGCATCAGGCTAGGGGGGACGGCGAGGGGATGTGAGAATGAGAGCCTGACAGCTTCTGAAACAACTGGGAACAAGACAACAGAACTGAGGCAGACCTTCTAACTAGCCTACCTTAGCACTCGCTCTGCCTCTATGCCCACTGGAATCGGTGCGCCTGACTCTATTCCATTCCCATCTCACCAGAGTGAAAATTGGGTCTGAGAGGGCCCTTTAAATCTAGGTGGGCCTGCTGAGTTGGAGAATTTCTCAAATTGAGCTACCTGCCTCAGTAGTGAAAATCCAGCCCTCTGCCCCCAGATCCAGCCAAAGAAACATCTCAACATCTACCCGATCAAACGCTCTCAGAGTTTTACAGATTTCAGTGAGATCACCCCTCATTCTTTTGGACTCAGAGAGTATAGGTCCATATTACTCAATTCTTCCTCACAGGACATTAATCTAGTGACCTTCGTTGGACCCCACTCCATCAGTCCCAAGACAAGAATATCCTTCTGCAGTAACCCTCCTGAGACCCACAGGGCCAACCCAATTGACCTCCCCATGGGACTCGTGGAGAACGAGCTTCGCCACTAATGGACGGAGGCTCAGTAGCTGGGGCTCATAGAATCGCCCCGTATAATCTGGCCCAGATTGGGACCGGCATGATCAGCCATTCCGAGTTGGGACCTATGTGCTTGTATGCCGCATGGCGGCCTTTTCTTTTAGTTGAAAATAAATTGCTCTTTTGATTCTCCTTCTCGGGTCTCCTGAACTTTTATATCTTCCTAGGTGCAGAGACCAAAACTGGACACAGTATGTTCTCACGAAAGCCCTGTATAATTGCAGCAACACCTCATTGCTCTTGTATTCTAAACCCCTTCACTATCAACTAAAAAACCCTCAATTACAATGTATTCTCTGTGAATTGCACATACTAAAAACCATTGTGCGTATAAACCAAGTAACATGCAAAAATGAACACTATCTATCATGTAGGATGAGATTACATCCAATCATATTTAATCCTTCAGTCCATAGGTATAATAAAATCTACATGGATAGCAGCAGATAGATTGTCAATCCAATCACATTTTAAGGTAATTTTTTCAATTGTGTAAAGACCAAAACCAAAAAAACTCAGAATATATGGACAATAATAAGACCAGGGGCGAAATTCTCCGGAAACGGCGCGATGTCCGCCGACTGGCGCCCAAAACGGCGCAAATCAGATGGGCATCGCGCCGCCCCAAAGGTGCGGAATGCTCCGCATCTTTGGGGGCCGAGCCCCAACATTGAGGGGCTAGGTCGGCGTCGGACGAATTTCCGCCCCGCCAGCTGGCGGAAAAGGCCTTTGGTGCCCCGCCAGCTGGCGCGGAAATGACATCTCCGGGCGGCGCATGCGCGGGGCATCAGCGGCCGCTGACGGCATTCCCACGCTGGCGCAGTGGAGGGAGTCTCTTCCGCCTCCGCCATGGTGGAGACCGTAGCGGAGGCGGAAGGGAAAGAGTGCCCCCACGGCACAGGCCCGCCCGCGGATCGGTGGGCCCCGATCGCGGGCCAGGCCACCGTGGGGGCACCCCCCGGGGCCAGATCGCCCCGCACCCCCTCGAGGACCCCGGAGCCCGCCCGTGCCGCCTGGTCCCGCCGGTAAATAGGTACTCTAATTTACGCTGGCGGGACAGGCAATTTATCGGCGGGACTTCGGCCCATCCGGGCCGGAGAATCGAGCGGGGGGGCCTGCCAACCGGCGCGGCCCGATTCCCGCCCCCGCCGAATATCCGGTACCCGAGACTTCGGCAACCGGCGGGGGTGGGATTCACGGCGGCCAACGGCCATTCTCCGACCCGCTGGGGGATCAGAGAATGACGCCCCAAGTATTTAGTTGAACTCATTTTCATCACCGTATTTTTTTCAGAAACTTCAATTGGACTTGCCGCAACTTCATGGAGAATAACAACCACTTTACATTTACTAGGCAAATGTGAAGCTGCATATCTGTACGCTGTACACAGTAGTTTCCAATGACCATCAGTCACAGCAACAGAAACAATTTTGCCTCATTTGCAAAGGCTTGAATCCCTCTTTTAATGCAGAAAGGTTTTCCTTCTTTGCCAGAAAGCACTAGCACAGAATAAATACAGTTTATATTGAAAATATTTCCAATACGTGCTGATCTATCAATAAATGAATGACAATTGTCTGACATTGTCTTCACACACATCAATATTATTTTCAAAGTCCCGGCAGTTACCTCTGCTGCAAGTTGCAACTGGAAAGGGAGAACAAAAGGATTAGTACTGCACTCTGCCTGCCCATGTCCATTTCTGGATTCTACATGTTTGCTGCAGTTATGTTATTAAAGGCGTAGAACTGGACTTAACTGGTCTAGACACTCTGGCATACTTTATTTCCACACTTAAGGAAAAAAATTGTGAGTTGAACCTTCAAAAGCACAGATTGGCTTTTGATCAAAGAAATCATTTGACTAAAGTGCTCTATCAGCCACCTGTAAAATTCAAGTGAGATTGGATTTCAAATTTAGGTGTATCTTCACCCTAGAGGGACAGTAGAAAATTATATTTAAAAAACATCTTTCCCACTTTTGACTTCATCTTGCAGGACAGATAGCTGTCACTCTTTCCTTCCTCGCCCCTGCAGCCATACCTTTGATTTATTGTCACTTCATATACATATACACTAGGAGCACATGTACCTGCAAACTCACAACCACTACTAACAAAGACATCAATTCATCTCACAGCTGACTGCTGTTTCACCCAACAATAAAGGTAACTCAATTTGTCCACAGTTTTGAAAATCCTTGAAACTGATTCACAGCACATTGACAGGAAAATCAAATACAGATGGCTTTTTCACAATAAAATATGGATACCCTTCGCTATGACTAACATAGATCACAAGCCTGCCTTATAAACTCCTATTAAATCTCTTAGGGAAGATAAATTAAAATGATTGTAATTTTCCCTTGGACTGTACACTGTTGCATATAAATAGAAAGACCCACATTTATATAGTACCTCTCACTACCTTGGGATTACCCAATGTGTTTCACAGTCAATAGAGTACTTCTGATGCATAATCACTGTTGTTGGGTAGGCAAACCCATCAGCCAACTCATGAATGATGTTAGTTGAGGAGTAAATATTGGCTGAGGCACCTCCCAAGCTCAATCAAATAATACCATGAGATTTTTATGTAGTAGGCATATTGAACTTCCAACAGTGAAGCACTCCTTTACTACTGCACTGAAGCATTAGCCTAGCTTCTGTTCGCAAATCGTTGAAATGGATATTGAACCCACAATGGGGCAAACACCCAAATTGAATTTCTGAGTAAAATCCCCTTCTTATGATTTTTTTAGTGGACCTATCATCCATTAGAGCAGTCTGCAAGAGATTGCATCCAAGCAGCATAAAACATTTGTCGGAATTTCATTTTAGCAGATAGATGTCTTGTTCACTCTTATCTTCCTGATGTCATGTTCTACCAGCCAATTTAAGGGATGCCGAAAATGCCATTATTCTGGTCTCCCGATGTTGAAATTTTGAGGGAATGAAAATTAGGCCAATGTTCAAAGTGGGGGAAAAATTTGTGGCAGCATCAAACACAGAGAAGTAATGCGTGTATCTTTAGACTGTGTCTAACTCTAATTGGATTGTCAAAAGAAGGAAAAAGATGAATTGATGATTTTTTTTTAAGTAGCGGTACAGTAGATTACACCATGATACACTGTTCTAAACTGAGTTTTGAATAGGTTCCCCAGAGGAATAATGAAAATGATAAATTAAATTTACAAAATAGTTTGTTATTGCTTCTTAGCACCATCATTTATAACAGATGGGAAGCCATTGGAACTGTTATAAATCACTGAGAAATAAGTTAATGACATCTTCACAGTAAAACATTCTTTATTTGTTTTGCTGCCTCTGCAGTGCAAAATGTGTTTAAATTAAAACTTGGCAGGATTGCAGCATTGATCTTTATGACCTGAGAAATAAACATTGTCATAGATGCAGAAGGCAGCATAAATAATCACATTCCAAAACTTGCCAGGCAAGAGTTGATGCCACAATTGCACCTCCATAAGGTTGTTCAAAAAATTGAGAGCTGAAATGCAGAGGTTGTATAAGGGTATTAAACAGGCTTTGAATTGGAATTTTGCGGGGGTGGGGGGGAAGCGGAGAGGGCAGGCAGCATAATTTTGAAGTGGAACCTATTTCAGCCAGAATTCCAGGCTGCTTAAATTGCAATGGGAAAGAATGAGTGCAAATAATAATAATAATAATTATTATTATTATGACTTGGGTGTGCATCAATACATTTGTGTGAGCAAGAGTTCTGATATGTTCCACTTACACTTGAGCAGGATCCTTTGTGTCCCTTAAGGAGTATGGTTTTATTATTTTATTTCCATCCCTCCAATTTAATGGCATCTGGGGTCTTATCACATTCCTTTCTCTTTAACAATCAGGTGAATCACCCAGATATACTTTTGTTGAAACACTAAAGAATAATTTATTAATAATGTGCAGTTGGGAATTCTACGCGGTGGGTTGTTAAAAGAAGGAACACCCGACCAATCCCAAAGTTGTGGAAGCAGAGTCAATATGTGCTTTTAAAAGGACAGTGGATAAGCATCTGTAAAATAAATTCTTAGGGACTTTTCCCCGTGGTGGTGATGAGGTGAATGGTCACACACAAGGTGACCCCCGCTTGGCGACGTGGTTTTTGACTCTTGTTACCCGGTTAACGGGAAAATTTGTGGCAAGAACGGGGAAGTAAGTGAAGCTTGTTAGTTTCTCCTCCAGTTATCTGCAGGGTATTGCTGTGTTCCATGACTCCCCTGATCATGAAGGCACACATAAAACATGAAGATGTGGTTGTAATAAGTATTTTTCTTGACACGCAGGATGGTAACCATGCAATTCTATGTACAAACAATTATGTCTATGTTACTGTGAAGCTAAGGAGAGATGTGACTGTCCCGTTGTCCATCCTACTACTAAGTTCCCATGTCTCGTCCCGTTCCCCAGTATACATATTTCTGTACGGGTGTCTGTTTCCACCTGCTGGCGGGAGGTCATACATGTATTGATCAATGGCTACGTACACTAGTGCTGTTATATACAAATATATACATTGGTGCAACTATGTACAGTTATACATAGATATGCCTATGCGCATATCACCACAGGTATAACACCAGGCAAAAGTTGAGTAAAGGCCCCCCACCAGATTCAGCAGTCCCGCGTGGCGAAGGGGAAGAAAACATGGCAGAACGCTCTGTGTTGCCGACGCCCTCCCAATGGCCATCGGACAAATTGATGGAATTCCTTATGATGGATTTCTTGAAACAAAGATAATCAATCAAAAAGGATCTCTCCAAGGCGATTGAGGTGGCATTGGTTACCCCTTTGGGTAACATTGGAGAGGGTGGAGCAGTGGTTGGAGGCGCAAGGTGCAATGATCCGGGATGTGGAGGAGGCGGGCTCAGACCACAGTGACCGGGTTGCCTCTTTGGAGGATAAGATAGAGTTGATGTCGGAGGCCCAAAATGTTTTAAAGGTGGATAACCAGGAGAATCGGTCCAGGCACAAGAACCTGAGGATTTTCGGGCTACAGGAAGGCATTGAAGGTGATGAGGGAGGGAGTCTTTGCAAACCCACCTGAGGTGGACCAGGCCCACTAATCGCTAATTCAGAAGCCAAAATCCAGAGATCTGTCGCAGGCTGTCATAGTCTGTCTCAAAGATATCTAGACAAGGTTGAATGCTAAAAGTGGTGAAAGTCACGGGAGAAAGTTATTTGTAGGGCACTCCATTTGAATCTGCCAAGATATTGGGGAAGAACTGGCAAAGCATGAGCTGGGTTCAACAAGGCCATGACGACACTCTACAAGATCAAGGTGGGGTTTTGAGTGGTGTACCCTGCTCAATTATGGGTCACGTTTAAAGACAAAGACCATTATTTCAATACAGTGGAGGAAGTGAATGACTTTGTGAGGAAGAATGGACTGGGAGAGATCTGATTGAGGTTATGGGATGTTTTGGAGTTTTTGAATTTTCGATGCTCATGTTTATGGTTCTTGCCTCTTCCTGTGTTTTCGCTGTTTTGTGTTCTCTTTTTTCTTGCATGTGGTAGTATGGGGCAATTTGATTTGTTGAAGGGGGGTACGGGCTCATTTTTCCCAGTATATCCTATTTTAAATGCGGGATTGGGGTAAGGGGATGTTTGTTTTCTTCTGGTTGTGTTTTTTTTCCCTTGGCTTCCAACCGGGGGCCACCTGGCTAGGGGTTATGCTCGTTAAACAGATCAATGTGGTGGGGGAGCTGCGGCTGGTTGCCTGGGGGGGGGGGGGGTTCTGTTTTGTTTGTGGGGGAGGGAATGAGCCTAGGTTGGCTGGGTTTTCTTTGTTTGGGATGGAGGAGTGCTTGTCTGATCTGGGAGAGTTGGTTGATGGTTGTTCAGAGGGGAGGAGGTGGTTGGAAGGAGTGTTGGGTATGAAACCGAGTGGGGGACAGGATACAATGCTGCCGATTCTTTGTTTATGGGTCTGTGTGAGATGGGGACAGTGGCCATCTTGGGTGGGCCAGGATTTGAGATAGGTAAGGGCCCAGTTGGAGTTCCTCACGGAGAGGATATGGCTGATTCTAGTGGAGGGAGGGTCCGGATGTTAGGGGATTGAATAATTTGGCTAAAAGGTCCCGGGTGTTTGCCCATTTGAAAACTGTGAACACAGAGGTAGTCTTCTTGCTGGAGGTGCTTTGAGGGTCAGGGGTCAGACGAGGCTGACAAAGTGGGGCACATATTCCACTCAAATTTTGATTCGAGTTTGAGAGGGGTGACGATCTTGATTAATAGGAGGATGGCTTTTACAGCAGCCAGTATTTTGACAGACCCTGAGTACATTATGGTGAGTGGGGTGTTGGCGGGCACGGCGGTGGTTTTAGTGAACATATATATGCTAAATTGGGACGACGTGGACTTTATCAAGAAGGTGTTTACAGTCATCCCTGAACTTGACACACATCGCGTGACTATGGGGGGGGGGGGGGGGGGGGCTACTTTTTTTTCTCTCCTAAGTTTAGAGTACCCAATTTTGTTTTCCAATTGAGGGGAAGTTTAGCGTGGCCAATCCACCTACCCTGCACATCTTTTTGGTTTGTGGGGGTGAGACCCACGCAAACACGGCGAGAATGTGCAAGCTCCATACGGACTGTGACCCAGGGCCGGGATCGGACGGTCCTCAGCACTGTAAGTGGGGGGGGGGGATTTCAATTGTGTATTCTATCTGAAGATGGACAGGTCAAGCCAAGTCTCTGAGAACTTCTGGGATGGCGAGGGAATTGGCAGTGTTCATGGAACAGATGGGGGAGGTGGATCCGTGGAGGTTTAATCATCCAAGGGAGAGGGAGTTTTCCTTTTTTGTCCAAGTGCACGGGTCTACTCCCAGATAGACTTCTTTGTGGTGGGGAAAGCGTTATACCCGGGGGTGGTGGGGGCTGGGTACTCGACGATTGTAATATTGCATTATGCTCCACATTATGTGGATGTGTGAGTGGAGATGGGCCGAGCTCAGCATCCCCCATGGAGGTTAGACACATTGCTCTTTGCAGATAAGGGATTTTGTGAAAGAGTCGCCTCGGCCATCAGGAACTACGTAGGTTTTAATCAGAATGGGGAGGTTTCGCTTTCCACGTTCTGGGAAGCGCTGAAGGTGATGGTCAGTGGGGAGTTCATTTCGTACAAGATCCACAGGTATAAGGTTGGCAGGGTGGGATGGCAGAGGTTGGTTGAATCAATTTTGGAGGTGAAAGGCAGTACTCCACGGCCCCTATAGCGAAATGGTTAGCGGAAAGAGGCTACAAATGGAGTTTGAGCTTGAATCGACAGGGAAGGCGGTGAGCCCACTGCATTGCTCGCAAGGTGCATTTTCTGAGCACAGGGATAAGGCCCGCTGTCTATTCACTCACTAGCTGAGGCAGCAGACAGCCACATGGGAGATAGCCCAGGTTAAGGATGAGAGGAGAGGGCTGGTTACTGCTCAGGACATGATTAATGGAGCTTTTGAGGCTTTCCACCGGGGGCTGTACAAGTCTGAGCCACCAGAGGCTGGCTTGAGAATGTTGAGAATGGAGCAGTTTTTGGATGGGTTGGACTTCCCGGTGATGGAGAGCATGAAGAGGCAGGGGTTGGAGGCTCTGTTGGGATTGGAGGAATTTATGGATTGTATCGGGTCCATGCAGTTGGTGGAGGCACCAGGACCAGACGGTTTTGAAGTGGAATGCGACAAGCAGTTCGCAGCCTTGTTGACACCACATTTACTGGGGATGTTAAATGATTCTCTATTAAGTGGGTTGATGCCAGCCATATTGGTGCAGGCATTGATCTTCCTGATCCCAAGAAAGGACAAGGATCCACTGTTGAATACTGATGCTAATGTACTAGCTAAGGTTCTGGCAAAACATCTGGAGGGTTGCTTGCCAGAGGTGATCTCTGAGAAACAGGATTTATCAAGTGCCGACACCTATTGCTGGCCCCCTATCCAGCCCCACTGCTTCACGTCCCCCCACACAGTATAAATCTGACCCTATTTCCAGTTCTCTCCAGCTTTGACAAAGTGCCATCCAGACTGGAAACGTTAGCTCCTTCTCTCTCCACAGGTACTGTCTGACCTGCTGAGGTTGTCCAGTATTTTCTGATTTAACCTTAGCCTTTGCTTGGGCGGGTAAGACACCCAGGATTTGAAGACCCTTCCTGCAGAGAGAGCAACAGTCGGGTGGGCTGGCGCTACCAAATCTAATGTTCTATTACTGAGCGGAGAACATCAGAACATTGTGAGGGGCGTTTGAGGAGCCGTGGCCGAGGTGGGGCAGATGGAGGAGGCTTACTGTGTCGGGTCGTGTCTAAGGCCGTTGGTTGCGGCCCTTTTTCCGCTTTCTCCGGCCAGGTTCCCGACGTGCCCTGTGGAAGTGACATCTCTAAGAGTTTGGAACCAATTCAGGCAGCATTTTAGATTAGGGGCCATATCATTACTGTCACCAATTTGTGAGAATCACAGGTTTCGGGGATGGATGCAATGTATAACATTTGGATGAGGGAAGAGGTCGAGAGGTTTAGGGACTTGTTTGTGGAAGGTACGTTTGTGGGACTGGAGGAGTTGGTGGGGAAATTTCCACTTCTGAGATGGAGTGGGCTTAGATATCTGCAGGTGAGGAACTTTGCTCATAAAGAACCGTCTTCGTAGCCCCAGTTGTCGAGGCCGACATTGATGGGCAGGATGCTATCTCGGGATGAGATAGGGAAAGGGTGGTCACTCGAAACGGGGAAAGCATCATCAGAGGGTGTAAAGGGACTTGGGAAGAGAAATTGGGGCTGGAGGGAGGGGTGTGGAGTGAGATTTTTCATTGGGTGATTTCCACCCCTTCTTCCACCAGGCTGAGCATGACAATTTAAAGTAATCCATATGGTACACTTGGCTAGTACACGCGTGAGTGGGTTCTTCCCCGGATTGGAGGACAGGTATGAGCGTTGTTTCAGGGGACTGGCGAACCACTCACACATGTTTTGATCCTACACTAAGCTGGTTGGCATCTGGGTCTCATTTCTAGAGACCATTTTGGAGATTTTGGCGGTTAGGCTGGAGCCGTGTCCATTGGTGACGGTCTTTGGCGTGTCAGACTCTCCAGAGCTTGTTGAGAGGAGGAAGGCTGATGTCTTGGCCATTGCTTCTCTGATAGCCCGGAGACGAGTCCTGATTGGATGGAGGTTGGTAGTGCCACCTAAGGCCTCAGCATGGTTGGGGGACTTGGCAGAGTTCCTGAGACTTGAAAAGATTAAGTATGCCTTGAGAGGGTCGGAGGAAGGGTTATATTCCAAGTGGATGCCATTCATCACCTTCTTTAAGGATCCGTTCATGGCCAGCAGCTAGGGGTGGGGGTAGGGAGCAGGGGTGGTCAGACCAAGGGAGGGTAGGGACTTTCGTAGTTGCTACTTTTCCTTTGTTAAAATAAAAATGACAAATTGCTTGTATTGTATTGAAACGCCTTTGTATGTGAGAATTTGGCAATGTTTGGAATACAAATATATATTTTTTCAAATAATAAATTTTTACATTGATTAAGGGACTAAATTGATGCTCATTCAGACAGCCAGCATGGGTACAATAGGTCGACTTGCCTCATTACGCGCTATAAAGTTGCATGATTTTATCATGTTCGCCAGGCATTCTGACAAATATAAATTTTGTTTAATTGCCAATTAAACCTTCTTCAACACAACAAAATGAACCATTGCGAGGTAAATTAAGTCTCCCAATTAATGCTTTGACAGTGGTGTGATATATTGGCATGCCTGCTGCATTCACCTCACACTTGTGAAGCACACACAGTCCCTCAGCTCCCTCAGACTCTGTGCTACTGCTTTGCTGTAATTTCATCCGAAGTGTGGCGGAAATCCCGTTTATGTACCAAGTCTCAGGGGCATGATCTATTTTTCCAGAAACTGATTTGAGGACCGGAGCGTTAACCAAATTCCTCCAAGCAAAATGTAGTGCGAATCCTTTTCAGTTCAATTGCTTCCAGATTTTCTGGATAAAAGCGCAAAATAATTGGTTATTGTTGAGCAGAACTGTTTGTAACCAAAGGCACAGCATACTTTTTATGGTCTTAAAAAAGGCAAAGCCTTTTGCAATTTTCCTGCAGTCACAAAACACCATGCTACATCTTACTTGCCACCAGCATTAGTTCTAATTGAAAACAAGAGGATCAAATCCCCATGTGGGAAATGCAGTGCTCGAGGCATTGCTCTGCTCTGCACATCACTGTTTTAATGGACAAATGTAAATTAAGGCTGTTGTAATACATCATCATTCTTTTGTATTCATTAAGCACATAAGGCCTTCATTAGAAACATCCAATAATTGTAGCCTGCACCAGCTGTACTAATTTATTTACACTAATAATTTAGAATCTCGGTTCCTGACTCATAGTAACTGCAGGAACAGCAAGCTCTCTATGGTACTGTTAAGAAACTATCGATTTTCTTCCACTGCTTCCCTGGTGAGTGTGTGTGCAGCACCATTCCAAGCTGGAACATAATGGAGTCACGGAACCTGCTTGCACCTCTTCGAAAACAAAAAACAGTAGCATAACAACAGATTTTTCTTGGTCATTCAGCACGCATACCACTGTAGATTTTCAGCATCTAATTGAACTGACTGCATCAGTTGATATGAATTTTGTGCATTCTGACTGTTAAAATAATGTAATTCAAGTATATACTTCAAATAGGCAGAGGAAAAGTGACTGCAGTGAAAGTAAAGATGCAGAAGATTTATGATCAAAGTCTCATGTTTGCCAGATGTTAAAATTGATATAATGGAATCACTGTATGAAGCCTGAAAGTCACCTGATAATGGATCAGAAATGTCAGGTGCTTCTAGGCTTAATGAAGTCTAAGTTCAATGAAGTGTACACAAGCAGGATCCAAGGCCTGAAAGCCACTAATGCAAACTAAAATAAGGAGCATTAAAGAACTCTGAATTAGAGCATTAAAAATAATTATAAAAGATGCAGTTATTCCCAATGTTACAAGCAGTCAAATCCAGGTAAGATTTTGGTAAACATCACAGAGTTTTCAAACATAAGTTTCATGAGCCCAATTTTATCCCTCCCCACAGTGAAATGGAGAGGAGAAAACAAAACTCATAAAATCCCATGTTGCTCAGATCACAATGTTATCCCAATTGTTCTGTATGTTCCGCCGCAATGCCGACGGATTTCAGTACAGCTGTGGAGAAAACCTCGGCCTTATTTGCAACTTAATAAATGTTAAATAACAGGATAGTGACTGTATCCAGGTTTTCAGTTACCATGGAAACCTGTTGAGGTGATATTGAGATTGTGTGAAATTATGATGGGGTTGTTGGGGCAGCTAGCCCAATCCAGGGAAAATTAGTCATGAGTGAAATTGGAGCGTGAACGTTTCCTTCTAATGGGCTGAAATTTTACAATGCGATATTGCCAAATGAACACATTAACATATGCCTATGAAATTCCTCTGGCTACTATTTTAACAAAGCTTTTAGCCTATTTATTCTGAATGGATTAAAGCCTAGGTTAAATAATAGTTTGAGGAATTTTCTATCAACACATTAATGAATGCCAACTTTGTAAAGCTCTGTTTCACCACATACGTGTATTGGGAATATAATAAAGGTATTCAATCTTATGAGAAATATTAGAATTAGGAAATATTTGGAAAGGGCAAACAATGAAACATTATTTTCAATGGTTGGACACAGGTCATATAGCACAAACATGTGTGCTCCCACATTTACCCTCCATGCAAAGTGAATCTTCCAACTGACAATATTCCTGCCCCTCTCTATTTCCCAGCATCCATTTATCCAATTTGAAAGCAAATTCTTAATGGGTTTACGAAATTGGCTGAGGGAAAGAGAGTAGGGTTAATGGGCAGGAAATCTAACTGACAGGGTGTGATAAAGAGTGTCCCTCAAGGATCTGTGTTAGGTCTCAACTACTGAGACTTCCGGTTGCAGCTATGCCTAGGTAGGTCGCACGGTCGGCAGCTGCCGCCGATAACGGCCCTTTTAAGGAGCTCCAGCGACATTTGGACGACGATTCCCAGTGTGGGAAGGAAACAGTGAGGGTCCCCCAGCACTGTATGGAGTGGACCCGGAGCGGTCAAAAAAGTGGCTTTAGAGAAGAGAGGAAAACGGGCGCGAAAAAACAAGATGGCAGCAGGCAGGGATCAGGCAGCGTGGGCCCAGTGGTCCTGGGAGCAGCAGGAGTTTTTAAGAAGCTGCTTTGCTGATTTGAAGGCGTTGATGTTGGCCCCTATGAAGGCGATTGAAAGGCTGGTGGAGACCCAGAAGATGCAGGGGACGGCGATCAAGTAGGTGCAGCAGAAGGCCTCTGATAATGAGGACGAGATTCTGGGCCTGGCGGTCAGAGTGGAAGCGCACGAGGCGCTGCACAAAAAATGCCAGGAGAAGCTGGAGGACCTGGAGAATAGGTCGAGGAGGCAGAACCTGCGGATTCTGGGTCTCCCTGAAGGCGTGGAGGGGTCGGATGCTGGGGCGTATGTGACCACGATGCTGAGAACGCTGATGGGCGCGGGGGCCTTCCCGAGGCCCCTGGAGCTGGATGGGGCGCACAGAGACCTGGCAAGGAGGCCGAGGGCGAACGAGCCGCCGAGGGCTATGGTGGTAAGGTTCCACCGCTTCACCGACAGGGAGAGTGTCCTGCGATGAGCGAAGAAGGAGTGGAGCAGCAAATGGGAGAACACCGAGATCCGGATTTACCAGGACTGAAGTGCAGAGCTGGCCTAGAAGCGTGCAGGATTCAATTGGGCCAAGGCTGTCCTGCACGGGAAGGGGGTTAGGTTTGGGCTGCTGCAGCCGGCGAGGCTGTGGGTCACATACCAGGACCAACACCATTATTTTGATACGCCGGATGAGGCGTGGACTTTCATCAAGAATGAGAAGTTGGACTCGAGTTAATGGATTCCAGTATGTTATGAGGGTTGTTGGTGAGGGGGATGGGGCGGTGTTTGGGTGGGGCTTTCCCCACTTTTTCTTGTGTCTTTGTGGCCCCATGGCCCGGGGCCCTCGGGGATTTGGGTGAGGTCACAGTTGAGAGGAGCTGCGTCACAGGGGGTGGGGTCGGCCCAGGCAAAGAGCAAGGTTTTTCCCGCGAAATGGTGGGGGCAGTACCTGAAGCCGGGGACGGTACTGTGTTCGATGTCCGCATTGGTTCATACGGGGTGTAGTGGGGGGACTTTCTCTACCCCACTTAGCTGGGGGGGTGGGTTGCTGGGGATTTGGATGGGGAATCCACAGGGGGATTGGTGGCTAAGGCGGGAGCGGCCGGGGTCAGCATGAGTCAGCTGACTTACGGGAGTGCAATGGGGGGGGCAGTGGGGCTAAGCAGTTGCTTGGTCAGGGGAGGGGGGGGTTGGCGGGGTGGGGGGACTGGGTTGCTGCTGTGCTGATTGAGGGGGAATTGATGGTAAGAGGGAGAGTCGGGGCAGGGAGCGCGGGCACGTGGCTGGTCTAAAAAAGGAGATGGCTAGTTGGCGGGGGGGGGGGGGTGCAGCCCCCCGATCCGGCTGATCACGTGGAGCGTGAGAGGCCTGAATGGGCCGGTCAAGAGGGCCCGGGTGTTTTCCCACTTAAAGGGGCTAAAGACAGACATAACCATGCTACAAGAAACACACCTGTCGATTGCGGATCAAACCAGGCTGAGGAAGGGATGGGTGGGGCAGGTTTTTCACTCAGGGCTGGATGCGAAGAACAGGGGGGGCGGGGGGGGCGCAATCTTGGTGAGTAAGCGGGTGGCATTTGAGGCGGTGGGTATTATGGGGGACAAGGGGGGTCTTTATGTTATGGTGAGTGGCAGGCTGCAGGGGGCCTGGGTGGTGCTAGTGAATGTGTATGCTCCGAACTGGGACGATGCGGGGTTCATGAAGCGGATGCTGAGTCGGATTCCGGATCTGGAGTCATATAGTTTGTAAATGGGGGGGTGACTTCAATATGGTCCTGGACCCGACTCTGGACATGTCTAGGTCGAGGTCGGGTAAGCAGCCGGCAGCGGCCAAGGTCCTGAGGGGGTTCATGGACCAGATGGGGGGAGTGGATCCGTGGAGATTTGCCAGGCCAAGGGCGAAGGAGTTTTCCTTCTTCTCCCATGTACACAAGGCTTACTAGTGAATAGATTTATTTCGTGGTGAGCAGGGCGCTAATTCCGAGAGTGGAGGAGGCGGAGTCCTCGGCCATTGCGATATTGGACCGTGCCCCGCACTGGGTGGAGCTGGGGATGGGGGAGGAGAGAGGCCAACGCCCGCTGTGGCGAATGGACGTGGGACTACTGGCGGACGAGGTGGTCTGTGGGCGGGTCCGGAGGTGCATCCAAAGATATGTGGAGGCCAATGATCATGTGGAGGTTTTGGTGAGTGTGGTCTGGGAGGCGCTGAAGGCAGTGATCGGGGGGAGCTAATCTCAATCAGGGCCACAGGGAGAAGAGGGAGAGGATGGAGAGGTTGGTGGGGGAGATACTTAGGGTGGACAGGAGGTATGCAAAATCCCCCGAGGAGGGGTTGTTGAAGAAGCGCCGGAGCCTGCAGGCAGAGTTTGACTTGCTAACCACGGGGAAGGCCGAGGCCCAGTTGAGGAAGGTACAGGGAGCAGTGTGTGAGTCTGGGGAGAAGGCAAGTCAGATGCTGGCGCATCAGCTGCGGAAGAGGGAGGCGACTAGGGAGACTGGGGGAATTAGAGATGGGAGGGAACACGGTGCGGAGCTCAGCTAAAATAAATGAGGTCTTTAAGGACTTTTATGGTAAATTATACGAGTCGGAACCCCCAGAGGGAGGGGAGGAGATGAGGCAGTTCCTGGACCAGCTGAGGTTTCCAAAGGTGGAGGAAGGGCGGGTAGAGGGATTGGGGGCCCCGATTGAGATGGAGGAACTAATTAAGGGGTTGGGGAGTATGCAGGCGGGCAAGGCCGGATGGCTTTCCCGTAGAGTTCTAAAGGAAATTCTCGGAGCTGTTGGGCCTGTTGCTGTTGAGAACTTTTAACGAGGCTAAGGAAAAGGGAACCCTTCCCCCGATGAGTTCCAGGCACCCACTACCCTCTGCGTAAAAAACTTGCCTCATACATCTACTCTAAACCTTGCCCCTCTCACCTTAAACCTATGCCTCCTAGTAATTGAAATTACTCTTCCTGGCCCCTCTCTGAGTAAAGAACCTACCTCTGACATCTGTCCTATATCTATCTCCCCTCAATTTAAAGCTATGTCCCCTCGTGCTCGACATCACCATCCGAGGAAAAAGGCTCTCACTGTCCACCCTCTCTAATCCTCCGATCATCTTGTATGCCTCAATTAAGTCACCTCTTAACCTTCTTCTTTCTAAAGAAAATAACCTCAAGTCCCTCAGCCTTCCCTCATAAGGGGCGCGATTCTCCACTCCCACGCCGGTTGGGAGAATCGCCTGGGCCGCCGAAATTTCCGGGCACGCCGGTCCGACGCCCTCCCGCGATTCTCCCAAGCGGCGGGAACGGGCCGGTTGAGTTTCGCGGGCCGCAGGCCGGAGAATCGCCGAAGATACCCAAAATGGCGATTCTCCGGCACCCCCGTTATTCTGAGGCCCGGATGGGCCGAGCGGCCAGGCCAAAACGGCGGGTTCCCCCCAGCGCCGTCCACACCTGGTCGCTACAGTCGTGGGCGGTGCGTGAACGCTGGGGGGAGCAGCCTGTGGGGTGGCCCGCGATCGGTGCTCACCGATCGTCGGGCCGCCCTCTCTGAAGGAAAACCTCCTTCCTTCCACAGCCCCGCAAGATCCGTCCCCCATCTTCTTGCGGGACGGATTTGGACAGGACGGCAACCACGCATGCGTGGGTGACGTCCGTTATGCGGCGCCGGCCGCGTCATCTATTCGGCGCCGCTTTTACGCGGGCGACAAGGCCTGGCGCGGGTAGATGACGCGGCCCCGATACTGGCCCATTGTCAGGACCTGAATCGGTCAGGACCGGGGCCGTTCCGCGCCGTCGTGAACCTCGACGGCGTTCACGACGGCGCGGCCACTTCGGCGTGGGCGTGGAGAATCCCGCCCAAGATCTTCCCTCCAGACCAGGCAACATCCTGGTAAATCTCCTCTGCACCCTTTCCAATGCTTCCACATCCTTCCTATAATGCGGCGACCAGAACTGCACGCAATCCTTCAAATGCGGCCGCACCAGAGTTTTGTACAGCTGCAACATGACCTTATGGCTCCGAAACTCAATCCCTCTACCAATAAAAGCTAACACACCGTATGCCTTCTTAACAACTCTCTCAACCTGGGTGACAACTTTCAGGGATCTATGTACATGGACACCGAGATATCTCTGCTCATCCACACTGCCAAGAATCTTACCATTAGCCCAGTACTCTGTCTTCCTGTTATTCCTTCCAAAATGAATCTACTCACATTTTTCTGTATTAAACTCCATTTGCCACCTTTCAACCCAGCTCTGCAGCTTATCTATGTCCCTCTGTAACGTGATACATCCTTCCGCACTGTCCACAACTCCACCGACTTTAGTGTCATCGGCAAATTTACACACCCATCCTTCTCCGCCATCTTCCAGGTCATTTATAAAAATGACAAACAGCAGTGGCCCCAAAACAGATCCTTGTGGTACACCACTAGTAACTGGACTCCAGTCCGAATATTTCCCATCAACCACCACCCTTTGCCTTCTTCCAGCTAGCCAATTTCTGATCCAAACTGCTAAATCACCCTGAATCCCATGCCTCTGTATTTTCTGCAATAGCCTACCATGGGGAACTTTATCAAACGCTTTACTGAAATCCATATACACCACATCAACTGCTTTACCCTCGTCCACCTGTTTGGTCACCTTCTCAAAGAACTCAATAAGGTTTGTGAGGCACGACCTACCCTTCACAAAACCGTGTTGACTATCTCTAATTAAATTATTCCTTTCCAGATGATTGTACATCCTATCTCTTACCAACCTTTCCAAGACTTTGCCCACAACAGAAGTAAGGCTCACTGGTCTATAGTTACCGGGGTTGTCTATACTCCCCTTCTTGAACAAGGGGACAACATTTGCTATCCTCCAGTCTTCTGGCACTATTCCTGTAGACAATGATGACATAAAGATCAAAGCCAAAGGCTCAGCAATCTCCTCCCTAGCTTCCCACAGAATCCTAGAATAAATCCCATCCGGCCCAGGGGACTTATCTATTTTCACACTTTCCAGAATTGCTAACACCTCCTCCTTAAGAACCTCAGGCCCTTCTAGTCTAGTTGCCTGTATCTCAGTATTCTCCTCGACAACATTGTCTTTTTCCTGTGTGAATACTGACGAAAAATATTAATTTAGCATCTCTCCTATCTCCTCGGACTCCACGGACAACTTCCCACTACTGTCCTTGACTGGCCCCATTCTTACCCTAGTCATTCTTTCATTCCTGACATATCTATAGAAAGCTTTAGGGTTATCCTTGATCCTACCTGCCAAAGACTTCTCCTGTCCCCTCCTGGCTCTTCTTAGCTCTCTCTTTAGGTCCTTCCTAGCTAACTTGTAACTCTCGAGCCCCTCAACTGAACCTTCACGTCTCATCTTTACATAAGCCTCCTTCTTCCTCTTAACAAGTGATTCAAATACTTTAGTAAACCATGGTTCTCTCGCTCGACCACTTCCTCCCTGCCTGACAGGGACACACATATCAAGGACACGCAGTAGCTGTTCCTTGAACCAGCTCCGCATTTCAATTGTGCCCATCCCCTGCAGTTTCCCTCCCCATCCTATGCATCCTAAGTCTTGCCCTATCGCATCATAATTGCCTTTCCCCCAGCTATAACTCTTGCCCTGCGGTATATACCTATCCTTTTCCATCGCTAAAGTAAACATAATTGAATTGTGGTCACTATCACCAAAGTGCTCACCTACCTCCGAATCTAACACCTATCCAGGTTAATTTCCCAGTACCAAATCCAATATGGCCTTGCCTCTCGTTGGCCTATCTGCATACTGTGTCAGGAAGCCCTCCTGCACACATTGGACAAAAAAGGACCCATCTAACGTGCTCGAACTATAGCGTTTCCAGTCAATATTTGGAAAGTTAAAGTCCCCCATAACAACTACCCTGTTACTTTTGCTCCTATCCAGAATCATCTTTGCAATCCTTTCCTCAACATCTCTGGACCTTTTCGGAGGCCTATAGAAAACTCCCAGCAGGGTGACCTCTCCTTTCCTGTTTCTGACCTCAGCCCATACCACCTCAGTAGACGAGTCCTCATCAAACGTCCTTTCTGCCATCGTAATACTGTCCTTGACTAACAATGCCACCCCTCCCCCTCTTATACCACCTTCTCTGAGCTTACTGAAATATCTAAACCCCGGCACATGTAACAACCATTCCTGTCCCTCCTCTATCCATGTCTCCGAAATGGCCACAACATCGAAGTCCCAGGTACCAACCCATGCCGCAAGTTCACCCACCTTATTTTGGATGCTCCTGGCATTAAAGTAGACACACTTTAAATCACTTTCCTGCCTGCCGGTACGCTCCTGCAACTTTGAAATCTTACTCCTGACCTCACTACTCTCAACCTCCTGTATACTGGAGCTACAATTCAGGTTCCCAGACCCCTGCTGAACTAGTTTAAACACTCCCGAAGAGCATTAGCAAATTTCCCCCCCCCAGGATATTAGTACCCCTCGGGTCCAGGTGTAGACCATCCCGTTTGTAGAGGGCCCACCTACCCCAGAATGAGCCCCAATTTTCCAGGTATCTGAAACCCTCCCTCCTGCACCATCCCTGTAGCCACGTGTTCAACTGCTCTCTCTCCCTATTCCTCATCTCGCTAGCACGTGGCACGGGTAACAACCCAGAAATAATAACTCTGTTTGTTCTCAATCTAAGTTTCCACCCTAGCTCCCTGAATTCCTGCCCTATCCCTTTTCCTACCTATGTCGTTGGTGCCTATGTGGACCACAACTTGGGGCTGCTCCCCCTCCCCCTTAAGGATCCCGAAAACACGATCCGAGACATCGCGGACCCTGGAACTTGGGAGGCAACACACCAACCGCGAGTCTCTCTCGTTCCCACAGAATCTCCTATCTATCCCCCTAACTATAGAGTCACCAATGATTAATGCTCTACTCCCCTCCACCCTTCCCTTCTGAGCAACAGGGACAGACTCTATGCCAGAGACCTGTACCCCATGGCTTACCCCTGGTAAGTCATCCCGCCCCAACAGTATCCCAAGCGGTATACTTGTTATTCAGGGGAACGACCACAGGGGATCCCTGTACTGACTGCTTCCTACCAGCCCCTCTCACCGTCACCCATCTGTCTTTATTCTTTGGAGTAACTACATCCCTAAAGCTTCGATCTATGACTACCTCTGCCTCCCGAATGATCCGAAGTTCATCCATCTGTGGGTGCACTTCCCACAGATGCAATCAGCAGGGACACTGACGGCGTCCCTCACCTCAAACATTCTGCAGGAGGAACATTGCACTGCCTTCCCTGCCATCCCCTCTAGATAAAACAAGAAGAAAGAAGAAGAAAAGAAAAAAAAGAAAAGAAGAGCTTACCTTATATTCACTGAACCCCTTAGGTTAGAGGAGGTGGCACATGCTACCACTCTCCCTGGCGGGCAGGTTGCAGTCCGTAAAGATGACGGCCCTCCCTAGGTTCTTGTTCGTCTTCCAGTGCCTGCCCATTCTCATCCCCAAGTCCTTTTTCAAGCGGGTAAATAGGAGTATTACGGGATTTGTGTGGGCAAATAAGACCCTACGGGTTAAGAGACTGTTTTTGGAGCGCAGTCGGCGGGGGGGTGCGGGGGTTGGCGCTGCCGGACTTGTGCAGCTACTACTGGGCAGCGAACGTGTCAATGATTCGGAAATGGGTAATGGAGGGAGAGGGGGTGGCGTGGAAATGGTTGGAAGCGGCGTCCTGTACAGATACTAGCCTGGGGGCACTGGTGACGGCACCGTTGCCGCTTCCGTAGAAACGGTATACCACGAGCCTGGTGGTGGCAGCGACACTGGGGATTTGGGGCAGTGAAGACGGCATAGAGGGGAGGTAGGGACCTCAGTCTGGACCCCGATACGGAACAACCACAGGTTCGTTCCAGGTAGGATAGACAGCGGGTTCCTAAGCTGGCACGGCGGGAATCAAAAGAATGGGGGACTAGTTTATCGATGGGACTTTTGCCAGTCTGAGGGCACTAGAGGAGAAATTTGGGTTGCCCCCGGGGAATGCTTTTAGGTACATGCAGGTTCGGGCGTTTGTGAAAAAGCAGGTGGGTGAATTTCCGCTACTACCTGTCCGGAGGATACAGGAAGTGGTGGTCTCGGGGGTGTGGGTGGGGATGGCAAAGTATCGGACATATACCAGGAGCTGCAGGAGGCGGAGGAGGCTTCGGTGGAGGAGCTGAAGGGCAAGTGGGAGGAGGAGCTGGGTGAGGAGCTGGATGAGGGCGTGTGAGCTGACGCCCTGGGCAGGGTCAATTCCTCCTCATCTTGCGCCAGGCTGAGCCTGATTCGGTTTAAGGTGGTGCACTGGGCACATATGACAGGGGCGAGAATGAGTAAGTTCTTTGGTGTAGGGGACAGGTGAGATGTTCAGGGAGCCCAGCGAACCATGCCCATATGTTTTGGACATGCCTGGCACTTACGGAATTTTGGAAAGGCTTTGCAAAGGCTATGTCCAAGGTCTTGGATACTCGGGTAAAACCGAGCTGGCGGATAGCGATGTTTGGGGTATCGGATGATCCGGGAGTGCAGGAGTCGAAAGAGGCCGGAGTTCTGGCCTTTGCCTCCTTGGTAGCCCGGAGAAGGCTCTTGTTAATGTGGAGGGACGCGAAGCCCCCAAGCGGAGAGGTTTGGGTCAGTGCCATGGCGGGGTTTCTCAGGTTGGAGAAGATGAAGTTTGCCTTGCGAGGGTCCTCGCAGGGGTTCTCCAGGCGGTGGCAACTGTTCCTTGACTTTCTCGCGGAACTTTAGATGGAGGTCAGCAGCAGCAGCAATCCAGAGGGGGACGGGGGTTGATTTCTTTTTATTTGTAAGGGGCAAATGCCCCACCTTGTTTTGTTTTGTTTGTTAAATTGTTAATTTGTTAGAGGGTTAAGTTGTTTTTGTTGGCATATTGTTTTGTTCTCTTTGCATTATATTTTCTTTTGTGGTGGTTTGTAAAAATTATTGAAAAATTTTGAATAAAAACATTTAAAGAAAAAAAAGGTCTCAACTACTCACTCTGGTCATAACACTCAGGAAGGCCAGGGGGCATCATTGACGGATCTCCCCGTAGACTTTGTAGAATATGAGTTGCCATGTTGACCGGAAGAACGGGCAGGACGGGGGAGTTCAGGCCAGGATGAGATCAGCCATGATCGAATGGCGGAGCAGACTCAATGGGCCAATGGCATAATTCTGCTCCTGTATCTCATAACTTATCCAGATCGTGACATCTCACGAGGTTTGGTTCTCGAGCATTGCAGATCGATTCAACAGCCTCGTCGTGACATCAAGTCGGGCGCGACGAGGCCAGTAAATCGTGCCCATAATGTTGGGCTATTGGTTTTAAAATGGTTGCTCAGTATAAATCCAGACCACCTAGATTACATAAAGTGAGACTTCTCTCAGTGACTACTGTTTAGCACAGGGCTAAATCGCTGGCTTTGAAAGCAGACCAAGGCAGACCAGCAGCATGGTTCAATTCCCGTACCAGCCTCCCCGAACAGGTGCCGGAATGTGGCGACTAGGGGCTTTTCACAGTAACTTCATTTGAAGCTTACTTGTGACAATAAGCGATTTTCATTTCATGTAGCCATCTGGGATGGCCACTTCCAACTAGGTGCAGAGAAACTCGCAAAGCCTGGCAGGTAAAATGGACAAGCCAAGACTCAGGCAGGCTCAGAGCCTGAAATGCATATTCGTAAGCAAGAAGTCCAGACGGTATCGAAACTCCGTCCAATTAGCATTGTAAAGGGGCCGATTAGCATTTGATGGCCCACCTTCCCGAAAACAAAGGACTGGTACTCAAGCAACCGGGACAGTCCCAGACATTTCGGCGCCACTCCCTGGTCAAGGTAAATGCAAATAACGGGGTCAGAGGCCGCTTGGGACACGCCCAGCCATCCAGTACCCGCCCACTTATTGGCTAAGGAATCGAACGGAGTGATCAGGGTTCACCCAATTAGTAAGGCCCAAATCGAAGGACCACCCAAAAGAGCACGAAAACCCCCGAATATAAGAAGAAGAGTTTGCCATATGTTCACTCTCTCTTGGCCTTGGTACCCCGGTCATGGCCATCGTCAATTGCAGCAACACCAGAAGCGAGTCCAAGTTCAACGCCTGCTACCAGACGGATGAGCCCAGCTGAGCAGCAATTACTCCTTCGAACCCGAGAGATCCAGAATTGAACAGCGGCCACTGTTTTCTCACCTAAGCCGGGTGCCCGAAGTTAAGTACAGGTTGTCTTAGTCGATAGGTGTAGTTAACTCGTAGTGTTTATGTTGCATGACTAGTTGTGTGTAAATAAAGTACCCTTGACCTTGAACTAACCAACTGGTGTTTGACTCTTAGATCGATAACCGGTTGAAACTTGTGGTGGTATCATTTGATACCTGGCGACTCTAAGCATCAGAATATAGATAACATAGAAAGAAAGGCAATTCACTGATTGCCATAATTGGAACAGAGCCACAGAAAAGACAGAGTAAAAGAAACTCGGAACACTATGGACTAAAGACAATAATCCTAGCAACAGCATTAGACTTGATCCGTCTGTTTATAATGATCGTTTGAGTTTGTTTTGATAAACATTGCAGACAATTAGATTGGGGAAATCTAACTGCGGAATATATCCCAAATATTTGTCTGAATAGTATGAACACGGTCCATTATCACTGCATACCAAGCCAGGAGCTGTAGCTTGTCATAATGGCAAGCTTGAAGAGCAAAGAGCAAATCAATGAACGAAATTTAGAATTCGGTGGAGCAGCACATGTAAAGAAGAAAACTATTGACAACACTTTTATAATCCATAACATTAACAGAAATATTTAAAGGTATTTAAATGGTAAAGTAAGATATGGGTTACGTATCAGGTTAGGGATAGGATTTCAAGATGTAGCACTAAATAAAGATTGGGATGATCACATTCTTGTCAGAGCCCAACAGTTCCTGAGTTTCTGTGGTTAGAAACAGTGAAAATATCCGTAGCAGGCAGCCAGCCAAGATTGAAAAGTGCTGATGGAGGGATGGGCGACTGACTATTCCACCATTGTACTTCAGATCCGAGCAAAGTATTTTTGTTTCCACAAAACTTTCTGTTAAGAGATTATATTGTGACAAAAGCCTTTTTTATGCAGCAATGATCATGACCTGGAACTCACTGCCCATAAGGATAGTGGATAAAGAAACAATGGGCGCACTCTTCCCAAAAGGGAACAAAGTCCCCGAGCCAGCACATTTAGCAGCGAGTTTCCCGCCACTCGCAGTGCCGAGAAACACATGGCTATTCAATACGACTCACTTTGAAAAGGGGCCTGAATGGGGAACGTGCTGCCGAGGCTGCACATAGCCCTGTTTTTTACGCTTGCCAGAACTCCCTGATGTAGCGAGAGATCAGGACACCATTTTTAACTGCCAAGATACCAAGCTGGCACTACCAGGGTACCCAGGTGGCACCAGCAGTGCCAGCACATCACCCTGCTCCAAGGGCATGCAGCTGGGGGGGCCTCCCATCTCCTTGCAGACCCCCCATGAGTTCCCATTTGTGGGGATTAGTACCAAACGGCGCTCACCCGAGGTCCCCGAGGTGAAGGGATTGAATCCCAAAGCCTCAGGTACCTCAGGAATCTGCACATTAGAGTGAGGCTTACTGCGTTGAATCCTGCGAGGTGTTGCGAGCCAGATAGATCCTGGGAGCGGGATCCCCTGGCTTTCACCCGCCACGCTGCGCTGCAACGAGCTGCTTTTCCGGCGCAGCGTGGCTGGAGGATCGCGCCCATGATTTCAAAAAGAAACCGAATAGGAACTTGAAGGAAATAGACTTTCACGGCGACAGAGATCAAGTACTTAGGCCTTTGGATGGTGAGCAGGGAGAAAGTAAAGGGGCAGATGTTGCATCTCCTGCGATTGCACGGAAGGGTGCCGTGAAAAGGAGGTGGGGTATTGGGAGTGACGGAGGAGTGGACTCAGGTATCCCGGAGGGAACAGTGCCTGCAAAATGCTGACAGGGGGAGTGAGGAGAAGGTGTGTTTGGTGGTGGCACCATGCTGGAGTTGGCAGAACTACAGGAGGATGTTTCTTTGAATATGGAAGCTGGGAGGGTGAAAAATGAGGATGAGGCGGGCCCTATCCTGGTTCTCTGAGCAAAGGGAAAAGGTGAGAGCAGAGGTGTGGGAGATGGGGCAGACACAGTTGAGAACCCTGTTAACATCAGTGGGTGGGAAACCACGACTAAGGGAGAATGAAGACATGTCACCAGCACCATTTTGGAAAGTGGCATCATTGGAACGGATGTGACGGAGGTGAAGGAACTGCGAGAATGGTATGGAGTCCATAGGGCAGCACGGTAACATAGCGGATAGCACTGTGGCTTCACAGCGCCAGGGTCCCAGGTTCGATTCCCTGCTGGGTCACTGTCTGTGCGGAGTGTGCACGTTCTCCCCGTGTCTGCATGGGTTTCCTGCGGGTGCTCCGGTTTCCTCCCACAGTCCAAAGATGTGCAGGTTAGGTGGATTGGCCATGCTAAATTGTCCTTAGTGTCCACAAAGGTTAGGAGTGGTTATTGGGTTCGGGGGGGTAGGGTGGAAGTTAGGGCTTAAGTGGGTCGGTGCAGACTCGAATGGCCTCCTTCGGCACTGTCTGTTCTATGTTCTATGATGTGGGGTTTGAAGAACATAGAACATAGAAAATACAGAACAGGCCCTTCGGCCCACGATGTTGTGCCGAACCTTTGTCCTAGATTAATCATAGATTATCATTGAATTTACAGTGCAGCAGGAGGCCATTCGGCCCTTTGAGTCTGCACCAGCTCCTGGAAAGAGCACCCTACCCAAACTCAACACCTCCACCCAACACCAAGGGCAATTTTGGACATTAAGGGCAATTTATCATTGGCCAATTCACCTAACCTGCACATCTTTGGACTGTGGGAGGAAACTGGAGCACCCGGAGGAAATCCACGCAAACACGGGGAGGACGTGCAGACTCCACACAGACAGTGACCCAAGCCGGAATCGAACCTGGGACCCTGGAGCTGTGAAGAATTGTGCTATCCACAATGCTACCGTGCTGCCCTTAAGAACAAATAAATCTACACTATATCATTTTACCGTAATCCATGTACCTATCCAATAGCTGCTTGAAGGTCCCTAATGTTTCCGACTCAACTACTTCCACAGGCAGTGCATTCCATGCCCCCACTACTCTCTGGGTAAAGAATCTACCTCTGATATCCCTCCTATATCTTCCACCTTTCACCTTAAATTTATGTCCCCTTGTAATGGTTTGTTCCACCCGGGGAAAAAGTCTTTGACTGTCTACTCTATCTATTCCCCTGATTATCTTATAAACCTCTATCAAGTCGCCCCTCATCCTTCTCCGTTCTAATGAGAAAAGGCCTAGCACCCTCAACCTTTCCTCGTAAGACCTACTCTCCATTCCAGGCAACATCCTGGTAAATCTTCTTTGCACCTTTTCCAAAGCTTCCACATCCTTCCTAAAATGAGGCGACCAGAACAGTACTCCAAATGTGGCCTTACCAAAGTTTTGTACAGCTGCATCATCACCTCACGGCTCTTAAATTCAATCCCTCTGTTAATGAACGCGAGCACACCATAGGCCTTCTTCACAGCTCTATCCACTTGAGTGGCAACTTTCAAAGATGTATGAACATAGACCCCAAGATCTCTCTGCTCCTCCACATTGCCAAGAAGAGCTGTAGTCAAGGTAGCTGTGGGGAGTCAATGGGCTTATAATGGATACTAGTGAACAGTCTGCCCACTAATGGAGGTGGAGAGGTCAAGGAGGGGAAGGGAAGTGTCGGAGATGTGAAGGTGATAAAGGGATGGACATTTGAAGTGAAATTGATAAATTTGCCCAGGTCCAGACGAGAGCATGAAGCGGCACCAAAACAATTGTCGATGTACCGATAAAAGAGTTGTGGGAGAGGGTCAGAGTAGAACTGGTTCAAGGAATGTTCCACATTCCCCATAAAGAAACAGGCAAAACTGGCGTCCATATGGGTACCCATAGCCATGCCTTTGCTTTAAAGGAAGTGAGACAAGTTAAAGGAGAAATTGTTCAGTTAGTGGACAAGTTCAGCCAGACGGAGGAGAGTGGTGGTGGATGGGGGTTGTGCAGGCCTCTGTTTGAGGAAGAAGCAGACAGCCCTCAGAACATCCTGATGGGGAATGGAGGGTATAGAGGGATTGGATATCTATGGTAAAGAGGAGGCAGTTAGGGATGGGGAATTGGAAGTTGTTGATATAATGGAGTGCATCTGAGGAATCATGGATATAGGTGGGAAGGGATTGGACAAGAGGAGAGATGGAACCAAGATAGGTTCCTATGATAAGGTCAAGTAAGTGGTGAAGTTCATTCTCTGTTTGCTTTCTCACATGAAATAATATTCAATATCATTGATGCACAACATTAGTGTCTGCAGGCAGCTTGCATGCAACACCTTTCAGTTTGCCAATACCAGTCAAGCAATTGGCATATAATTCGCAAGTGTTGATGGTATGTGTAGGAATCACGTATGTGACCACAATCACGTACAAATCTGTTGTCTTGTAGAAACTGATAATTGTGACACATTCCGGAGATAGAAAAAGCATTCTTTCTGGTCTCTTTGAATAAGACTAACATTTCAAAAGTCCAAAGAACCTTCAGTGGTTTGTCACTTTTTTAAGGAAAAATGTTTCTGTTCCCTGGTTTGCAGAGACTGGAACAATCCTGAAGTTTATTGAATGTTTTGTCTCCCATAAGAAGTTCCATGCGTAGTGTTCTGGGCCCAACGATCTTCAGCTGATTCATTAATGACCTTCCCTCCATCAAGGTAAGATCAAGGATAACCTTGAAGCTTTCTATTGATATGTCAGGAATAAACGAATGACTAGGGTAAGAGTAGAGCCAGTCAAGGACATTAGTGGGAAGTTGTGCTTAGAGTCCGAGGAGATAGGAGAGGTGCTAAATGAATATTTTTCGTCAGTATTCACACAGGAAAAAGACAATGTTGTCGAGGAGAATACTGAGATTCAGGCTACTAGACTCGAAGGGCTTGAGGTTCATAAGGAGGAGGTGTTAGCAATTCTGGAAAGTGTGAAAATAGATAAATCGCCTGGGCCGGATGGGATTTATCCTAGGATTCTCTGGGAAGCTAGGCAGGAGATTGCCGAGCCTTTGGCTTTGATCTTTAAGTCATCTTTGTCTACAGGAATAGTGCCAGAAGACTGGAGGATAGCAAATGTTGTCCCCTTGTTCAAGAAGGGGAGTAGAGATAACCCCGGTAACTATAGACCAGTGAGCCTTACTTCTGTTGTGGGCAAAATCTTGGAAAGGTTTATAAGAGATAGGATGTATAATCATCTGGAAAGGAATAATTTGATTAGAGATAGTCAACATGGTTTTGTGAAGGGTAGGTTGTGCCTCACAAACCTTATTGAGTTCTTTGAGAAGGTGACCAAACAGGTGGATGAGGGTAAAGCAGTTGATGTGGTGTATATGGATTTCAGTAAAGCGTTTGATAAGTTTCCCCACGGTAGGCTACTGCAGAAAATACGGAGGCATGGGATTCAGGGTGATTTAGCAGTTTGGATCAGAAATTGGCTAGCTGGAAGAAGACAAAGGGTGGTGGTTGATGGGAAATGTTCAGACTAGAGTCCAGTTACTAGTGGTGTACCACAAGGATCTGTTTTGGGGCCACTGCTGTTTGTCATTTTTATAAATGACCTGGAGGGGGGCGCAGAAGGATGGCTGAGTAAATTTGCAGATGACACTAAAGTCGGTGGAGTTGTGGACAGTGCAGAAGGATGTTACAAGTTACAGAGGGACAGAGATAAGCTGCAGCGCTGGGCTGAGAGGTGGCAAATGGAGTTTAATGCTGAAAAGTGTGAGGTGATTCATTTTGGAAGGAATAACAGGAAGACAGAGTACTGGGCTAATGGTAAGATTCTTGGCAGTGTGGATGAGCAGAGAGATGTCAAGAAATTCTATCAAACAGGTACATTTACATTTACAGCAATGGAAAAGGTATTGCCCAAGACAATGGTGCAATACTTTAGAACTTACCCAGCAACTTCATTTGTATATCTATTTGTGTAGTAAATACTATGCAAAACGGGAGTTAACTGCTGGAAGACATAGCAACTAGAATGCACTCATACGTTTTCAGTTGCAGATTGAAGGGAAGGACAGCAGGTTCAGTGACTTGGGGCAGGATTTTCCCTGCAGGCTTTGGGACCCGTCATCAGGGTCAAATTGGAGTTGAGGTTTTCAGTTTGTGGGAGACAAGTCACCCGTGCCATGATTTTCCCTGAATTGGCCATGTAATGGCCAGCGGGCTCAGAAAGCTGGAGACTCTCCAGCACTGAAGAAGCAGCAGGATGCCTTTTCCGGGAAATGTGAGAGAGGGCACCCCAAGATGGAACTGCCCTCGCTCCAACTATTTTAAAGTTAAAATGAAGAAAATGTTTGCAGCTGGGCCACCATTGTGGGTAGGTGGCCTCCAGCGACAACTGAAACCAGACAGTCAAGGAGGGCCTTTAAGCCTGCCTGGAGTGTTGGCCACCAGCATCTGCTGCCAGCAGACTGCCTCCGGGCATCCGTACAAATCCATCCGAGGATCTAGAGGCCGACTGGTAAATTCCAGTCAGCCATTGACAATAAGCCTTAATAGGCCTTTAATGAGCTGGCATGGTAACAATGCAAAAAAGATACCAGAGTTTCACAAATCATCTGTAAACCCTCCTCGATAAAGCAGAACACAGAAGAACAACACGCTAGGTATGTAATGACAGAAAGTCTATCATCATAGAATCATAGAATTTACAGTGCAGAAGGAGGCCATTCAGCCCATCGAGTCTGCACCAGCTCTTGGAAAGAGCACCCTACCCAAGGTCAACACCGCCACCCCATCCCCACAACCCAGTAACCCCACCCAACACTAAGGGCAATTTTGGACACTAAGGGAAATTTATCATGGCCAATCCACCTAACCCGCACATCTTTGGACTGTGGGAGGAAACCGGAGCACCCGGAGGAAACCCACGCACACACGGGGAGGATGTGCAGACTCCGCACAGACAGTGACCCAAGCCAGAATCGAACCTGGGACCCTGGAGCTGTGAAGTAATTGTGCTATCCACAAGGCTACCGTGCGGTAGCCAAAATACATCATTCATACCATGAGATGGCACTGGCATTGAATGGCCCAGGATTGCAGACCCGTATAACAATATGTTGAATGATTAACCAGGATATGCAGGGATAACATAACATTTTTTTCTTTATTTCCTTGGGCAGGAGCATATGCTTCATCTTCTAAAGGTGACAGCTAAATAACTGCCCTTCACAGAAAAGAAGAGCTTAGTGATGAGAAATCCTCTTCCAACAATCACTGGGGAGTCCTCTAGGAGAAAATAATTGTGATGTTCTGTTTCTCCCAAGGCAGCTGGGGACTCCTTAGCAGCAATTTGCAACGGGAAAGCAGTCTACAACAATGCATGTTACACAAGTTGCAGAATACTGTAGAACCGATGCTGCTAGGGAGTAGAAGCATCCCTTTATAACCTGTTCCCCTTCCTAATGACCACTGTGCAGCTGGGGCTCTCGTTGTTAAGGGAAGCCCCACCTCCTTAAAGAGGAATTTCATATTCCGGGGAGGTCATGAGAAACCGTATGGTCCTGATCCCGGGACCTCCATTGGAGTTATAACAAGAAGCATGTGCCTCCTTGTATCACTCCTTTGCTACTGTTCAGACCAACCACTGGGTTTTCAGAAACCATCCACTGGCATGCTTTTCGTCTCCAAAGTGGTCGGTGCGGATGAATTTCTTAGTACGCATGCATCATGCAACGCATGACATGTAAAATCCTCTGTGTGTTGCCACATATATTCCACGCATTCAGGGAGTGGGTGGCCTTTGTATTGAGAACATTTTCTGAACACAACATTGGGTGGTCTCTTTCCCGCCTGTGACAGGATGAGAAAGTCCGAGTGATTCCCGCTGAGAAACCCAGTTTCTGCCGGAAGTGTGCTCAGATAGGCATTCTATCGCTGTAACCATGAGTGAGCTGTTGCAGTGGTTACATGGGAGTCGGACCAAGAACGTCAATCTTCCTCCAAGTGTTCCTTCTCCTTAAGGAGTCAGGAAGGGACCTCAGGCATCCAAGAACAGTAGGATCACCTGGCAGACACCCCGAGGGCATCACCCAGGGGGACCAAGGATGAGTCTTCTTCTCCCTAATACATAGCTGCACGTGGAGATATCACTCTTTGACAAGAGTGATGACTGCCATGTACGAGAAACCTCCCGCACACACAATTCAACTTGTATCCACTGCCTTTTGAGACTATGGATAGACCTTGTCACAAGACTAACCACATGAGTCCTTATCAGACAGGTCCATTTCCCCAGGAAGATGGAGGTTTGCAGTCATGACTTGGCTGCCAATCATCTGCATGCCCCTTGTAGGCATCCTCCTCCCTCCCTTCCCACTCTTCTTCCCTAACTCTGCCTGGGGCCAATGGCCAATGGCTCAGAGTGAACTGCAGCCCTACACCTTGCTGGGATCTCATTGTCATGAGAGCTGTCTGGGTCACACCTGCTGCCATGTGACCTTCACCAAATAGTGAGGAAAGGCAAATGGGAACTCTCTCATACAGTCTCCGCATGTTTATTAGTGTTTTCCTTTCATTATCCAGATGTATTGACATTCAGATCTACCCACCTGAGCAGACCCTCCCCCAGCAATGTTTTGTACTTGGACATTAAGGGTGTTGCCTTGGTCTGGAACTGGTTCAGTCTCAGGAAGGTTCTCGTTCATTTCAAACTGTCTCCACCACTTTTTACTCTCCCCCTGTCACCCACCAACTTTCCCCCAACACCGTAAACTCCCCGATGTCACCATCGCTCTCACCTCAGTTACCCTTGACCTATCCCATCATAAATCGCTGGCTTTGAAAGCAGACCAAGGCAGGCCAGCAGCACAATTCAATTCCCGTAACAGCCTCCCCGAACAGGCGCCGGAATGTGGCGACTAGGGGCTTTTCACAGTGAGGTACCCTCAATAATGATGCTTGGAGATTAAACTGTAAAGAAGGCTTTATTAGGCTAATAACTGTGCTACAGATATGGACGAGAGCTGACTGCTACACAGACCATGAGGCAGGCCTTTGATAAAAGCCATATCTTGGGCACTGTAGCGCCGGCTCCTGGTGGCGACGGGCTTACAGTCGGGAGTGAGGTTAGCGAATAGCGAGGGGGGTGCGACTTTCAGTGTCGCAAGGCAGCACAGGGGGGGCAAGGGTCCGCCGAACTTCAGTGTCAGGCTTCGGTGGCTGCACTGGAAATCCAGTCCGAGCAGCAGGGGGGCACAGAGGTGAGGGAGGATATAAAATTTGAAACGGGTGTATTTGGCACCCTGGATCGAGAGATCCGCAATACAGTACCCCGTGATTTGTACCGAGTGGGACCCAGATGGTCTATGGTTTGGGATGTGGGATGGGTGCGTAGGGAGCAACGCCTTACCGTTTCAGGGTGGATAAAGCTCTCTGTGCTCCCGGAGTCGAAGAGGCATGCAGTGTCGTTCCCGTTGACCTGGACCTGTATCATGGAGTTCTGCAGGTGTTTTGGCCGAGTTTGATCGAGAGTGATCGCACCCAGTCGCGGGTAGTCGGAGTCGTAAAATGGCCGCTGCCGTTGGTCGCACGTGTCGGGTCGAGAAGATGGCCGCCGACCAGATGGCCGCTCCCATGATTCGCACGAGGCTGATGACGCGTCAGAAGAGGACGTGTCGGGTCGGTGCGCAGCAGCATTGCGAGGCCTGCGGGCCTGAGAGCCTGATTTTCGGGCCGGCTGTTCGTTGTTTTTCTGGCCCCTGGGTCTGGCCAGGCAGACCCTCGCAAAGTGCCCTTTCTTCCCGCAGTCGCTGCAGATCGCGGAGCGGGCTGGGCAGCGTGGGCGTGGGTGCTGGCCCTGCCCGCAGAAGTAGCAAGGTGTGCCCCCATGGTGAGCGGGTCGCCGCGTGGCGCAGGCCTGTAATATGGGCGAGTCTGAGGAAGTCCGGGGGGGGCTGGCAGAGTCCACGGGGTACGTACCCAAGTTATGTCGGGCCACCTCCAGCGAGGAGGCGAGCGTTAGCGTCTCCTGGAGGTCTTTTGCCCCGTTTTCGAGCAGTCGCTGCCGGATGTAGGTCGAGCGGATGCCGGACACGAAAGAATCTCTGATGTGCAGGTTCATATGGACTTCCCCTGTCACATCCTGATGGTCACAGTCCCTAGCCAGCGCGGTGAGTTTCTCAACAAACTCGTCGAGCGATTCCCCCGAGCGCTGCCGGCAGGTAGAGAGCAGATGCCGGGCGTGCACCTCATTGACGGGTTTGACAAACCGCTTGCGGAGCAACTCAATCGCTTCCTCATAAGTCGTCGCCTTTTCGAGCGTGGCGGAGATTCTGTGACTCACCCGGGCGTGGAGTAGACGCAGCTTGCGTGGCCCCAGGATGGGAGTCTCTGCGGAGGCCAGGTAGGCCTCGAAGCACCGCAGCCAGTATTTTAAAATTTCCTTTGCCTCCGGCGTTCGTGCTTCCAGATTGAGCTTCTCTGGTTTTAGGCCTGCGTCCATCCTGAATCTAGTTTAGCCTAATAAATTGAGGTACCCTCAATAATGATGCTTAGAGATTAAACTGTAAAGAAGGCTTTATTAGGCTAATAACTGTGCTACAGATATGGACGAGAGCTGACTGCTACACAGACCATGAGGCAGGCCTTTATGTATGGCTCCCAGATGGGCGGAGCCAGAGGCGGAGTCCCCAGGGTTCCAAGTCTGGTCTTAAAGGGGACATCACCTTACATGATGATAAGGCAGTAACCGTTCATCACACACAGTAACTTCATTTGAAGCCTACTTGTGACAATAAGCGATTTTCATTTCATTTCATTTCATCCTGGACCCTATCACTGTTAATCTGCATATGCATTACCTCCACACTGAGCCCACCACAGTCAGTGTTCCTATGCCCACCCTGATCCTCCCCACTCCCGGAATCCATGTCACCATCACTGTCCTCCTCAATGACCCCCCGGGAGAGCCCAGCTCCCCATTCTCCCCTCCCTTTTCATGCATTCCTTGCCTCCCAACTCCACCAACACCCCCCATTCTTCTCAACTAGATCCCCCTTCTCCACCCCCCCTCCCCCTTCATGTCTTGCACCCAGCGACCCCTCTTGGTCTCCTCTCGACTCTCCACCTCCCATTTCTTCCATCCACTGCACCCCATTGTGCCTTCCACACGATCATATCTGTGGCCAGCTCTATGATGCTGGCAGCTTTGACTCCAAGGTAAGAGCCTTAAAATGATCCCCTGCTGGGTGCTCACCACAAACAGTTGGGTTACAGAACAGCGCGTATTCCACTGGTGGGACAGAAGATTTGATGAGCATGCATGAGATGCAAAATGGATTCCCGCCAAGCTTCAGTGGAAAACACAACCCACCATCAACCTGCCATGAATGTTGGGAGAGGATGGTCCCAAACTGGTTTCCTTAGTCAGGAAACAGGGGCGAGATTCTCCGACCCCCCGCCCGGTCGGAGAATCGCAGGGGGCTGGCGTGAATCCCACCCCCGCCGGTTGCCGAATTCTCCGGCACCGGAGATTCGGCGGGGGCGGGAATCGCGCCGCGCCGGTTGGCGGGCCACCCCCAGCGATTCTCCGGCCCGGATGGGCCGAAGTCCCGCTGCTGGAATGCATGTCCCGCCGGCGTGGATTAAACCACCTCTCTTACCGGCGGGACAAGGTGGCGCGGGCGGGCTTCGGGGTCCTGGGGGGCACGCGGGGCGATCTGGCCCCGGGGGGTGCCCCCATGGTGGCCTGGCCCGCGATCGGGGCCCACCGATCCGCGAGCGGGCCTGTGCCGTGGGGGCACTCTTTTCCTTCCGCCTTCGCCACGGTCTCCACCATGGTGGAGGCGGAAGAGACCCCCTCCACAGTGCATGCGCGGGGATGCCGTGAGCGGCCGCTGACGCTCCCGCGCATGCGCCGCTCGGCAATGTCATTTCCGTGCCAGTTGGCGGGGCGGAAATCAGTCCGGCGCGGGCCTAGCCCCTCATGGTTAGGGCTTGGCCCCCCAAGATGCGGAGGATTCCGCACCTTTGGGGCGGTGTGATGCCGAACTGATTTGCGCCTTTTTTGGCACCGGTTGGCGGACATCGCGCCAACTACGGAGAATTTTGCCCCTGATTTTTCGCTCTCTGCTGTATCTTCTGCCCCTGACATCATGAATCCCGTTGATGAAGGGTGGTGAAGATTCTGCCAATCGATTGCAGCAAGAACTTTAGGTAGGCCAAGAAGCATGTATAACTGGATGGCTCTATCTCATTGCTGTATTTCTGTGCTTCAAAAGGCAATGAATTCCTGAACTCTCTGGCAAAATGAACATTGCCAATGGAACCCATTCCTTCACTCCAGCCTGACTGATTTTACAGAGACCACTTGTAGCTGAAAATGAGCCCGTGGCATAATAATTAAGTGCACGCGTCACCTTCATAGCCACAGAAAGAGCAGATTACAGCAGATCATCATGCGGTTGAGAACAAAACTGCTCTATTGCCTCTTTGATGGAGCACATTTGTCCTCAGTAAGACCTTCATAAATGCTTTACGGGCAGCATGGTGGCGCAGTGATTAGTGCTGCAGCCTCACAGCGCCGAGGTCCCAGGGTCGATCCCGGCTCTGGGTCACTGTCCGTGTGAAGTTTGCATATTCTCCCTGTGTTTGCGTGGGTTTCGCCCCTACAGCCTAAAAATGTGCAGGTTAGATGGATTGGCAACGCTAAATTGCCCCTTAAATGGAAAAAAAATAATTGGACACGCTAAATTTATTTTTTAAATTTAAAATTACAAAATAAATAAATGCTTTGCTGTCCATATATTCTTCTAACATCTGGTAACGTGCCAGATTATACAATGAACCTTTTAATTAGACAAGCGTAATAAGGGAGTATGGACCGATGCTGGAAAATGGAGCTTAAGATCGGGATCAGCCATGATCTAATTTAGTGATGGAACCGGCTAGAGGGGCGGAATGGCCTCTTGCTGTTCCTCTGAAACATATATAGAAAATATAAGCAAGAGGAAGCCATTTGGCCCTTCAAGCCTGCTCCGCCATTCATTATGATAATGACTGATCATCAAGTTCAATAGCCTGATCCCACCATCCCTCCCATATCCCTTGATCCCTTTAGCCTCAAGAACTACATCTAATTCCTTCTTGAAATTACAAAATGATTTGGCCTCAACTACTTTCTGTGGTAGTGAATGTCACAGATTCACCACTCTCTGGCTGAAGAAATTTCCCCTCATCTCAGTCCCTTATCCTCAAACTATGACCCTTAGTTCTGGACTCCCCTACTATTGGGAACATTCTTTCTGAATCTACCCTGTCTAATCCTGTTCGAGTTTTGTAAATTTCTTTGAGGAACCCCTCTCACTTTTCTAAACTCCAATGAATATAATCCTAACTGATTTAGTCTCTCCTAATATGACAGTCCCATCATCCCAGGAATCAGCCTGGTAAACCTTTGCTGCACTCCCTCCATAGCAAGAACATCCTTCCTCAGATAAGGACACCAAAACTGAACACAATACTCCAGGTGTAGCCTCACCAATGTGCTGTACAATTGCAGTAAAACATCCCTGTACTCAAATCCTATTGCTATGAAGGTCAACATACCATTTGCTTTCTTTATTGCCTGCTGTACCTACGCACTTAGTTTCAGTGACTGATGCACAAGGACACCAAGGTCTCGCTGAGTATCCACCTGCTCAATTTACACCCATTCAAATAATAATCTGCCTTTCTATTTTTGATACCAAAGCGGATAACTTCACATTTATACTGCACCTGCCATGTGAGCTATTCTTTGTGTTGCTTATTTCAGGATGGTTGGCGTAGTGTTCAGAAGGATCACAAAATAGCTTTAACTGAAACAAAGCTATCAATTTATTAATACTACTAACTTGGATTCGACACATACTCGTAAGGAATACACACTGTTGATTAATAACATCTAAACTACACTCACCTACAGCTAATCTCACTACTGGTTTATGTTAGACGTTTTAGTTCCTGGGATCTGGGGCGAAATTCTCCGGTATCGGCGCGATGTCTGCCGACCGGCGGCCAAAGCGGCGCAAATCAGTCGGGCATCGCGCCGCCCCAAAGGTGCGGAATCCTCCGCATCTTTGGGGGCTGATCCCCAACCTTAAGGGGCTAGGCCCGCGGCGGACTAATTTCCGCCCCGCCAGCTGGCGGAAAAGGCCTTTGGTGCCACGCCAGCTGGCGCGGAAATGACATCTCCAGGCGGCGCATGCGTGGGAGCATTAGCGGCCGCTCACGGCATCCCCACGCATGCGCTGTGGAGGGAGTCTCTTCCGCCTCCGCCATGGTGGCGACTGTGGCGAAGGCGGAAGAAAAAGAGTGCCCCCACGGCACAGGCCCGCCCGCGGATCAGTGGGCCCCGATCGCGGGCCAGGCCACCATGGGGGCACCCCCCGGGGCCAGATCGCCCCCCCCCCCGCCAGGACCCCGGAGCCTGCCCGCGCCGCCTTGTCCCGCCGGTAAGGTAGGTGGTTTCATCTACGCCGGCGGGACAGGCATCCTAGCAGCGGGACTTCGGCCCATCCGGGCCGGAGAAACGCGGGGGGGGGGGGGAGGCCCGCCAACCGGCGGGGGCGGGAATCGCGCCAGCCCCCGGCGATTCTCCGACCCGGCGGGGGGGGTCGGAGAATCTCGCCCATGAAGAGTCTAAAGTTCTGTTCCTTTTTCACAAACACACATTTATTTCATTCCAACAGCCTTTGCACAAAACTCGAACATCACCTGACAGACGCCACCTGAAGCCCCTTTACAAATCAGTGTCAATTAATAGATGCTTAACATAAATGAGACAACTAATTGCAATGTCTCTTAACCCATTACTTAACAGTCTCCCCTTCCTTGGAGAAAAAAAAATAATTAGGTGAAAACAAAATTTCAAGAAACTCAAAAACACACACATGATTTCCCCCCTTTTTTTGTTTGGACGAGGAAAAAAAAAACAGTCACAGAAACAAGCGCCCTTCATTAACAATATCCAAATGTTTCTGTGAACTCGCCCCTCTTTTCGTAAAACAGTCTGACAGTTGATCGCTCCTGTCGACCCATTTAATTTTTGTTATTTCCCCTCTGTCCAACATCTGCTTCAAACTTGCGATGTCTATCCGTAACCTCTTTTCATTGACACATTTTGTAGAGTGCACATTTTCCCACAGGGATTTATTGTCAATTTGACAGTCAATAGGTATATTACCCAAATCCCCTAATCCCAAAATTTCTGTCAATATCATACTTATAAAAAAGGCCATATCCACCGCCTGTACAAGGCTTTACGTCTCAGCAGCCAAAGTGCTTTTTACCACTGTCCTTATTTTCTTTGTTTCCCACACAAGCGGGCAACATTTACCATTGTTCCCCAAAAGGAAAATTATCAAACCTCCTGCGTTTGAAACCCCATCACATAAATTTGCATAGGACGCATCACTATAAACTATGAGTTTCAAGTGCCTAAGGTCCCCTAAAACCGGGAACTTCAAAACACACTCCTGCATTTTTAGTTTGGCCAATGCTTTATTTGCTCTTATTATGTCTTCCACTTTGGGATCATTCATTTTTGTACTCAACTCTAAGACATCAAAACTCACGTCCGGTCTAGTCTGTCTACCTAACCAGTTCAGTTGCCCAATTAAACTTCGCAGTTGCTCTTTTTCTATCTTTGAAACCATTGCGTCTTTTTGTGAAACTCGGCCACGACTAATTGCTATTGGGCTAATGCTTTCCAAATAAGATTGCTGACATAAAGTTGCCCCTGACTTAGTCTGTCCAATTTCCAGTCAAATATATTTAAATGCACCGGAAGCCTGACTTCCAACCCTGAATTCTTTCCTCAAACCAGAGATTATAATAGCTTCAAAATCACTAGTCCCAGCCCACAAAAAATCATCGACATGCATCATAAAAATGCCAGAAAGATGTCCTTTATAATGCCAGTAAAACATTGCAGGATCTGCTTTCAACTGGCAACAGCCTAACTTTAACAAAACTGACCTTACCGAAAAATACCAGACTCCAGATGCATCATTTAATCCATATACACATTTGTTCAACTTCCAGAGTACCCCTTCTGTGTTAGCTGCTTCTTTAGGAGGACGGAGAAAAATGTCTCTCTGGAGCTGATGCCCCTGCAAAAAGGCAGCTTGTATATCTATAGATTTGCATTCCCATGCCTTTGTGGCTAATAGAGCCAAGAAGATCTTTAAAATAACCTTTCCTGCTGTAGGTGAATCTACCCTTAAATCCTGATCTTCTAAGTTTTCTTCAAATCCCTTTGCCTTATCAGTTCCATCCAGAAGAACCTTTTCCGTGCAAATCCATCTGTGGGATTGAGCTCTTTGTCCCCTATCCGGTACTTCCGTGTATACCCCAAATTCACTCCAACTATGCAATTCTTGCTGTTTCGCTTCTTTGATAACTTTTTCATCTAATTTATTTGAAGCCACCAAAATCTCACGTGTATGTGGGCTTCAACTCCTATTAGTATGCGTAGTCTTACTCATGTTCCAAGATCTTGATGAACTACGTCCCCTCTCCCGCCTGGTATCTCGTTCTGTACTGCTACTGCTTGATCTTTCCCTTCTGCTGTGGGATGTCCTTTCAATAGTTCACGACCTTTTCCTGCGGACCTGTTCACTATCCGATGTACTATCTGAACTGGCACTGCGTTTCGGTGCCCTCCATTTTGAACTTTGTTTTCCCAATCCATTGTCTTGACTCCTTCCCCTGAATGCTGTACATTCAACCAATGTTTATACTTTCCAGTGGCCTTCCCTGCTCTACTAATAACAGTTGCATCCTTCCATTGACTAGACCCTTCAGGCAAGTATGTCACTTTTGTACCAACTTTTGGCAGTTGCCCTTCTCGGAAAAATGGCCTGTTCTAATTCACCAGAAGTGTTGTGTTCCTCCACAGAAACCCTGTCTATATCAGTTAATTGGTCCTCATAGTTCTGTAACACATGCGTACCAGATGACTCTGGTTCCTCGTCATGTCTGTCTGCTCTGTCTAAATTTGAAAATTTGTAATCTGTACCCATTATCCTTGATGAATGGACCCTAACAGTTTGATTACCATGTTGCAAAATAATTGTTTTGCCATCTATGCCTATGATCTTCCCTGAGCCTTTCCATTCATTAGAATTGTCTCTCTTATAGTATACCATGCCTCCTTGCTGAAAAACGGCATCTGATGGCCGTACGTTATGTCTTAAAGCTCTGCGAATTCTTTCAGACTTCTGCCTCCAAAAAAGCTTTTCTACTGCTATGTAATGCATTTAAATGGTCAGCAAAACTAGAGCTAATTGTAGTCCCCTCCCAAGCTGGAGGCTGGTCATGCAAAATGGTTGGAATTTTAGGATTTCTACCAAACCCTAATTGATAAGGACTATAGTCCCCAACCATCTGCAGTGAATTCTTTCCATGTACTGCCCATGCTAAAGCTGAATTTAGCCTGCAATTTGGTCGATCTGCCAAAATTTTCCAAAGCATGTCATCGATGACAGCGTGATTTCTTTCACCGACACCATTACTAAATGGGCTTTCTGCAGCCGTATTCATAACTCTGATATTCATGTTTTCACACATATCCCTAAACTCATCATCAGCAAATTCTCCCCCATTGTCCGTAAGGAATTTTGCCGGTGGACCCGTTCCTGTCCCTAACCATTTTTTCACGATTTGATTCAGAATTACTCTCTTTTCTTTACTTCGGACAATCGTTGATTGACTAAATCTGGTTGCTAAATCTACAAAATGCAAAATAAATATATTATTTGCTTTATCCCAGATCTTAAGGTCCATGGCCACAATGTCGTTAAAATCCCTGGCCAAAGGTAGGGTTACTATCGGTCGTGCTGGTGTCCTTCTGTACTTCCTACAAACTTCACAGCGGTCACTAACCTGTTTTATCAGTTTAGTACAGTCGTCATCCCTTACCCCTGCATCCTTTAATAACTTTTCAGCCTCCGAGGAGATGGATGTGCAAATTGTCTATGCAGTTTTAATACCACAAGCTTTTTATCAGCTAAAGTCCCATTTTCAACTGTCATTAACACATCCTTTACCACTCTACTTGAAATATTATTTGTCAGTAATGGGATACAATAGTGTCCCGACTGTGTAAATTGTAAGTCCACTGTCTTTCCAAAAACTGTTGCCTTATCCTGTTCCATATCCAGTTTCATGTGTGCTTTCTTCATCAACGTTCTGCTCAGAAGCAAAGGTATCTCACGTGATACAACATCCGTGCTAATGAAATGATTCACTCCAGCAATATTGCAAGGGGTCACCACTCTTTTCAGCGACTTCAGAGTATTATCATCCCCAAACCTGAAACTTGTGGAACTTTCAAATTCCTTAACCTTGTCACGATTTTCAGCATTCAAAGAGTCCAGGTAACATTTTAACCAGTCAATTCCACACACAGTAGATGTGCAGCCATTGTCCAATACAGCACAGTTGAAGGATTCTGCAACCAACACCCTCATTACTGGCGTAAAGCTGGTTGTCAATAGGACAATGCCTTCTTTCTGGCCACTATCTTTTTCCTCTTCTGACTCTCCCGTGTCATGTGTCACTTCAAACACTCTATCATAACGAGTTGGACAGTTGAAAGCATAATGGTATTGAGAGTCACATCGAAAACATCAATTTATCATGCCCCGTGCATTTCTGGGGTTCATCTTCCTATTGTAGATTCTAACTGGGTTTCTGTCTTCATAATTTCCTTGTCTTAGTCTCCTTCTATAGTCTTGAGCCCTGTGACCTATTTAGGTCATCAGAGCCATCGGAATCGAATGTTTCCCCAGAAGATTTTGTAAAGCTTTTGTCATCTGTTCGAATAAAGTATCCTTATCAGTAAACTGAACTCCTGTAAAAACCAGGAGCCTATCCATGTTGCTCACTCTAGCACAGTCAAGTAATTTAAAGGCCAACACAGACTGTGGAAATTCCAGGTTGTGTTTCTGCAGCCTTTTATATAGTCTGCCAAATTCCATTATGTAGTCTTCCATGGAGATATCCTCCATTTTCCGGAACTTATCAAAATCCGACCATGCTTCATACGCACTTAACAAGTCAACTTTCTTATAAATCTTATCCATATAATGTAATACAGTCTCCAGACCTTCTTCTGAGTCTCCCTGTTCCAATTCCAGCTCAGAAAGCACTATGTTTTGGATTTTACTGCCATATGGTAGAGAAAGGGCTAATGCCATGCCTTGTTTTCTCTTTCCCAAAGCAGTTATCTTAGACCACATAACTACTGCACTTTTCCATTGGTCGTACGATTCCCTTTCAGAAAATAAGGGAGGATAGTCATATCCAGCCATCTTTATCCTCGGTTCAGCCATATATCCCTTTTTTTTTCTCACTCACTCCTTGGTTTGATCTGGAAAAGTTGTATCTTTCAACCTTTCACATTTACACAGCAACCATCCTCTGCTACCAATTGTTCGATGTTTTAGTTGCTGTGATATGAAGAGTCTAAAGTTCTGTTCCTTTTTCACAAACACACATTGATTTCATTCCAACAGCCTTTGCACAAAACTCTCACTATACATCACCTGACAGAGGCCACCTGAAGTCCCTTTACATATCAGTGTCAATTAATAGATACTTAACATAAATGAGACAACTAATTGCAATGTCTCTTAACCCATTACTTAACAGTTTAAACTATGATTTGCACTCACTTACACTATCTGTACTTCTGACTCTCTCTAGCTAACTCCTGCACACTCTCCCAGACTCTCCCACAAGGCTTAGCATTACTGCCTTATATAGTTGTAACTGTAGCTCCCTCTAGTGGCTACTCTCAGCACTTCATCAACCCTTGCAGTTCTGATAGTTATGATAATATCACACCATGCAAATGCCCAATCACTCAGCCTGTCTAAATCTCACTGAAACATCTCTGTATTCGCCTCACTCTCCCTCCAACCCAACTTTGTATCATCTGCAAACTTGGAGATTACACATTTAGTTCCCTTGTCCAGGTCATTAATATATAATGTGAACAGTTGGGGTCATGGCACCGATCCTTGCAGTACCCCACTAATCACTTCCTGCCAATTGGAAAAAGACCCATTTATTCCAACCTTTTGCTTCCTGTCTGCTAACCAGCTTTCTATCCATCTCACAATGCTACCCACAATCCCATGTGCTTTGACTTTACATAGTAATCTGCTATGTGAGACCTTGTTAAAAGCCTGAAAATTTAAATAAACCTCATCCACCGGTTCTCTTGGTCAACTCTACTCGTTGCATCTTCAAAGAATTCTAGTAGATTTGTCAAGCATGATTTTCCTTCAATGAATCCATGCTGACTTTGTCTGAAGTGAATTTTACAGCTCCCCACATGCCCATATGTAGGTGGCAGTTGCATGAAATAAACTTGCTGCCATCCTACTGTCTTCCCACCCACTGCCAACCTGTCCCTCCCCCCATATTACTGGGGTGAAGTGGGCGAAAGAGGGGGTGCGGGGGTGAGTGTTGGCAAGGAGTTAGGCAACTGGCCCACCCTCAGGCCTTTGAGGCCCTTAAGTTGACCAATTATCAGCCACATAAGGGTCGCATTCCACCTCTGTCACAATATTCCAGTGTGTGGAGAGAAAGCAGGAGCATGCTGAAGAGCCTGGTAGCTGTCACTGCACAGGTTGCCAGTGGGCAGGAAAGGTGGGTGATATCTCCTTTGGGGAGTCCCCCAAGATGGTAGCCCCTGCTTTGATCCTCCCACCTGCCGTTTCTAACCTGAGCCATCAGTTCCCCCTGACTGCGGTCTCCCAGTCACGCACACCCATATCCATCTTCACTTCTTCCTCAGGACTGCTTGTAGTCCCAACAGTGGCCACTGCTCTCTCCTGATGATAATAATAATAATCTTTATTATTGTCACACATAGGCTTACATTAACACTGCAATGAAGTAACTGTGAAAATCCCCTAGACGCCACATTTCAGCACCAGTTCGGGCGAATTCAGAATGTCCAAATTATCTAACAGCACATCTTTCGGGACTTGTGGGAGGATGATGGTTGAACTATGGAACTGCCAGCCAATCAGATTGACCAGGAGCTCTCTTGGACAAGTCTTCCTGTCACGAAGGGACAGAAGTTCCGCTCTTCATTACTTAAGACTGCACCCAGCGTATTATCATTGGGGAGCAGCTAGATTTCAAGTCAGCGAGGTTCCAAATCATTTTTTTAGGTCGGTGAGGTGGGTAACCATTCCTCCCATAAACACCACGCCTATGTTCCTAATGCTGTCAGATTCTCCTTTTCTTAATTCTATGGGCGGGATTCACCATTCCCCGATGCCGATGTCCTAATCGGCGATCCGGCAGAGAATCCCTTTTAATGCCGACATCAGGGGCGGAGCCTGTTTGACGCAAGTTTTTTATGCTCCGCCCCTACAAAATGGCGTCATCGCGTCGCGCGCCACATGCCATTTAAATGGCATTAGCGCGTCACCTGAAAGCCCTCCCCCGATGCTCCAACCCCGATGGGCCGAGTTCCCGACCGTACAGTTGACATGTGGTCTCAGCGGTCGGGAAACTGGTGTGGCGGCTGCGGACTGTTTCCAGCGCCGCCACAGTTGGGCGGGAGCCGTGCTACTGGCTGGGGTAGGGGAGCTGCTTTCGCGAGAGCTGGGGTGACTGGTGGGGAGTTGGCCAGGGAGTGGCCAGGGGGCAAAATCTGGCAGGTCAGGTCTGCACACGACCGGCACCATGTTTTACGGCGCGACTGCTGCAGACCGTCGGCGTGCGCATGCGCAGCCATGGACCCGGCCATTCTCCAGACAATTTTATCTTGGGAGCCAGGAGTTTTACGCAGCACGGCCGCTAGCCCCTCACCGGTCGCAGGATCGGTGAGGAAAACGCTGATTTTTTTGATGTAAAACACCACAGATCCTCTGCAGTTAAGCTCAAAGACTATAAATCCAGCAATATATCTCTCTTCCTTCCTATCACAATTATTCTTTGCAAGAGCATTCCCATTGGGAATGCCGTGCTTGCTGTTGAGTAATCATCACTGTGGGTGCGATGGGGCGTAGTGGATGGACAATGAAATCTTCCCATTGTTAGAAGCAGTAAGAAGTGAGGTTAGATCTTAAGCAGAGTGCCAAAATTATCACTGCAAGGCTCAATTCCCACTGAAGAAACTGCTACTGAAACTGCAATTACTTCAAGCTCACAAAATCCTCCATTTGGCAACATTTGTGTTTTGTAGATCTCAGTCTAACTTACCACCAAGTGCATGCCGAGTGTAAAAGTAGACAAAACCAGAACTGCAGTTTCAACCTTATTTAAATGAGGTCACTCAATCCCTAGAGGGTGCATCGGAGAAAGAGTAAAAAAGTGTGAGAGAACTCAGTGAGATTGATCATGAGGAGGAAAAAGAGTGTAAATGCCAAAAAGAACAATTATACAATGCAGATATACTAAAAATGGAACAGTAATGTCACTGGATAGATTTTCCATTCTCCAACTCTGACACTTAATAAAAACACAAAATTAACCCTGCGGTAGTACCAGGTATTGCGGTACCTAAGAGGCTGATGACCATTGGTTAGACCCAGGAGTCTACCATTGGCTGTTGTACATAGCTCCGCCCTGACAGGCGGAGGGAGTATAAGAAACGGTGCCGTCTCAGCAGCCTTCACTTTCTGTATCGAAGCAGCTGGGGAACAAGTTCTAATAGATTAAAGCCTTCAGTTATGAAATCACTTCGTCTTGAGTGTAATTGACTGCGCATCAATTTAATCTACTCGACTTAAGCTGGAAGGATGGATCTCCGAATCAAACCGGAGTGCCTTCAACTCAGCCCCCACGCGGAGAACTCAGCTGCAATTTTTAAACACTGGCTGGCGTGCTTTAAAGGCTACCTCAAGACGGCCGGAGGCATCCCCACAGAAGGACAGAAAATGCATCTCTTGCGCTCAAGGGTCAGCCCTGGGATCTACCCCCTTATCGAGGAGGCGGAGAACTATGATGCCACGATCGAACTGCTAGAAGGACATTATATCCGCCCTGTAAATCAGGTCTACGCACGTCACCTGCTTGTGACTAGACGGCAAAGCCCCGCGGAATCGTTGGAAGATTTCTACCGGGCGCTACTGGTGCTGGGCCGAAACTGTGGCTGCCTGCAAGTTTCGGGGAGCGAGCACACGGAACGTAATCAGGGATGCTTTCGTAGAAGGTATGACCTCCTCAGATATCCGCTGAAGACTCCTAGAAAGGGACACTCTGGGGCTCAGAGAGGAGTCCATGGACGTCGCCTACAAAAACGCGCAGTCCTATGCGCCCGACTGCGCGGCGGCCCCCTGGGCTGCGTGGCACCCCACAGCGGCAGCCCCACAGACCTTCCCCCTGACCCCGCAGGCCTGCGCTATGAGACGGCCCGCTAACGCCACCGTGCCCCGCTGTTTCTTCTGTGGGCAGCCGAATCATCCCCCCCGCGCTGCCCGGCCCACACCGCCACCTGCAAAGGGTGCGGCAAGAAGGGCCACTTTGTGGGGGTCTGCCTTGCCCGCGCCATGGCCACGGTCTCCAGTGACTGTGGACCGCCGCGGCAACCCCCCCTTCAGGCCCCGACCGGCCAGCGCTCACCATCACCCCCCTATCCTAGGGCCACGTGCGACCCACGGGCGTGGACATCTTGCTCCCCGGACACCACGCTGGACAGGTGGGCGCCGCCATTTTGTCCATCGCCGCCGCCATCTTGTTCTTCCCCGGATACCATGTGCGACCCATGGGTGACGCCATCTTGGATGGGGCCCCAAGCTCCCAGCACGACCGACTACACGTTGCCCGATCGGAACTCGCAACTGCTTCATCTGGCCTCGGTGACACTGGACCAAAGTCAACCCCGGACACTCGCAACAACTACAACGACGGTCTTCATTAACGACCACGAGACGTCTTGTCTGATTGACTCTGGGAGCACGGAAAGCTTTGTTCACCCCGACACGGTAAGGCGCTGTTCACTTGTAACCCACCCTGTAAACCAAAGGATCTCCCTGGCCTCCGGGTCACACTCGGTGGAGATAAAGGGGTTCTGCCTAGCGAACCTCACTGTCCAAGGCAGGAAATTCGACAATTTCCGCCTTTATGTCCTGCCGCACCTCTGCGCGGCTACCCTCCTGGGGCTGGACTTCCAATGCCATTTGCAAAGCCTGACCTTTAAATTCGGCGGCCCTATACCTCCCCTTACTGTCTGTGGCCTCGCGACCCTTAAGGTCGACCCGCCTTCCCTGTTTGCGAACCTCACCCCGGATTGCAAACCCGTTGCCACCAGGAGCAGGCGGTACAGTGCCCAGGACCGGACCTTCATGAGGTCAGAGGTCCAAAGGCTGCTGGGGGATGTCATGATATTCAAACACACACATCATGATAGACACACCAACAGACAAATCAGAACACACAACACCACAACCAATGACAGAAAGATATAAAAGCACAGACACGACCCCCGGTGGTCAGTATTAGCTGCAGAGGAGAACCAGGACACATCTGTTACCAAACACACTCAGGGAGACAGCACGTGCAGAGTATCCAGAACGAACTGTATTATAAGAGTTATAATAAAATAGAGTTGTACCACATACAACTGTGTTGGCTCATCTGTGCACCAGAGCACCCAACACCACATGGTACAGGAGTGGATCGATACCTGCCGGCATACCTCAGTGTACACAGACAACCAGCAGTGCCCAGGCAAAATGATAGAGCTCCCGGTTCCGCAGCCGCTCCAGTGCCACGGCGACCTCCGCGAAAACTGGCGGCGATTCCGGCAAATGTTCGAATTGTTCCTGGTGGCAGCTGAACTCCAAGACCTGGATGATAGGGAAAAAATTGAATTTCTCCTCACCATCGCCGGTGCAAGGGCAAGAGAAATATTCACAAGGTTCAGGTTCTTCAGGAGGCAGCAAAGGTACGATTACCAGGCAGTCCTGGACAAATTCTCCAAGTACTGTGAAGAAAACGCAATCCAATCGGCAAATAAAGGTAAGAAAAGCTGCAGTACTCACCTCGTGGCTGGGATCCCGGAGCCCGAATTCCCAGAAGCCAAAATCCCGGGCCTGAGAGAAGGCTGGGTCGAGGTCGGCGGCCATCTTGCTAAAGGTATAACGCTAGCACAGTTGCGCGAGCAGTGCGCAGAACCGGAAGTTTCGTTTGCGCATGCGCGAAATGCTGCGCATGCGCAGTCAAGAAAACGGCCATCGGTAAAGGAACAGCGATCTGAGCATGCGCAGTCGCTTCCTACGTGCTACATACCGAGCGTCAGGATGTCAGAGGCCCCAGACTGCACCAATTTAAAAGGGAAATGTCCCAAATCCAATTTAAAAGGGAAACGTCCCAAATCAAAAAAACAAAAATCTGTTAAAGCTGTAAAACAACCTTCCCTCACCTGGAATGACAGCACAGTGCCGCAAATTGACCCAGGAGATGAATTTGACCTCCGAAGAACCCTCCGACAAGCAGTTACCTACGCACAAGCCGATGATTCCGACCTTGAATACTTCGATGACGATCTTTACAGTGTTTCCGGACCTCGCGAGCCCAATGATAGCTCCGTGGTCCTATATGACTATGACTCGGACGAACCTTTCGTGTTGCACATTGGCGGCCCCCACATTGAATCCGACGCAGATGCGGATTCATTTTTCGGATTTGAGGATCTTCAATCCAGCAGATATGACGTTCCAACTTATCAGTACCGGATGATGCTGCAGCCTGACATTAACAGACAGGGAGCGGTGCAAGCACACGGAGAGTGCCCTGCTGCCACACAGAGCGTGGTCCACGTCCCGCTCAACGTTCCCGACTCTATGAAAGAAGACATGCAAGACTCCAGAGTGCAGTCCTCGCATGAACCAGAAGTGACTCCAGTGTCACAAGCTTCCACAGCAAGCTCGTGGACAGACTCCACAATTGCAGAAATGCAAGACTCCAGAGCGCAGTTCTTGCACGGACAAGAAGTGACTCCAGTGTCACAAGCCTCCACAGAGAGCTCGTGGACAGCCTCCACGATAGAAGCAACGCAAGACTCCAGAGCGCAGTCCTTGCACGAACAAGAAGTGACTCCAGTGTCACAAGCCTCCACAGAGAGCTCGTGGACAGCCTCCACGATAGAAGCAACGCAAGACTCCAGAGCGCAGTCCTTGCACGAACAAGAAGTGACTCCAGTGTCACAAGCCTCCACAGAGAGCTCGTGGACGGACTCCACGATGGAAGGAACGCAAGACTCCAGAGCGCAGTCCTTGCAGGAACAAGACCATGAGGGTCTAGCAACCTCTCCTGACCAACCAGCGGCAGACGATGCAAGTCTGCCATGCTCACGTGAACAGCAAGAAGGCTATAACAGCCTACCATGCTCCACTACACAGCAGCATGAACATGACGGTCTCTCATGCTACAATGAAGGGCACAGCGCTGAAGACTGTTCAAGCCCAACTGAAGACAAGCCAAAGGAATCGCCTCGTCCAAGCCCGAAGAAAAAAGGTTTATGCGCTGACCTTCAGGATCATTATAGCCGAACAAAGATTAATAATGCTGCACGGCCACAGAAGGATGCTGAGGATTTGCTAACGAAATTAATTGAATGTTTAACTTGCAAGGAGCAGACTGAGAATTGCCAGTGTTTTAGTACGGATCGAAAAAATGGACAAGACATTGATCCTCAGGTAATGGAAATAACACAACCTGAATCATATCTACAGCAGGGACAAATGTCTCCCTTCAACACAACACCGCAAAATCCCAACTTCGGAGACCAGCAGTTAGTCAGTAATGACTCTTCAAACCTTGAGGGGAACATTAATTGCATTGAACCTATACACGCTCCACTGATTATTGAGCAGAACATTGGAGCAAGAATCCTGAGGACACCGACATCGAGTAGCCAGATAACGAATTTAAAACCCACAGCAGTTTCAAGTGAACCAAGTGTGCTTTCCACTAATGGTGAAGATGCAGATAAGGTCGACCCGATTATCCATTGTACCACACTAACCCCAGTGATTAAGCAGTTATGTATGGGGAGTATAATGTGGGCAATTGAGAACAGTAAAAGAGAGACTGTGACCATGCCAGTCCCAGCAAAATCAGACCCAGAGACCATGAAGGCATGTACATTAGACAAAGATACATATGAGGCACCTGAGAATAAAAGTGAAACGGAATGTTCTTTGGAAAATAGTACAATGTCGATAGAAACATTGGATCCTATATTCGAGACCATACCTATGGGAGAATTTGGGGGTAATAAACAAGGTTCTGCAATGTCTGGGGGAAGATTTAAAATTCCAAAGAAGAAAAGCCCAAATGAAGGACAACGGCAAGACAATGACAGTCCACCGACATGGTGTGCACCACCAGATGAAAACTCTGACAATTTACCCAACCCTAGTGAACAGCAAGCTGCTAATGAGGATCTATCCACGGGATGTGAGACGAGTGACGACAGCATCCCACTTCCCATGCAAAAGGTGCAAGGTGACAGACCTCGCCTAGTGCGTACCGAGGCACTCGACGATCACGGTGGGACCACTGACGACTGCGGTGGCAGCGCACCGCTTCCACCCTCGATGGCTCGACCCTCTCCACTGGTTGGTGCATTCCTGCATGTTCCGACTCCAGAAGTGCAGCTTCAGGGAATCTCGGCTGCCTCCAGTGAACCTGTTGGGACTCCGGACGGGGCCATCGACGGAAGGCAGACCGGACTCCAGATGGGGAGCAGCCAAGCGCCGACTCTGATTCGCGCACGCCAGACCTTGCTCCGGACGGGCGGTGTCGCGGCCTCGGTGATGGCACGCTCAGGGTGACGGCGGATGCCACGGCGACAGGGAATGGATCGCGTGGCAGTCCCACTGGGTCGGCAGTGGCAACCAGCACCGGCGGTCCAAGATGGACACACCAATTCGCGCCATCGCCAGACGTTGATGCGAGCAACAATTCTCTCTCCAAGGCGACATGCTTCGACGTTTCTCTGCGGAGTCGCCCTTCCGGCACAGCAGGTGGCCGGAACCAGCGTACACGGTCTCGGCCAACTTCCACATCTGGCACAGTCATCGCCTTGCATGATATTAGTGATGGTGCTACTTCGATAGCAACGACCCATCGGCTACAAGATGCCGTCCACCACAAACATAAAAAGAAAAAGACTCCACCTTGTTCCTGGTATGCAGGGCGGATGGATTGGTGCGTAGGCGCAATCAGCGAGCTTTGCGCCGCCTTCCACGCTCGCAACTGAACCGTACGCACACGCCGGATCCTCCACTGGTTCCCAAGGATGACTTCGTGGAGATGCCACGGATCATGCCCCTTCCATCGCCACCAGAACCAAACCACAGCCAAGGCACCACTAACAAAGATGTTGAATGTTATATTTGCACGAATGAAAAAACCAAGCACTGCACGAAGTACAACAAATGGTAAAGTAGAGACTTCGGCAACAGCATCACCTCCAACAGTCCAAGGTGAACCAGTGTGACCCCAAATCTCCACAGCTGAACCGGCTTGAGGACCAGCCCATTCTTGAGGCGGTCACCCATTAGACTGGACTTATAACGCTGTTCATACGTTCAAAAAGTCAAACACTTCTGTATTATAACCTGTTGTTGTTTATTGTTCCAGATATCGTCTGACCAGACCAATGTTCAAGTTTTTTTTTTTTTCTCTCGCATCCAAGTTTTGTTATGGTACAACCTTGTTAGTGTGACGCACCCGACATCGCCCCATGTAAATAGTTACGTCATATACACACGCTGTACATAACACACACACACACTCTTCGTTGCACTCACGACACAATTATATTTATAACCACGTAGGCACATATCTTTGTAAAAAGGGGGGATGTCATGATATTCAAACACACACATCATGATAAACACACCAACAGACAAATCAGAACACACAACACCACAACCAATGACAGAAAGATATAAAAGCACAGACACGACCCCCGGTGGTCAGTATTAGCTGCAGAGGAGAACCAGGACACATCTGTTACCAAACACACTCAGGGAGACAGCACGTGCAGAGTATCCAGAACGAACTGTATTATAAGAGTTATAATAAAATAGAGTTGTACCACATACAACTGTGTTGGCTCATCTGTGCACCAGAGCACCCAACACCACAGGGGAAGGGGTCATCGAAGCGAGCAACAGTCCCTGGAGAGCTCAAGTAGTGGTGGTACAAACCGGGGAGAAGCATAGGATGGTCATTGACTACAGCCAGACCATCAACAGGTTTACGCAGCTGGACGCGTACCCTCTCCCCCGTATAGCCGACCTGGTAAACAGGATCGCACAATACAAGGTTTTCTCCACGGTGGATCTCAAGTCCGCCTACCACCAGCTGACCCTCCATAATAGTGACCGCAAGTACACTGCCTTCGAAGCAGATGGGCGGCTCTATCAATTTTTAAGAGTTCCCTTTGGTGTCACTAATGGGGTCTCGGTCTTCCAGCGAGAGATGGACCGAATGGTTGACCGGTACGGCTTACGCGCAACGTTCCCGTATCTGGATAACGTCACCATCTGCGGCCATGATCAGCAGGACCACAACACCAACCTCCGCAAATTTCTCCAGACCCCGAAAATCCTTAACCTGACATACAATAAGGATAACAAAGAACAAAGAAATGTACAGCACAGGAACAGACCCTGCGGCCCTCCAAGCCCGTGCCGACCATGCTGCCCGACTAAACTACAATCTTCTACACTTCCCTCTATTCCCATCCTATTCATGTATTTGTCAAGATACCCCTTAAATGTCACTGTCGTCCCTGCTTCCACCACCTCCTCCGGGAGCGAGTTCCAGGCACCCACTACCCTCTGTGTAAAAAACTTGCCTCGTGCATCTACTCTAAACCTTGCCCCTCTCACCTTAAACATATGCCCCCTAGTAATTGACCCCTCTACCCTGGGGAAAAGCCTCTGACTATCCACTCTGTCTATGCCCCTCATTATTTTGTAGACCTCTATCAGGTCGCCCCTCAACCTCCGTCGTTCCAGTGAGAACAAACCGAGTTTATTCAACTGCTCCTCATAGCTAATGCCCTCCATACCAGGCAACATTCTGATAAATCTCTTCTGCACCCTCTCTAAAGCCTCCACATCCTTCTGGTAGTGTGGCGACCAGAATTAAACACTATACCCCAAGTGTGGCCTAACTAAGGTTCTATACAGCTGCAACATGACTTGCCAATTCTTATACTCAATGCCCCGGCCAATGAAGGCAAGCATGCCGTATGCCTTCTTGACTACCTTCTCCACCTGTGTTGCCCCTTTCAGTGATCTGTGGACCTGTACACCTAGATCTCTCTGACTTTCAATACTCTTGAGGGTTTTACCATTCACTGTATATTCCCTACCTGCATTAGACCTTCCAAAATGCATTACCTCACATTTGTCCAGATTAAACTCCATCTGCCATCTCTCCGCCCAAGTCTCCAAACAATCGAAATCCTGCTGTATCCTGGCAGTCCTCATCGCCATCCGCAATTCCACTAACCTTTGTGTCAGCTGCAAACTTACTAATCAGACCAGTTACATTTTCCTCCAAATCATTTATATATACTACAAACAGCAAAGGTCCCAGCACTGATCCCTGCGGAACACCACTGGTCACAGCCCTTCAATTAGAAATGCATCCTTCCATTGCTACTCTCTGCCTTCTATGACTTAGCCAGTTCTGTATCCACCTTGCCAGCTCACCCCTGATCCCGTGTGACTTCACCTTTTGTACTAGTCTACCATGAGGGACCTTGTCAAAGGCCTTACTGAAGTCCATATAGACAACATCCACTGTCCTACCTGCATCAATTATCTTTGTGACCTCCTCGAAAACTCTATCAAGTTAGTGAGACACGACCTCCCCTTCACAAAACCATGCTGCCTCTCACTAATACGTCCATTTGCTTCCAAATGGGAGTAGATCCTGTCTCGAAGAATTCTCTCTAGTAATTTCCCTACCACTGACGTAAGGCTCACCGGCCTGTAGTTCCCTGGATTATCCTTGCTACCCTTCTTAAACAGAGGAACAGCATTGGCTATTCTCCAGTCCTCCAGGATATCACCTGAAGACAGTGAGGATTCAAAGATTTCTGTCAAGGCCTCAGCAATTTCCTCTCCAGCCTCCTTCAGTATTCTGGGATAGATCCCATCAGGCCCTGGGGACTTATCTACCGTAATATTTTTTAAGACACCCAACACCTCGTCTTTTTGGATCTCAATGTGACCCAGGCTATCTACACACCCTTCTCCAGTCTCAACATCGACCAATTCCTTCTCTTTGGTGAATACTGATGCAACGTATTCATTTAGTACCTCGCCCATTTCCTCTGGCTCCACACATAGATTCCCTTGCCTATCCTTCAGTGGGCCAACCCTTTCCCTGGCTACCCTCTTCCTTTTTATGTACGTGTAAAAAGCCTTGGGATTTGCCTTAACCTATTTGCCAATGACTTTTTGTGACCCCTTCTAGCCCTCCTGACTCCTTGCTTAAGTTCCTTCCTACTTTCCTTATATTCCACGCAGGCTTCGTCTGTTCCCAGCTTTTTAGCCCTGACAAATGCCTCCTTTTTCTTTTTGACGAGGCCTACAATATCTCTCGTTATCCAAGGTTCCCGAAAATTGCTGTATTTATCCTTCTTCCTCACAGGAACATGCCGGTCCTGAATTCCTTTCAACTGACACTTGAAAGCCTCCCACATGTCAGATGTTGATTTGCCCTCAAACATCCGTCCCCAATCTAGGTTCTTCAGTTCCCGCCTAATATTGTTATAATTAGCCTTCCCCCAATTTAGCACATTCACCCTAGGACCACTCTTATCCTTGTCCACCAGCACTTTAAAACTTACTGAATTGTGGTCACCGTTACCGAAATGCTCCCCTACTGAAACTTCTACCACCTGGCCGGGCTCATTCCCCAATACCTGGTCCAGTACCGCCCCTTCCCTAGTTGGACTGTCTACATATTGTTTTAAGAAGCCCTCCTGGATGCTCCTTACAAACTCTGCCCCGTCTAAGCCCCTGGCACTAAGTGAGTCCCAGTCAATATTGGGGAAGTTGAAGTCTCCCATCACCACAACCCTGTTGTTTTTACTCTTTTCCAAAATCTGTCTACCTATCTGCTCCTTTATCTACCGCTGGCTGGTGGGAGGCCTGTAGTAAACCCCCAACATTGTGACTGCACCCTTCTTATTCCTGATCTCTACCCATATAGCCTCACTGCCCTCTGAGGTGTCCTCCCGTAGTACAGCTGTGATATCTTCCCTAACCATTAGCGCAACTCCGCCACCCCTTTTACATCCCCCTCTATCCCGCCTGAAACATCTAAATCCTGGAACGTTTAGCTGCCAATCCTGCCCTTCCCTCAACCAGGTCTCTGTAATGGCAACAACATCATAATTCCAAGTACTAATCCAAGCTCTAAGTTCATCTGCCTTACCCGTAATACTTCTTGCATTAAAACATATGCACTTCAGGCCACCAGACCCGCTGTGTTCAGCAACTTCTCCCTGTCTGCTCTGCCTCAGAGCCATACTGTCCCTATTCCCTAGTTCTCCCTCAATGCTCTCACCTTCTGACCTATTGCTCCCGTGCCCATCCCCCTGCCATACTAGTTTAAACCCGAGCAAACCTCGCGGCCAGGATATTTATGCCTTCTTATATAGGTCACACCTGCCCCGGAAGAGCTCCCAGTGGTCCAGATAATGGAAACCCTCCCTCCTACACCAGCTGTTTAGCCACATGTTTAGCTGCTCTATCTTCCTATTTCTAGCCTCACTGGCACGTGGCACAGGGAGTAATCCCGAGATTACAACCCTAGAGGTCCTGTCTTTTAACTTTCTGCCTAGCTCCCTGAACTCCTGCTGCAGGACCTCATGCCCCTTCCTGCCTATGTCGTTAGTACCAATATGTGCAATGACCTCTGCCTGTTTGCCCTCCCCCTTCAGGATGCCCTCTACCCGTTCGGAGACATCCTGAACCCTGGCACCAGGGAGGCAACATACCATCCTGGAGTCTCTTTCACGTCCACAGAAGCACCTATCTGTGCCCCTGACTATAGAGTCCCCTATTACTATTACTCTTCTGCGCTTTGACCCTCCCTTCTGAACATCAGAGCCAGCCACGGTGCCACAGCTCTGGCTGCTGCTGTTTTCCCCTGATAGGCTATCCCGCCCGACAGTATCCAAAGGGGTATACCTGTTCAAGAGGGGGACAACCACAGGGGATTCCCGCACTGACTGCCTGCCCTTTCTGGTGGTCACCCATTTCTCTGCCTGCACCTTGGGTGTGACCACATTTATATAACTGCTATCTATGACGCTTTCCGCCACCTGCATGCTCCTAAGTGCATCCAATTCCTGCTCCAACCGAACCATGCGGTCCGTGAGGAGCTCCAGTTGGGTGCACTTTCTGCAGATGAAGCCATCCGGGACGCTGGAATGCATGTTTAGCACCGTCCGTCTCACCATTCTAGGCTACGTAGTGCGTAATGGAGTCATAGGCCCCGACCCTGAATGCATGCGCCCCCTTATGGAGTTCCCCCTCCCTCACTGCTCCAAGGCCCTGAAGCGCTGCCTCGGGTTTTTCAGCTATTACGCACAGTGGGTCCCCAACTACGCGGACAAAGCCCGACCCCTAATCCAATCCACAACCTTCCCCCTGTCGACGGAAGCCCGCCAGGCCTTCAGTCGCATCAAAGCAGACATTGCAAAGGCCACGATGCGTGCCATCGACGAGTCCCTTCCCTTCCAGGTCGAGAGCGATGCGTCCAACGTACCTCTGCCTGCCACCCTCAACCAGGCGGGCAGGCTCGTAGCCTTCTTCTTCCGTACCCTCCATGCTTCCGAAATTCGCCATTCCTCGGTCAAAAAGAGGCGCAAGCCATAGTAGAAGCTGTGAGACATTGGAGGCATTACCTGGCCGGCAGGAGATTCACTCTCCTCATGGACCAACGGTAGGTTGCCTTCATGTTCGATAATGCACAGCGGGGCAAGATTAAAAACGACAAGATCTTGCAGTAGAGGATAAAACTCTCCACCTTCAACTACGAGATCTTGTACCGTCCGGGGAAGCTAAACGAGCCTCCTGATGCCCTGTCACGCAGCACTTGTGCCACTGCACAAGTGGACCGCCTCCGAGCCCTCCACGAGGACCTCTGTCACCCGGGGGTCACTACATTTTTCCATTTTGTCAAGACCTGCAACCTGCCCTACTCCATCGAGGAGATCAGGTCCGTCACCAGGGACTGCCAAAACTGCTCAGAGTGCAAACCACACTTCTACCGGCCAAAGAGGATGCACCTGATAAAGGCTTCCCGTCCCTTTGAACGCCTCAGCATGGATTTCAAAGGCCCCCTCCCCTCCACCGACCGCAACACGTATTTCCTGAACGTGATTGACGAGTACTCCCGGTTCCCATTCGCCATCCCTTGCTCCAGGATATCTTTACACTGTTCTGTTTCCCCGCGTACATACACAGCGATAGGGGGTCCTCCTTTATGAGCGACGAACTGCGTCAATTTCTGCTCAGCAAAGGCATCGCCTCGAGCAGGGCGACCAGTTACAACCCCCGGGGAAAGGGACTGGTAGAGAGGGAGAACGGAACGGTCTGGAAGACCGTCCTACTGGCCCTACAGTCCAGGAATCTCCCAGTCTCCCGCTGGCAAGAAGTCCTCCCGATGGCCCTCCACACCATCCGGTCGCTGCTCTGTACAACCACAAATCAAACACCTCATGAATGTCTCCTTGTCTTCCCCAGGAAGTCCTCCTCCGGGACCTCGCTCCCAACCTGGCTAGCGACACCCGGACCCATCCTGCTTCGGAAGCACGTGCGGGCACACAAGTCGGACCCGTTGGTCGAGAGGGTCCACCTGCTGCACGCTAACCCCCAGTGCGCCTACGCAGTGGGAGGGGTCAGTATCCCGCCACTCCTGCCTAGGCTCGCCCGCCCACCCACCGATGCCCCCTACAGGCGCCCCTCCCCCTCCCCCCCCCCCCCCCCCCCCCCCCCCCCCCCCCGTGTCAACCGTTTGCCACAACAGCGCCGCCTAGGGGTGACGAAGCTGCCAGGGAGGCCGAAGCCATGCTCTCGGAGTCGTAACCACCGGGACTCCCACCAGAATCACCACCAAAGCCCAGACGCTCCAGAAGGACGACCAGGCCACCTTATCGACTGATTGCTTCACTGTGAACACTTTGTAAATATCCTCAACACCACGGTACCTCCATACCTGGTCATACCATGCTAAAGGCGACTGTTACCACTGGCCACCACCCCCGCCGGACTCTTTTTTAAGAGGGAGTGAATGTGGTAGCACCAGGTATTGCGGTACCTAAGAGGCTGATGACCATTGGTTAGACCCAGGAGTCTACCATTGGCTGTATTACGTAGCTCCGCCCTGACAGGCAGAGTATAAGAAACAGTACCATCCCAGCAGCCTTCACTTTCTGTACCGAAGCTGCTGGGGAACAAGTTCTGGTAGATTAAAGCCTTCAGTTATGAAATCACTTCGTCTTGAGTGTAATTGATTGCGCATCAAACCCAAAAATCTTTTTGAAATGAGTCAAATCGAAATAGAAACCATCAACTGGATTCTCCGTTCCAGAAATATGTGCAGACGGTGTCCGATTTGCCAGGGTCAGAATTGTCCCTCGAGAGGCTGACAAGCTGCAGCAGCATATAAACACTCTGCTCCCCACACACACCATCACAACCAACAAGATGGCAGCAAGGAGTGCAGCACCGCGGTTAACGGGCACGGAACTCGAGATCCTACTGGACACAGTGGAGAAGAGGTGGGCCATCCTGTACCGTGGGGTGGGGACACGGTTGCCATCTGCCGCTGTGCACCGGCCTGGACACAGGTGGGGGAGGTTGTGAGTGCCATGGGCTAACACCACCAGGACTGGCCAGCAGTGCCGTAAAAAACTGCACAACCTCCTCAGGGTGGCCAGGGTGAGTGCGCAGGACTGTGCCCCTGGCACCAACCCCCGTCCCACACATCTGTAACCCCACCACTAGCCGGGGACCAACTGAACCCCCACGCCGCACCACCTGCCAGCACCCATTCCGGCCGCCATGGCCGTGTGCCCTGGCCACGAAGGCCACCAGCCGCGCACCCCCTGGGCTGCATGCATCCGACTGGCTAACACTGTGCGTTTTATGTCTCCCCAACCCTCAGGAGAAGTCAATGCACAACCACCGTGAGAGGAGGAAGACCAGAGGGGGACCGAGAAACCTGCAGCTCCTCACAGAGCAACAGGCCCAGGGAGAAGGCGGTCACCGAGGCAGAAGTCGGCATCAGGCAAGCAAGTGAAACCTCGCTGAGTTGTGATTCCCAAAGGCACGGGCCACCACCCCTCCACAACCCCACCACACCCACCACAACCCCTCCAACACACCCACACCCCTCCCCCCACGCTGCCCCCACCACCACCCCCATACAACCCCCCCACACTGTACCCCCCCCCCCACCAATACCTGCCACCCAAACCCCGCAGTCCAATCATGCATCGTGTTTTGTGTCTTGCAGGGTCACCTGGCGATGAGGCAGGCTTTCTGGTGCCCACCTCCCCTGACCCAAACCACACGCTCCCAGTAGGAGAGCAGCGAGGAGGAGGGGGGGAGACAGACACCGATGGGAGCCCTCGACACGCAGCCCGAGACATCCCGGAGCAGCAGTCCGGGGGTGACACGGACTTCCCATCACAGCTGTCTCCAACACCCTCCACCATCCCAGAGACTCTCACCTTGGTTGGACACTTTAGTGAAGAGGCTCCTGGGGTACTATCTGGTGCACACCACACATGCGTCGCAAAGTGGAGATAGGAAACCCCGGAGGAGCGGATGGTAGGAGTGGGGCCTGATTCCAGGGAATAGTTGCTGTCCGGACGGGTTTCAGCTTCTGGAAAGTGCGGTCCTATCGATAGTCGAGATGCAGGTGCAGAGACGGGGACAACATGAGGGGATGTCGCCAACCATCCAGCGCTTGCTGGTGCTGTTGGAGTAGTCCAAACACCTGCAAGAGCAGGAGGCGATGCCAACCATGTGTGCCACCCTGGCCAACACCGCACGGATGCCGTCCACGGTGGAGGCTTTGGGAGTGAAGGTTTCGATCATGGGTCAGGATGTCTGTGCCGGCGGTGGCTAAGGCCCAGGACAGGGTTGCCCTATCACAGGCAGCCATGTGCTAGGGTCACCTGGACATTGCAGTGGTGCCTCAGAGTGTGGCCCAGTAATAGTGGGTCATGGCTGAGGGCGTCAGTGGCATTGACCGGGTGCTGGCCGACGTGGCACAGACCCAGAGGGAGGTGCCACAGTCAGTGGCTGATGAGGCACAGAACTGTATGGGCCTGTGTCACTCTGCACAACCAGGGGCCACAGTGGGGTGCGCAGCAAGATGGCTGCCTTGCAGGCCATGGCAATGGCGGTCTGGATGCCACAGTCCCATGGGGGGTCACCCCGACCCCACGACCAAGCACCCTGGTCACTCTCCATCATCCCCAGCTGCTCCCCCAGGCCTGGCGGAAGCTCCCCACATCCCTGCAGCCAGCTGCAGGACCGGCAACCCATGGTCATGCCTCTGCATGCCTTACCTCCTCCCTCTCCCTCATCAGTACGCCGCCTGTTTCCCGATTTTTAAAACCACAAGTGAACCTCACCATTGGGAATTCCCCTCCCCGGCCGAGGCAGAGCAGCGAGGGAGCCCCGGAGAATACAGGGTCAGGCCCACTAAGGATATGCCAACAGCGTTTACTGTACTTGCAGAGTAGAATGCATTGACGCCGCTGTCAAGGCACCGGAGCATGGCATTCTGGCGTGCCCGCCACAATTTTGGCTTCACAACCGATTCCCCGCCCAATTGCGTTTCGCGATTCTGGCGTCAGCCAATGGAAAATCCCGCACCATATCCTTTGCTTTGCGAGTATGGTGTGTTCCTTTTTAAATGAACAGGTTCTATTGCTATTGCAACCTCTCTGATGGCATATCAAAAAACAGAAAATGTCTTCCCAGCTACCCCGAGCTCTACTCCACAACTAATTGTTTTGACGTCAGGTACCTCAAATGCTATGTAATACATGTGATGAGGAAATCCAGAAGCTACGAATAAAAGCAACAGTGAGGTTGTTTTTTTTTCCAAAAGGCAACAGGTCAAATGTGTAACACCGGTGGAGAGAGCAGCATAAATGGGTTCAAAAGACAATGGGAGTGAGCTTGCACAGGGCTTCTTCTCCACTTGCCTACCACAACTCCAGCAAAAGACCCTTAGGTATCCTGGGAAAACATATAAGTCGGGTTTGTGCCATTTTTCTGGGGTCTCTGTTACTCTTCCCAGCAGATGAGTGGGCATTGGATATATTCATGGGAAGATGGTGATGATGCCCAATCAATTACACTCAAGACAAAGTGATTTCATAACTGAAGGCTTTAATCTGCTAGAACCTTTTCCCCAGCAGCTTCGGTACAGAAAGTGAAGGCTGCTGGGACGGCACCATCTCTTATACTCTGCCTTTAGGGCGGAGCTACGTAATACAGCCAATGGTAGACTCCTGGGTCTAACCAATGGTCATCAGCCTCCCAGGTACCGCAATGCCTGGTACTGAGGATTCTTTTGCAGCCAGTCCGGATGAAATGATCAGTCGAACACCTCGTTACTTTAACATGTTTATTTCTCGGCCGGGGCTAAAACCACTGTATCTCTTGAGAGTTACACCAGCAAGCCAAAGCCAATACATCTAACAGCAATTCTTATACAGTTTCTGGCTCATTTCTAAGGGCAGCTCCCTTGCATTCCATCTGTGCCTTTTAGCTAATTTATGATTATTTTCAAGCCTAGCGCAACCCTTCCCAAGGCGGTCTGCAATTTGTCTGATACTAAAACAACCTTGTTATCAGAAGCCTTTGAAAGCCTGTCTTGACATTTCTCAGCTTGCTATCAGAAGCCTGTGACAGCCTGTCTTGACATTTCTTCACACAAAGCTTTACCTAACATTTTGTTTTTCCCATAAAGTTCCAATCCCATCTTGAGCCAAACTCTCAAAAACTCTCATTACTACCACAGGTGATAAGATGGTAATAGCGCTGAACTTAATAATCCAGAGACCCAGGCTACTGTTCTGGGGACATGTGTACAAATATTACCACGGCAGCTGGTGGAATTTGAATTCAGTGAATAAATCTGGAACGAGGGCGGCACGGTGGAGCAGTGGTTAGCACTGCTGCCTCATGGCGCCAAGGACCCAGGTTCAACCTCAGCTCCAGGTCACTGTCGGTGTGGAGTTTGCACATTCTCCCCGTGCCTCTGTGGGTCTCATCCCCACAACCCAAAAGATGTGCAGGGTAGGTGAATTGGCCATACTAAATTGTGCCTTAATTGGATTTTTTTTAAAATCTGGAACGAAAAGCTAGGCTCAGTAATATTGACCACAATTGTCATAAAAACCCATCTGGTTGACTAATGTCCTTCAGCAAAGGAAAACTGCCATCCTTACCTGGCCTGTCATACAAGTGACTCCAGATCCACATATGGTTAACTCCGAACTGTTCTTTGAAATGGCCCAATATGTTACTCAGTTCAAAGCCAGTTCGGGATGGGCAACAAATGCTGGCCTTGCCAGTAGCACCCACAGACAGGAAGGTTTGGGCTTTAATATAAAATTAGATTTGTAGAGCCTAATGGCCATTTCCTGTAGCTGAAAGCGTTCTCCTTCGGAGTCTGTTACTTTGATGAACAACGTTTAACAGACAGATGCTTTAACAATACTGAGCTGCGGGGCTGGATTTTGCAGCCCCAACCCGCATGTATGAAATGCAATCAACCAGTCTCTGATATTAAGGAAAGTGAGTGGTCGTGGAAATCAGTAGCTCGTCTGCTATTTTGAAACAACCAATGAACAAGCTATTGCGCTTGTTAAAGCCCCAGTTGTGTGCAATATTCCAGCATGCATTCCATTTCTCGGGTATGGGAAAGGAAATCATTTGGGAGTATTTTATGCCCGGTATGTGGAGGTTGCATGGGGCGGAAGAGGCTTGCCATGTAACAGCAGAGTCTGCTGGTGAAGGTGGCAGCATTTGTATTTTTCTAAATTTCATTTATTCACTGTTTTGATCTTGCATAAGAATTAAAAGGGACCTTTAAATTGGTGATCGTGACTGATTTCCTGTTCACAGCATATCACCTCTCCAACCTGACAATCTGGCCTTCATGTCTGATTTGGCGTGGGGCCCACCCCGCTTCGCACCGATAATTGGCTGCCTTCCTGGCAGACGACCCCTAATTGCCTGTCTGGCACTTGACCCGCTGTGCTGTGATGATGGGAGCAAGCGGACCACTCACTTTCCATTCCATCTCCCTCACCCCACTGAAATCTTTAAAATCCAGTCCATCCCAGAAAAAACAGCGGAGTGGTGTATTCTTTCAACTTCTTTTGCTGCGGCAAATATGATGTGCATTGTCTCCCTAAAATCAATACTCCACTAAAATACAGGTAATTCCATTTAACATTGAACATTTTGCCAGCACTTTCTAATTTTCCACAAATCAATGTTGATATTGTATCATAGGAGTCTTGAAACCTGTTTAAATGAGCATAATATGTCCTTCCAGAACAGTTCCAACTCTTTCATCCATGAAGGAACTTCAGACTGGAAAAGTGTTCGGGTATAGGGAACTCACTAATGCAGTGCACCTCAGGTTAACATTTACTGTCACCTCTGCCAACTGGTGCTAGGCTACTTGGCCTGTGTGGTAAACCACTGTGTTCTGATATTAGGGGCTGTACGGTAGAACCTGCACTACAGGTTCACCTGGACCCCTGCATGCTAGCTCCGCCCAGGAGCCGGGTTATAAACATGCGTGGCCTCCAGCTCGCAGCCATTTCGTCAGCTGCTGTGGGAGGCCACAAATCTGATATTAATAAAGCCTCAGTTTGAATTCAACTTCGTGTCCAGTCAAATTGATCGTGCCTCTTCCCCCATCAGCTGGAATGGGTAGACCCTTCCCCTTCAGAACCAAAGACCTCCAGACCAGTGTCTGAATATCAGGTATCATTGCAACATTAGTTGTAGCTGCCACCTTCACTTTACAGAATGATTTAGAGACTTTAACGAGTTACAGGCTGCTGACTAATTTCCCACAGCTCGCATACCAGTCACCACTTCCCAAGCTGCCACTAAAGCTGGCAACTCCCTAGTCACAATCAAATGATCCTCAGGCACTATTTTTCCACGTGTCTCTCACTAACATCACTGGGTACATGTAGTAGTTGCTACACCCAATTTGCGCTTAGCTTTGGTGCAAGTCTATTTCTCCCACGAGATTTTGAATATGTGACAAAATCTCGAGTGAATTTGGTCACCCTCCACCAACTGACAATGGAAATGATTCTTATATCTCATTACTGGCCATGTCACCTTCTGTTAATACCAACTAGCATTACTTTAAAACCAGAGAACCATCACAGAAAGCTATATTGACATCAGCATGTAATCCCTAGATTCAATAGAGATCATCATCCTTCATGGATCTCACAATGTCAATAGGATTTTTAAAATTCAGGCAACTGCAACATCCAGACAGTGCAGAATTTGATAAACATTGAAGATCAGAAAGTTACCAGGGCAGAGAGGATGAAGAGCCCCATTGATTCTATGCCGCATTGCTAAATAGCTCTCTGCTGATTATGTACCTGATATATGGCAGTAATTTAACGTTTGATGACAGTGTAAAATGGGCTATATTAGACCAATTGCACATTATGCACCGTTGTTGTTAATGGCTGCCATGTGGCTAATAACGCCCTGTCTGGAACCCCTATCAACTTCATGAACGGGAAAGGATTTCATTCCCTCAGTGTCCAGATGGAGAGCGATGCTAACCATCTCATTATGCACATCGGTGCATGCTGCCAGGTTTATTCTCAGGCAATCCAGGAGATTGACACTGCTCATTTACAGCAATAGTGCAGGGAGGAGGCTCATTTGAGACAGTGGCATCTGCTTCAGCCTTGCCTGACAGATTCTTGCCAGAATCCAAAGATAAATAACTAAGACAGGTTCAAAAGCCATCAGAATTTTCAAGTCCAATATCTGCTGCTTGGTAGGTTAGTGGAAGCCCTGCAGTAGGGTCAAGCAAGGCTTTCCAGAATTGCAGTGGCTTCTTGCTTCCATCGTGATTTGGTCATGGCAACGGCAGTCAGCCATCCCTGCACAAAAAATGAAGAGGCAGAAAGAGCTGCATTGCTCACATTAATGAATTCAGGAAAGAATTAAGGGTTACCATATTAATTGATGAGGAGTCCCAAAAAGGTATGGATTGGATTTATAAGAACATAAGAACTAGGAGCAGGAGTAGGCCATCTGGCCCCTCGAGCCTGCTCCGCCATTCAATGAGATCATGGCTGATCTTTTGTGGACTCAGCACCACTTTCCGGCCCGTATTTGATTGGATTTGATTTATTGTCACATGTACCGAGGTACAGTGAAAAGTATAGTTCTGCGTACAGTCCAGACAGATCCTTCCATACATGAAAAAACACAGGACATACATAAATACACAATGTAAATACATAGGCAACAGGCATTGGGTGAAGCATATGGAATGTAGTACTGCTAAGTAGAGAAGATATGTGAAGGTGTGTTCAAGTAGTTTATTTCCCACTCACAGTAAGAAAGTACAGCGGTGAACCTCACCCCGAGTCCCAATCGGGACCATCCAAAGATACCGTCTCCCGTCTGAGCTGGCTTTTATCTCAGGAATTAATTATCCCCCCCCCCCCCCCACCCCCCCCACCCCCACCCCTCCCCCGCTGTTGGGCCTCTGCCATCAGCGAGGGAGCTCGTATTCCACGAGCCCCACGGGGTGATCAATCAGATCATCCCTGTGGGTCTCGTGGGGATTATAACAGCTCCATTGCCTCACCGCCAAAAGGCAGGAAATGACTACAGACCGTTTCTTAACAAGAAGAGTGTCCTCCATTCGCACAACAGGGAAAATCCTTTGTATTGCTCTCAGAAAACCATCAAACTAATCAATAATATCTCTAATATCCTCTCTTAACAAGGAACATTTGCATACAAAAATCACTACAGAAGAGGAAAATCAAGGTGAAAGGTCTCCTGAAAAAAATAGATAAACATTTGAATTGACATTGTTTCTCTTCAATGCTGCATGACTAATCCTCATGCCCCCAATTTTATGCAGAATTCAATTCTGACGAGAGGTCATCAATCTGATATGCCAGCTCTGCTTTTCTCTCTCCACTGAGGCTCTACTGAGTGGCTTCAACACTTTTTGCTTCTGGGGTGAACTTTATGCTTCCTGGCATTAGACAGGAGTCTGACCCGGCAGTGGGTGGATTGCCCACTCCCACTCCAGCCTTTGAAAGACCTCTGATAATGAACTTTTCATCCAATTAATGGCTGCCCAGCAGGAAGCCATCCAACAGCACAGAGGAAGGATGGACAGCCCACAATATCAAAGATGGAAAGGTGGATCTCTGGTCTGTCGACCCAGCGGTGAACGGAGCAGCTGATGCAAGTTATTCAGGAAGGCTTTGCTAAGCAGAAACGGGACTGCTTGGACCTGATAAAAGAGTCAATTGAGCGGCTGGAGCTTGGAGTGGATGCCCAAGATCGGGCGATCCAGAAGGTAGAGAAGGCGCTGGCTGAGCAGGAGGAACATTAAACTGCGGTGGAGTTGGAGGTGGGGATGCTGAAAGACCAGCAGAAGAAGCTCCTGGAGAAGGTGGAAGACCTAGAGAATAGGTCCCGCCGGCAGAACTTAAGAATCGTTGGGCTCTCGGAGGGGTCCGAAGGAGCGGACGCTGGGGCATACATCGCAGACATGTTTGAGAAGCTGCTGGGGGATGGGACATCGTCCCAACCCTTGGAGGTGGACAGGGCTCACAGAGCACTCGCGAGGAAGCAGCGAATGGGAGACACCCCCCCCCCCCCCCGAGGGTAATTGTGGTGAGATTCCACAGGTACTTGGATAAGGAGCGCATTCCACAGTGGGCCAAGCAGGCATGGAGCTGTAAGTGGGACAAAAGTATCCTGTGGGTCTATCAAGACCTGAGTGTGGAGGTGGCCAGGCTTCAACCAGATTAGGTCGTTCCTTTTTAAGAAAAAGGTAAAGTTCAGACTGTTGTATCCGGCCCGTCTCTGGGTCACGTACGAGGAACGGCACTTTTATTTCGAGTCGCCTGAGGACGCGCTGGACTTGTGAAAAGGAAAGGACTGGTGGTGGCCTGAGAACTTTTTTTTTTTTGCACCCTCACAACCCCATCACATCCCCTCATTACCCCCTCCCCCCTCCTCGCACCCCCTCCCCCCTCCTCGCACCCCCTCATTACCCCCTTCTCGCACCCCCTCATTACCCCCTCCTCGCACCCTCTCATTACCCCCCTCCTCGCACCCTCTCATTACCCTCCCCATCGTCGCACCCCCTCATTACCCCCTCCTCGCACCCCCTCCCCCCTCCTCGCACCCCCTCATTACCCCCTCCTCGCACCCTCTCATTACCCCCATCCTCGCACCCTCTCATTACCCTCCCCCTCCTCGCATCCCCTCATTATCCCCTCCCCCATCATCGCACCCCCTCATTACCCCCTCCTCGCATCCCCTCATTACCCCCTCCCTCCTCGCACCCCCTCATTACCCCCTCCCTCCTCGCACCCCCTCATTACCCCCTCCCCGCACCCCCTCATTACCCCACACTGCACCCCCTCATTACCCCCTCCCCGCATCCCCTCATTGCCCCCTCCCTCCTCGCACCCCCTCATTACCCCCTCCCCCGCATCCCCTCATTACCCCCTCCCCTCACCCCCTCATTACCCCCTCCCCACACCCCCTCATTACCCCCTCCTCGCACCCTCCCATTACCCTCCCCCTCCTCGAATCCCCTCATTATCCCCTCCCCCATCGTCGCACCCTCTCATTACCCCCTCCTCGCATCCCCTCATTACCCCCTCCCCGCACCGCCTCATTACCCCACCCCGCAACCCCTCATTACCCCCTCCCCGCACCCCCCCATTACCCCCTCCCCACACCCCCTCATTACCCCCTCCCCGCACCCTCTCATTACCCCCTCCCCGCACCCCCTCATTACCCCCTCCCCGCACTCCCTCATTACCTCCTCCCCGCACCCCCTCATTACCCCCTCCCCGCACCCCCTCATTACCCCCCTCCCCTCCCCGCACCCCCTCATTACCCCCTCCCCGTACCCCCTCATTACCCCTCTCTCATGATTCCCACCCCTCCTCTCATCCCACATCTTCATTAGCCCCGCCCCCAACCCCCCGGACTGAGAACTTTTGAACTTTGCTGCAACGTTCATGGTTTTTTTTTTCTGTTCTTTAAAAAAAGATTCCTGTTTTTCGTTTTGTGGAAGCTGTTTGTAATGCCTTCTGTATTGATTTGGGACCAGTGGCAGAGCTGAGTGAATTAAGGTTTTCATTTGCACTGTTGGGGGATGGAGGTGTGCTTGTTTAGATTTTGGTGTTTTTCTGTCGGGCAATTGTGTGGGGATTGTTTGATGTTGGAGTATGTTTGTATGAGCGGGGGAAGGGTGGGGAGGGAACAATAGGTGGAGACTATCCGGCGCCAGGGATGGGGGCCACCAAGCAAGCTGGGCGGGCTAGCTCATGGAAGCATAGTGGGGAGTGTGCATATGTTTGGTTTATTAAAGGGGTTGGGTTACAGAGTGTTGTTACTAAGGGGGGGTGGGGGGGGAAAATGTTCTGCTGACGGGGGAGGGACTTGGGCTAAGGGACAGAGAGGAGGTTGGGGGCGGAGGCTGCCTGGGGGCGGGCCGGTGGAGGAGCAGAGCATGGGCTGGAGGCGGGCCCAAAAATAAAAAGGGGGGGTTGGTTGATCGGCAAAGGGGGTGCGGGCAATGAACCCCCAACTAGAATGTCAACTAGAGCCCCTCACCTGGAATGTTCGAGGGTTAAATGGGCCGATCTAGAGGGCACATGTGTTTGCGCATCTGAGGGGACTGAAGGCGCACGTGGTAATGTTGCAGGAGGAGCACCTTAGAGTAACTGACCAGATTAGATTGAGGAAAGGCTGGGTCAGTCAGGTCTTTCACTCGGGACTAGATTCAAAGACTAGAGGGGTTGCGATCCTGATCAATAAGCGGGTGGTGTTTGAGGCGGGTAGAATAGTCTTGGATGTGGGAGGTCGGTACATTGTGGTCAGTGGGAAACTGGAGGGGGTGCAGGTGGTACTAGTGAATGTGTATGGGCCAAATTGGGATGATGTGGAGTTTATAAAGAGGATACTGGGGAAGATACCGGACCTGGACTCGCACAGGTTGGTCATGGGAGGGGACTTCAATACAGTTATTGACCCTGGCTTGGACCAGTCCAGCTCGAAAACAGGCATGGTGCCAGCAATGGCAAAGGAACTAAAATGGTTCATGGAGCAGATAGGGGGGGGAGGGGGGGGGGAGTGGGGGGGGTTGGGGGGGTTGGGGGGGTTGGATCCATGGAGATTTGGGCAGCCAAGGGCGAAGGAGTTCTCCTTCTACTCACATGTGCATGAAGTGTACTCCCGGATTGATTTCTTTAGATGTGGGACTTTTAGCTGACGAAGGGGTGTGCGAGCGGCTGAGGAAATGTATTCAGAACTACCTGCAGGTCAACGACACGGGAAAATTTCAGCAGCGATGGTCTGGGAAGCACTGAAGGCGGTGGTCAGGGGGGAGCTGATCTTGATACGGGCCCATAGGGAGAAGGTGGACAGGGCAGAAACGGACCGACTGGTAAAGGAGATACTACAGATCGATAGGAGGTATGCGGAGACCCCAGAGGCAGGGCTTTTAAGGGAATGGCGGAGGCTACAGGCGGAGTTCGCTTGTTAACCACAGGGAGGGTGGTGGAGCAGCTGAGAAAGGCGGGGGGGGCGCTCTATGAGTATGGAGAGAAGGCCAGCAGAGTGCTTGCGCGGCAGCTTAGAAAGAGGGAGGCAGCCAGGGAGACAGGGAAAGTAAATGACGGAGATGGGAACCTGGTTAGTGATTCAGCAGGGGTGAATAAGGCATTTAGGGATTTCTACAGTAGGCTGTATACGTCGGAACCCCCTACGGGGCCAGAGGGGATGAGGCACTTCTTGAGGGGGGCTGAATTTCCCAAAGGTGGATGGGGAGCAGGTAATAGGGCTGGGGGCCCCGATCGGGTTGGAAGAGATAGTAGAGGGTCTGAAGGCCATGCAGGCGGGTAAAGCCCCGGGGTCTAATGGGCACCCAGTGGAGTTTTATAAAACGTTCTCTGGGATATTGGGGCCAGTGTTGATGAGGATGTTCAATGAGGCAAGGGAAAGAGGGGTGCTGCCCCCGACGATGTCACAGGCCACGATTTCGCTGATTCTGAAGCAGGACAAGAACCCGGAGCTGTGTGGGTCCTACAGGCCGATATCCCTGTTGAATGTGGACGCCAAACTGCTGGCCAAAATTTTGTCCTCCAGGATTGAGGATTGTGTTCCGGACATTATTGGGGTGGATCAGACGGGGTTTGTTAAGGGTAGGCAGTTGGTGGCCAATGTAAGACGGTTGTTAAACGTGATCATGATGCCCCCGGAAGATAGGGAGGTGGAGGTAGTGATCGCAATGGATGCGAAAAAGTCTTTTGATCGGGTAGAATGTGATTATCTGTGGGAGGTACTGGTACGGTTCGGATTCGGGCGGGGCTTTATTGACTGGGTCAGGTTACTGTATCAGGCTCCTGTGGCAAGTGTACGGACGAATAGGACAACATCGGACTACTTTAGACTGCACTGGGGAACGAGACAGGGCATCCCCCTCTCCCCACTGTTGTTCGCGCAAACTATAGAGCCGTTGGCAATTGCTCTGAGAGCCTCAAGCGGCTGGAAGGGGCTGGTCCGGGGGGCTTGGGGGGGGGGGGGGGGGGGGGGGGGATGGGGGTGGAGCACAGAGTCTCTGCTTCTGTATGTATCGGACCCAATAAAGGGGATGGAAGAAATCATGAAGGTCCTAGGCGAATTTGGCCGGTTTTCGGGGTATAAGCTAAATATGGGGAAAAGTGAGATGTTTGCGGTCCAGGCGAGGGGACAGGAGAGGCGATTGGGAGAGCTGCCGTTTAGATTTGTAGGGGAAAACTTTAGGTACTTAAGCCTTCAAGTGGCGCGGGAATGGGACCGGCTGCATAAATTAAATCTGGCCTGACTAGTAGACCAAATGAAGGACGATTTTCAGAGATGGGACGCGCTCCCGTTGTCACTGGCTGGGAGGGTGCAGACGGTGAAAATGGCGGCCCTCCCGAGAATCCTGTTCGTGTTTCAGTGTGTCCCCATCTTTATTCTGCAGTCCTTTTTTAAACGGGTCAACAAAGTGATCACTGGCTTTGTTTGGGCGGGCAAGACCCCGCGATTAAGGAAGGTAATGCTTGAGCGGAGTCGGGGAGAGGGCGGGCTGGCGCTGCCAAAATTTAGTAACTATTACTGGGCGGCGAATATAGCCATGATCAGGAAGTGGGTGGTGGGGGCAGGGGTCGGCATGGGAGCGCATGGAAGCGGCTTCATGCAAGGGCACCAGTCTGGGGGCGTTGATAACTGCGCCTCTGCCGTTCCCGCCGGCACGGTACTCCACCAGCGCCGTGGTGGTGGTGGCCCTGAGAGTCTGGGGGCAATGGAGGAGACATGTGGGAGCAGAGGGAGCATCTGTCTAGTCCCCAATTTATAATAATCACCGGTTTGCCCCGGGAAGTATGGATGGGGGGTTCCGGATATGGCGGAGAGCAGGGATTGAGAGGGGAGCTTTCCGAGTATGAGGGTGCTGGAGGAGAAGTTTGGGTTGGCGAGGGGAAACAAATTCAGGTACCTGCAGGTGCGGGACTTCCTACGTAGACAGGTGTCAACCTTCCCGCTCCTACCGCTAAGGGGGATTCAGGACAGGGTAGTTTCCAGAGGGTGGGTAGGAGAAGGGAGCGTCTCTGACATTTACAAGGAACTTATGGGGTCAGAGGAGAAGCAGACCGAGGAGCTGAAGCGCAAGTGGGAGCAGGAGCTGGGAGGAGCGATAGAGGATGGTTTATGGGTGGACGCGTTGAGTAGAGTTAACGCGTCCGCAGCATGTGCCAGGCTCAGCCTGATACAATTCAAGGTTGTTCATCGGGCTCACATGACAGCGGCCCGGATGAGCAGATTCTTTGGGGTGGAAGACAGGTGTGCAAAATGTGCGGGAGGACCAGCGAGCCATGTCCACATGTTCTGGGCATGTCCGAAGCTTAGGGGATTTTGGCAGGGGTTTGCAGATGTCATGTCCACGGTGTTAAAAACAATGGTGGCACTGAGTCCAGAGGTGGCGATTTTCCGGGTGTCGGAAGATCTGGGAATCCAGGAGGGGAAAGAGGCAGACGTTCTGGCCTTTGCTTCCCTGGTTGCCCGGAGATGGATACCATGAGCTTGGAGGGGCTCAAAGCCCCCGAAGTCAGAGACCTGGCTAGCTCTCTCTGTTTGGAGAAAATCAAGTTTGCCTTGAGAGGGTCACTGTTAGGGTTCGCCCGGAGGTGGCAATCGTTCATTGACTTCTTCGCGGAAAATTAATCGTCAGCAGAAGGGGGGGGGATTAGTTTAGCTTAGAGTAGGGGGTTTATAAAGGTGGGACCTGTAAGGGAGAGAGACGGCTTTTGCACTATGTTAATAGTTTCATGTACAATGTTTATTTTGCTGTTGTTATAATACCAAAAGTACCTCATAAAATGTTTATTAAAAAAAAAAGATGGAATTTGGGATGTCCGGGTACAGAAGGAATAACTGCACCAGAAATCATGCTTTGGATGCTGACGCTTTTTGCAGGAAGACGTTTAATCCTTTGAAGTATTGCAGCAGGTAAGGGCTTGGTTTTAATTTTTGTGCTGGTGATGAATCATTCAGGTCCCTAGGCATGGAGGAAAGGACATTTGAATGCATCAGACCCATCCCCCTTATGAACTGCAAGTGTTTGTGAGAAGATTTGAATTCAGCCGTTTAACTCTCTTTGTTTCTCCACAGGTGGAGGACAGAATGACATCACCAACTGGTAAGGGTTTCAGACCCAGGATGGCCACATGGTTTTGATGATGATTCCCTGCAACTCCCCCTTCAGACTGAGCCTGATAGGCGGGAGGTCCTCATGCCGGAAGATGGAAAGGGGAAACCTTCCCAGCCAGCCCAAAACCGTCTGGATGAAGGTTGCAGTCGAGGTCAACAGCCACAGGGTGTCCAGAGAACCTGGGTGCAGTGCCAGAAGAGACTCAAAGGCCTTCTTAGATCGTTCAGGGTGAGTATGTAACTATTTACAAGATGGGCCTAGATGGAAAGGTGTGAAGTGGCTCAAATATGGGGTTGCCTCCTCTATTGCCCAAGGTTAGAAGGCAGCATGACATAGACATGTCACTCTGCATGGTAATGGGGGTTTTGTGGTGGGAGAGAGGCTTCTGAACTGCAACAGCTGTCCGCTGTCAAAGAGCTTTAAGAACGCTGCCCCTGACAAAGTACATGTAGGCCACACATTTGAAAGCATGTTTGCAGCATAGTAATTACAATGTCCTTTCTCATTCCCAGGAGAAGAGATTCATAATGACAGGAAAAGGGCTGGGACCAGAGGCGGCCAGTCCAACCTGTTTACCCTGGGATGGCAGGACTGATGTCTGTGGAGTGATTGAGACAGTTAGTATTCGCTCGAGTTCAGAAGAATGAGGGGGAGATCTCATAGAAACCTATAAAATTCTAACAGGACTAGACAGGGTCGACACAAGAAGGATGTTCCCGATGGTGGGAGTGTCCAGAACCAGGGATCACAGTCTGAGGATCGGGGTAGACCATTTAGGACAGAGATGAGGAGAAACCTCTTCACCCAGAGAGTGGTGGGCCTGTGGAATTCATTACCATAGTAAGTAGTTGAGGCCAAAACATTGTATGCTTTCAAGAAGCAGTTATATATAGCCTTTGGAGTGAAGGGCATCAAAGGATATGAGCAAAAGGTGGGATTGGACTGGTTAATCAGCTATGATCATAATGAATGGCAGAGCAGGCTCGAAGGGCCGAATGGCCTCCTCCTGCTCTTATTTTCTATGTTTATACGTTCCTAACCTGCTAGAAAAGGAGACCCTGGATCGGGAGGCCCATCACTGGAGCCTATTCATGAGGTATTGGGGCTACTGTGATCACCAACTCTTCAGAACACATGGGGCGGGATTCTTTGAAAATGGGGCTATGTCCCCACATTGGCGGGAAAACCGGTGGCAACAACTCCCGCGTCAACGACCCCCCAAGGTAAGGAATTCTCACCTTTCTAGGGGGCTAGTTTGTCGCCGGAGTCGTCACCGCTGCTCTAGATAGCGCCAAAGGGCAGGCGCGAGTTCGCGCATGTGTGGACCGGCCGGCCTATTTCCACGCATGCCCAGGGGTTCTCTTCTCCGCGTCGGCCCCCGGGCAATATGGTGGAGCGCTACAGGGGCCCGGCGTGGAGGAAAGAAGTCCCCCTACGGAACAAGCCCGCCCGCACATCGGTAGGCCCCGATCGCGGGCCAGGCCACCATGGGGGGCCCCCCCCGGGGTCGGATCCCCTCCGAGGACCGCCCCCGCACACTAACCTGCCAGGTCCCGCCGTGCGTGAGGTGAGTAATTCATGCCGGCGGGACTGGACGGCCGCTTGGCCCATCATGCCCGTAGAATCAGTGGGGGGGCCACTGTCAACGGCCCTAGACCGGCATGGCGGGAATCCTGCCGCCGCCCGAAAAACAGCAGCGGAAATAGGGCAGCTGGCGTCAGGGCGGCGAGGCGGGATTCGTGCCTCCCCGCGGGGATTCTCCAACCCGGCCATGGTTTCCTCCATTGAGAGACTGACAACTGTTATGGAGGCCAAACCTAGAGACTCACTGACAGGATACTGGATATGTGTGCTGACCTGCACTTCATCATCTTATCCAGTGCCCAGGGCCAGGGCCACTGCGCAGGAGCTGCCCACCATGCTGGGGCCCTCATAGCCTCAGGCAACCAGAGAACATGCATGAAAGCCATCGCAGGCAAATGGGCACAGGTGGCAACAAAGGTGGAGTACCACGGAGCACTCAATGGCATCAAGCCAGATTTTGCACTTGCAATGGAGGGCAGCAGTCCTGATTCCCACACATGAAATCCTTTATCTTGGATTGCCAACATCTGCAATATTTAGCTTCATAAATAAATGCTAGTTGTTGTTTTTTGAAATTCTGCTTAACTGTTAGCAATCCATTGACATGTGCAACAAAGCTACAACTTCTACTTATCAGCTTGTGCCTTGCAAAGCAAAGTAATCAACACTTAGCCACAATTTCCCAGCAATTCTCTACTCCAGTCTGTCAGGCTCTACAGCTATAATAAAATGATCATAATGGCACAATTTATCTGCGAGCTGCACTGCACAGGTATTCAAAAGAGCAACTGGGTGTCTCATATGCCATATGGCACCTTAGGCGATAAAATCTGCTGCATGAAAAACGCACACATTTCAAAAGGGAATAAATGTTGTCAGACTAGAATAATAAAACCTGTGTTCGATCTGATTAATAATGCACATTTGTAATAGCAGATTGGTTTACTATGACATGGCGACTATATATACCTATTTGAATATTATTTATACATTTTTAAAAAACAGGCAGCAATATGTAAAAATACCAGCTTGACATCCATCCATGTGAGTATATTTAGAATATGAAACTTGTTTTTTTAAACTGTTGAAAAGAAATTGGAAGAGGGCTTACCTTCCTAAGGGGGAAAAAATCAAGCCGTTTTTGTATGACATTTTCAGTTTTCATCTTTTTCCCTTTTGTATCCAAGCGATTTGGACTAAAAATTAAAATTTGATTGAAGACATTTGGGATGTCATCTAGAGTTGGAATTTCATTACTCAGGAGAATTGTCAACCACGTACATTTGTAACAGAAATGTCAGATGTCTAAGGCCTCCAAGGGCAGTTTATACGTAACAAATGTCTGTCAGATTTTGAAGTTGCACAATTATGAAGAAAGTGTGGCTTTGACACTTGAGAAATCAAATAAATTTAGACATGGCATTAGGTCTGCAAGCCCCACACAGAACAGATGACCTGGGAGAATTTGAATGTGTGCTAAGGTTGATAAAAACATTACATTGTGACTTTTTGGTTACTGAAAGGAGCAAAAATAGTGATGTCCCGAAGATGCTATTTTAAATTAAATCTTTGATTGAAAGAAATTGTGGTCCATTTGTTTCACAACCATTCCTTCAAGGGTCTAAGAGCAAAGTGGCCGGATTCTCAGTTCCTGAGACCGAGGGTGCGATTCTCCAGAAGGATTTCTAAATGTGGCAGCGAGCGGAAACTGCCGCGAACTTCGAACTTCCCGCCGTTTGGCCCAGCAACACCGGCAACACTATTCAACGTTAATTGGTCCACTTAACGAGGCCTCACGGGCCTCTCGCCCCAAATAAGGGCTCGCCAGCTGATTCACCGGCACTGTGCTCACCAGCCCCCCGCTAACAAGGTTGAGAAGCACTTAAGCTGCACTTTCTCAGCCAACCCCAGCCAGCTCACAAGAATGGCACCCAGGAGACCAGCCCCAAGATTCGGGGACGCAGATTTGGGGAGGCTCCTAGTTGCAGTGGAGGCCAGGAGGGATGTCCTGTTCCCCTGAGGGTCCCGGGGATGAGACACAAGGCAGTCAGTGCTGCCTGAGATGAGGTGGCGGGGGCTGTGAGCACCAGGGGTGTGACCAGGAGGACTGGTCTCCAGTGCCGGAAAAAGGTCAACGACCTACACTGGGCAGCACAAGTTGGTAGACACCAATGCCACCACCCCGTCCCCCACCCTCACCCACTCCCCCTCCCCTCCTACCACCTGAGACCTTTCCGCCCCCAGGTGATCATCCACCCTCCAACTCTCCGTGCGACATCGAAACCTCCCTCCACCCCCCTCTCCCTTCAACATCCCCAAACCCTTCATTCACAACCCCCCCCTTCCTTCGACCACTCCCCATCCTTCCTTCACCCCCCACCACCACCACTGTGAACCACATGTGTGATGTCCTCTCTGTGTCTCGTCAGTAAAAGTTCTCCCACAATCGTCGGGAGAGGGCCTGAACTCGTGGTGGGGTACCAGACTTCCTCACTTCCTTTGAGGAGCGTGGCCTGGAGGTGACTGGAGTGATCGAGGACAGAGCAGTCACCAAAGCCTAGGCAGGCGAACACCACAGAGGTGAGGAACCACCGGGCCTCACCCGGAGGACCTATTAAACATGAGTTGTTATTGCTTTACTGACTGACCCATCCCTCCCACTAACCACATGTTCATTCTCCTGCAGGTCCTCCAGCCGATTGTACTGGCCCATCCCGGGTGGCAGTCTCTCTTGGGATGCAGGAGAACAGCTCGGAGGAGAGCTCTGGGGATGGCACGATCGAGGCATTACAGCTGTCATCCCCACCCTCCACCAGCACAGATACACTCACCTCAGTGGGAAATGTTCATGGTCAGGCTTCTGGGGCATAATCTGGTGAGCACCACACTGCTGCTAATGAACATCAGGTGGCGGCAGGAACCCCCAGGCGGGGCAGCAGTCGGAGGTTTGCTGAATCCCAGGACCCAGCTGGGTCCCAACCTGATGCTGAGCCTGTGGAAAAGGACATCCCATAGCTGATGGGAACGTTAGGGAGCAGTCAGGTCATTCAGGGGAAGATATCAGCGACTCTCCAGTAGATGGCATTCCAGAGGTTACGGGCGCAGGCGATGTCGCCGACAATGCATGGCACCGAGGCCAACAATGCAAGAGTGACAATCGCATTGGAGAGCCTGGTACACAATGTTGGCACCATTTGTAAAGGTATCCAAGGCTTCGCGTAGTCAGTGACGGCCATAGCTGAAGGTCTCGGCAGAATGTCCGACTTGCTGGGGGACGTGACCCTGTACTAGGGTACCAGTCTGACCTTGATGAGGTGCTATGGGCATTTCTCGCTCTCAGGTGGGAATGGCTAAGGCACTGCAGAGCTTGTCCCAGTCACTGAGCAGCATCGAGGGTGTCGACACGATGGTGCAGACATTGGGGAGCCCCCAGGGCTGGCAGTGCCAGATGATGCAGGGGAAGTCAGGGCTCAAACCAGCTGCCCCTCCATCTCCGGTGAACCCCAGGGCCATATGGGCACCGGGCAGGAGGAGGTGACGGTGGCCACCAGTTCCCCCAAGTTCCAACCCTCTGAAGAGGCTGCGTCTCGGGGTCAGCACATGGGACAGGGTGGCATGGCTCTGCATGTGCAGTCGATAAGTGAGCCGGGGCCCTCCAGCCCCAGAGACCCCAGAGGACACCCGCCAGGGGCATCAAAGGCCCTGGGACGAGGTCGCAAATGGCTGCCTCCATCTCTGATGTCATCTTCCTGGGGTCACAACTAGACGTAGTGGTAGAGCTAAGAGGGCCAAGTACATTATGGATCACAGAGGGCACCCTAGGATGGAGGACAGCGTGGGAGGAGATAGGGAGTGAGGGGGGTGGGCATCATCGGGAGAGTGGGGAATTGTTACACACAATAAACACCTTTGTGCACAACTGGTTTGATGTGCCTGATACTTTTTTCCCGAATCAGGCCGACCTCCGAACCTTTGGCCCATCTCTCCAGACATCATCCCCCTCCCGCTGGCACTCACCCACCCTCTGGTCATGGACATGTTCCTGGAGCTGTGTCCCATCCCCTGAGTTTTCTGATGCTGGCTGTTACGTGTGTGGCACATAGGAAGCCTCTGTCACTTTCTTCCGCAATGCATTGTCGCGTGCAGGTGATGGGTGTGAGCGATCACTCAGCAGACAGGCAGGGCTCAGACTATGGCATAGATTGATGAGCACCAGCGCCCAGCTCTCTGTGGGTTATCATCACTCCCCTGCCCTCGACAGTGACCCGCAGACAGTGCTGACACAGTCCCAGCATCCTGGAGTGATGTGACACATACCCTGGGAGGGTGAGAAATGGGGGTGGCAGGTGGGCAAGAATGCGACAATGGATCAGGCCACGTCCTCGGTGAATCACCGCCGCCGCCTGTCCTGCAGCCTCCGGCTGGGCCTCAGGTTCCTCCCCGGCCTCGTCCTCCAGCCCCTGCTGGTCCGGAGCCACCTCATCATCCTTGTCCCCTTCCTCCTCCTCCGAGGTGGTGACATGTTCCTCGTCACCAACCTCCAGCTCGTCGCCCTGCCGCTGTACGAGGTCGTGGAGGATACAGCAGATCACAACAAAACGGGCGTCGTTCCGGGCGGTGTACCCTCCAGAGCAGTCGAGGCATCGGAATCGCATCTTGAGGAGCCCGATGCACCGCTCAATCACAGCCCGGGTGACTGCATGGGCCTCGTTGTACCGGGTCCCCGCATTGGTCTCCGGCCTCCATACTGATATCATGAGTCAGACCCTCAGCGGGTATCCCTTAACCCCCAAGGGCCAGCTGCCCATCCTGGGGTGCTCCTCGAAGAGGCCGGGGATGACCGACAGCCCAGGATGTAGCTGTCGTCGACACTCCCCAGGAAGCTGGCACACACGTGTATTATCTTCACCTGATGGTCGCATACGAGCTGGATGTTCAAGGAGTGGAACCCTTTTGGTTAACATAGGGCACCCCCAGATGGCCCGGTGAGCGCAGGGCAACATGCGTGGCATCTATGACTCCCTGGACCTGGGTCATCCCAGCGATGACAGAGAAACCTGCTACCCGTGCATCCTGGTGGGCCTGGTCCATGTTATAAATGATGTAGTCTTCCGCCCGGGCATACAGGGCATTCGTGACCTGCTGGATGCACCTGTGGACTGTGACCTGTGAGATACCACACAGGTCCCCACTCGAGCCCTGGAATGATCCCATGGCATAAAGATTCAGGACTGCAGTGACCTTGACAGCCACCGGGAGCCTCCTCCTCCACATGGTGCCAAGTCTGTGAGGATATGGCACAGGTGTTGCACCGTCTGCGGCACCCGATGTCCGTCATTTGTTCAAATGAGCAGCATCGCCTGTACAACCTGGGCCGTCGCGGGACTCCGTCTCTGGGTCCCTCCCTGGCCTGATGGGCGGCTGGGTCCTCAGGGTATGGGGCGGGATCCACATATGGTCCGCCGCCTTGAGCATCTGCTGCTTCTGCCATCTTCTCCAGGTCTGGCCGCATCGCGTAGCACCAGCGCCATTAGGGCAATCTCCGAGTCCAACATTCCTGCCAGAGGGTTCAATATCTGTAAGGCATTGGGAGAAGGTGTTAGATTGACAAACAGCAGTGGCTCCCACTCTGGGACCCTCCATTCCCCATTGATTTCCCCTCCACCACCACCCTCTCCACATGCCCCAGGCCGCAGTGGGCCCCCCTCACTAGGCCTCAGACCCTGTACACCTGACACCCGCTCACAACACCACCCGGACCGGGTGCTGGCCCCCTCCCCGTGGCACTCACCCACCGTCCAGCCATGGACACTGTTGTGTTATTTAATTTGGAATAATACAAGCTGCCATTTGATGCAGTTTTGAGTAAAAGATGCTCCAGACTTTGAAGTGAGTTCAATGTGTTTTATTGAGCTATTAGTACAGTTCTCCTTGAGTTTGACTCTCTGCTAATCTAAATGTAGTAACTCAGTTTAACTGAACCAGCCTTGCTCTAAGCCACGTGCTGGGGTGTGATGCTGAGGATACACCCTGTCTCACTCTGTAGATGTTAGTCTGTGAAAAGAGGCGGGGTGTGAGTGCCTCATCCCTTTTATAGTGAGATACCACCCTTGAGTGTCTTGATTGCTCATTGGTCGTGTCCTATTCGATGTGTTCATTAGCTGCATGTTTGCATATCATGACATCTCCCCTGTTTTTTATGTTTTGTTGGCGTATGTGAATGTATTTACATATGAATGAGTCTGTCTAACGTGACTGACGGAGGACAACAGAACTGAGCAAACAAAACAAACGTTCACAAGTCTAGTCTCTGAGGCTTGCGTCTGGTCGACCACCGGAGAGGTGGCGGGGGGACAACAGCACCTTGACAGGCGGGCTGGAAGCCTGACTGGTGGTGCAGATCTGCACAGGGCTGCATAGTGGCCTGGCTTCCCGCAGTTTAAACAGCGTCTGCTTCTTGCAGGGCAGTGTTTCTTTAAATGGGCGGTGCCACAGTTCGAACACGTCATGACGTTGGTGTCCTGACACTCAGTGTGTCATTGCACATGTGCAGTGCAGTTCTCAGACGTCTGCACCTGCGCAGTGCGGGTTTTGGCCGCTTCGTTATCCCGTTCACACCGCGCATGCGTCGGGCCCCGGAAGAGCGCACAAAATAGCCGCTTTCGTCAATGTTGAGGCACTGCATCCGGGAGATGGCCTGCACACTCCGCCTTGTGGGAGGCTAGTCTATCATTTTCTGCCGTTTTGTACTGGAAATAGTGATTTTTAGTGTGCTCATGCACTGTGCATGTTTCAATCGCAACTGGCAGGGTCATATGCTTGATCTTCAGTAACTGCTCTCTCAGAGGATCAGAGTGAACTCCAAAAACGATTTGGTCTCTGATCATGGAGTCAGCGATATCACCGAAGTTGCAGGATTGCACTAGCAGTATAAGGTTAGTTAAATATGAGTTGAAGGATTTGTCTTTACCTTGCAATCGCTGCTTGAATATGTAGCGCTCGAAGATTTTGTTGGTGTCCACCTCACTGTGGCTGTCAAACGTGTCCAGGATGGTCTGAAACTTTGTCTTGTCCTGGTCTTCAGCGAAGTGAAAGGAGTTGAATATTTCCAAGGCGTGATCACCCGCTGTGGTGAGGAAAAGAGCTATCTTCTGTGCGTCAGACGCACCATTGAGGACTAAAGCTGCAATGTCTACTTTAATGTCCGCCAGTTGGCACTGAGATTGCCGGAGGTCCTGAGTTGGTGAGGAGCCTGAATCTTTTCCATTGTGCCGGTATACATTCGCTGGTCGTCACGGATCTTGCTGAGTTGAACTAACTAGATTGAACAGACTCCTGGTATCATGTTGTGTTATGTAATTTTGAATAACACAAGCTGCCATTTGATGCAGTTTTGAGTAAAAGGTGCTCCAGACTTTGAAGTGAGTTCTATGTGTTTTATTGAGCTATTAGCACAGTTCTCAATGAGTTCGACTCTCTGCTAATCTAAATGTAGTAACTCAGTCTAACTGAACCAGCCTTGCACTGAGCCACCACGTGCTGGGGATACACCCTGTCTCACTCTGTAGATGTTGGTCTGTGGAAAGAGGCGGGGTGTGAGTGCCTCATCCCTTTTATAGTGAGATACCACCCCTGAGTGTCCTGATTGCTCATTGGTCGAGTCCTATTCTATGTGTTAATTAGCTGCATGTTTGCATATCATGACAGACACGTCACTGGAGCTATGCCCCATCCCCTGGGGTTTTCAGATGTTGGTTACTGCGTGTGTGGTGTTGCCTCCCGCAGTGTTCAGGTACATTGTCCAGGCACCACGGTTGGTTTGGGTTGCCAGACAATGGCTCCCGCATGTAACATGGCCCACCCACCCATGGGAATACACTTGGGTGCTCACTTAACCACGATTACCAATTCCCTATTGGCAATAGCCTTCAGCTGCACGGCCAGAGACCTCGGCAGCCGGTGAGGGTTATGGGTGGTCCGTGGGCAGACGGGCAGGGACAACGGGTTGCCCCCGGATTGGGTACACACGATCCAAAGATTGGCATTATGGTGCAGCGAGCGGGTGCCCCCCCAACACCCCCCGAATGCCCCCCACCCTCCCATGGCAGCCCACCACTGCAGGTGGCCCCCCACCCCCTGCCGAGGGTCCTCCATCCCTCAGCGAGCACAGGGGCAGCTCGCCTTTGCCTTTTCCGGTCTCTTTGCCTTTGAGAAAAGATGGCTACTCATCTCCTCGTCTCCCCACAGAAGCTCTTCCATCAGGTTCTCGTAATTTATTTCATCGGCGCCAGCATGAGCACTTGCTGGGGAGGCTGCTGAATGACAGGAGGCCATTGGATGTCGGATGGCTCTCGTTAATTGTATGGAAATGAGACTTAAGTGCTGATAATTGGTTTCTCACCACACAGGGCGAGATTCCGATTTCACCTATAGGAGTGGGCTGTTTGCATCGCAAACTGTTTGGCGCCTGGCGCGGTTCCTGATTTTGGCCCCTCCCGCTGCTCATGGGCCTCGTTACGATTGAGCGCGAGTGAAACGAGGCCCGAGGGGCTCGATTTTCCAAAAAATTTCTAGGTTAATTTGTGGCGGGTGTTTCAGGGAGTTTCCCGTCGGCTTTGTTCCCCACCGCTATTCAATGACATTAAGTCACTTTTTTGGGCCCTGGGGTGTTTCTCACCGGTTTAGCCCACACTTCGAATTTTCTTTTTAGCACCGGGGAGGTGCCATTTTGAAAGGGTGCCCCGATCTCTAAGTGAGCATCCATGGCAATGTCACCCCTCCCCCCACACATGGACACTACTCCCCCGCCCAAGTGAGGACACCCCTCTGTGGGGTCCCTGGGGGTCCCCCCTCTTCAGGCACCCCCAAGCCCCCTTACGGCACCTCCTCTCTTCCAGGAACCCCACCCATCACCCCTCCCCCACCCAACTTCTCAGAGCCCACTACTTACCTACCCTGCACTCTCCGACCCTTCAAACCCCCCCACCCCCATTTTATGGGCAAAGCCCCTCTCGCCCCCTGTACATCGGCAGTGCTCCTGCTGGCTTGGCTGTGCCATCCAGGCACCTTGGCAATGCCAGGGTGGCAGTGCCAAGGTGCCAGCTGGGCAGTGCCAAGGTGCCCATGTTCCAGAAGGAGGGACAGGGAGCCACCCTACACTGACCCTGACCACCTGGAGAGCACCTAGGTGCCGTTCCGCCTGGCGGATCAGCAACTAGCCTCAAGAAGAAGGCAGCACCTGCTTTCAGTGCCAGGTTCCTCGAGGCTCTTATTCGGGACGAACGGGCCCATTGACATGTCCACTACCCCAGGCAAAGCTCAAGGAAGCACACCGACTTCATCTCTCCATCCTGACAGGCCATTGCCCAGGAGGTCAGTGCAGCTGTCACCTGGCCAAGATGCCCAACACGGTGCAAGAAGCGGTTGAATGATCTCATCCGCTTCACCAGGATAAGTCCTCTCTCAGCACCCTCCACTATCAAACACTCAGCTTGGCATCATGTATACAAATGCTACCCTCTTCAGTGATCTCACACATCCATTAGCGGGGGACACATATCAACACTCACTCTCTCAGCAAGACTTTCACTTCAATTTAAAGTGAGTGCAATATATTATGAATTAGGCTTAGATCATCCACTAAAACTATCATTGTGTCTTTTGCAAGTACCAGCAGGCACTCCGAGCAAGTACCAGAGCCCAGCAGCTCCCGAGCCCCCAGAGCACGTCTGAGGATGAGGGAGCTCAGGAAGAGCCATCACAGTGTTCACCTGCCCCCCTTACCAATGCAGAGACAAATACTTCAGTGGGGCTTAGCTCTAGGTTAGAATTGGGCTCATTTTCTGGGGAACACCTCACAGACACATCGCCGCAGCAGTCAGAGGCAGGAACATCCCAGGTCTCTGGCACTCGGACGGCTGCTCGAGACCAGCAACCTGCTCAGCCCCAGTCAGATGATGAGCTTCTGGAAGCAGCTGTGAGCTCACTGGTGGAAATGCAAAGGGAGGCAGCGGAACATCGGGCTGGGCTTTGACAGTCACTAGTCGGGGTAGATCACATTAAGAGGAGTCAGATGTTGCATCTGCAACATACAAACACCTCAAGGCCACCATGGGTAGGTTGGCAGCCATGGTGAAGATCTTAGTCTAGCTGATCTTGCTTTATTTGTGCTTGGCCATGCACTCTATGGCCACACATTCTGGTGGGCGCCAGAATGTAGGCCATATGGGGACCAGGTGCCTCATCTCCTCCAGATATTATGCTGGAGCCCATTGCCACCCACAGTAGAACGATCATCGGTGGGACATTCCGGGTCCTCCATTCAGGACACTCCAATGGTGTGCAGCCACTCACAATCCCCTCTGACCAACTCCAGAAGCACAAGCTTGTCTAGGGTGCTTCTGCCTCTGAGCAGGCAATCCTTCTGAGGTTGGGCTCTCCAGGGTTCGGGCCCACCAGAGGACATCTGCCAAGGTCATCACAGACATCAGGATGTAGCAGCCAGCTGGCTGCACTAAGGTGTCGTGGTAGGGTTTGGACAGTGAAGTCACCTCAAGGTTCACGGGTGCTCTATCACTGTGAAAACGATTCCATGGGCAATGGAATTTAATGGCCAAATGAAAGACTTTTTGTTTGGATCTTTGCAATACTCTTATTCTGAGATTCAGCCTTCCTCACACTCAGAGTGTCCTCTTTTGGAAATGAAAGTTGCCGTAATCCCAGAGGACCATCGGCTGCTCTTCCCTGAGGTGACTGGTCACCACACCTCAGGCGAGGGGCAGGGTTGAGAAACAGGGAGCTGGATTCTCCATTTTGGGGACCATGTCCCCACGCCGTCGTGAAAACTGTGGTCTTTTACGCCAGGAAAACTGCAGTCAAAAGGCCACAGATTCCCCATTTTGCAGCGGGCTGGCAGGCAGCTGTCATAGAGCCCGCAGCTCTAGATGCCGATACGGACCCCCGCACTTCCGGGTCAGAGGCCGCGCAGGAGCAAGGCAGTGGCCTTCAGCGGCCGCGCAATGCTCCATGGCGGACTCAACCCGCGGACCTGAACCGCCGAAATAGTGCCCCGCATCGGCCGCTCGTGCACCCCGGACCGCCTGCACACATAGCCCCCAGTCCCGAATGAAGCCCCCCCTGCCCTCCGATCGGCCATCCCCCGACTGTGACGGCGCTGGACTGAGTCCGCAGCCGCCACGCAAGGTTCCCGAACGGCAGGACCATGTTAGAACCACGCCATTGGGAATTCGGCCGGTCGGGGACGGAGAATAGCGGGGCGGGCCTCAGGCAATGGCCTGAGGAGGTCGATACTCGGCGCAGCGTACGCTCCGAGTACTCCGCTTTTCGGGGGCAGAGAATAGCGGAACCGCTGCTGCTCCCGATTTCGTGCACGAAACCGGATGCTCCGCCCTGTCACCGAATGCGATTTCATGGATAACTTCAGCCAGTACGGGGAATTAAATTCACACTCTTAGTATGGCTCACATATCAGAAACCAGTCCATCCAGCCAACTGAGCTAACCGACTATCAAGTTTAAGTTTAACATTCAGGCGATGCCATCCTCAGCACCATTTGGAGTGGTGCCAGGGAGACGTGTGTAATTTTTGTTCGGAGCCTATTTTTTACTCCTTCTCAAACCGCACAGCTATGAGGGTTTCATTGGCAAGCCTCCCACAACTCCCCTCCTCCATTACATCACAGCCCTCATGTTGTCCCTCAGCACCCTCCGGGCTTCCTCCACCTCCTCATCTTCATCTCCTGAGGGCCCTCCTCCACTTCACCCACTGGAAAGGCCTCACCTCTCTGAATAGCCAGATTTTGATCATGTGGGAAACCTTCTGTGGTGTATATTGCAGAGAGTCACCTTAGCAGTCCAGGCATCTGAATCATACATTCAGCAGTCCAATGGTCTGCTCTATGAGGGAGCGTTGTACTTTGACCCAGAGATATAGGGTGTTCAAAGTACCACTATCTCAGCACAACCTCAACCCGGCACAAGGTACAAAAGGCCATCTGACAGCTAACGAACAACAAGACATCTGGAGCAGATGGAATCCCAACTGAAATACTGAAACATAGCAGAGAAGCACTCTTGGCGAAACATAATTACCTCATTTCCCTTATCTGGAAGGAGGAGAACATGCCAGGAGATCTCATAGGCACCATAATTGTGTCCATCTTCAAGAAAGGTGATAGGTCCGACTGCCGTAACGACAGAAGAATTTTCCTGCTGCCAGCCATAGGGAAGGTCATCACAAGAATCCTTTTTTTTTTAGAAAATGTTTTATTGAAGCATTTGTAAATTACACAGTTTACAGTTTAACACTTTAACATTCCTTAAACAACCGCTTGGGCCGACACACACAAAATTAACTAAAAACAACGTCCCCTACTATCCCCGCCCTATTTCCTAATTACTTGGGTACTAAGTTCCCTGTCCTCGTCTTACACTACCATGCCTCCCATTTTCCTCTCCCCCCCCCCCCTTACTGCTGACGTTCAATTTTCCTCCACTTCCTCAAAAAACGTCCCCAACCGGGCTACTGTCATGTGGGCCCTATGACCTACCTTGAACTGGATCAGGCTAAGCCTGGCACACGACGAAGATGAATTAACACTCTTCAAAGCCTTTTCCCATAATTCGATTTCCAGCTCCACCCAGCTCCTCTTCCCACTTACTCTTCACCTCCCCAATAGGGACCCCTTCCCACTCCATCAACTCCTTGTATATCTCCGAGACCCTCCACTCCCCAACCCCTGTTTTTGACATTACCTTATCCTGTAGTCCCCTCATGGGGAGGAGAGGAAAGCTTGGAACCTGCCTCCAGACAAAGTCTCGTACCTGTAGGTACCGAAACCCGTTCCCATCCGGCAACTCAAACTCCTCCTCTAATGCCTCCAGACTCGGGAAACCCTCCTGAATGAAGAGATCCCCAAATCTCTCAATCCCTGCCCGCTGCCACCTCCTAAAGCCCACATTCAGCCCCACTGGAACAAAACAGTGATTGTTACAGATCGGTGACCATACTGACGCCCCCTCCAATCCCGTGTGCTGTCTCCATTGTCCCCACACCCTCAGGGCTGCCACTACCACTGGGCTTGTGGAGTACCGAGTCGGCAAGAATGGAAGGGGCACCGTCATTAAAGTCTCCAAACTCGTACCCTTACAAGATGCCACCTCTACTCGCTCCCAAACCGACCCCTCCCCCACTACCTACTTCCTGACCATCGATATGTTGGCCACCCAGTAATAATTAATAAAACTCGGGAGGGCCAAACCCCCCACCCTGCGGCCCCGTTCCAGGAGTGCCTTCTTCACCCTCGCGGTTTTACCAGCCCACACAAAACCCGAGATCGCTGCATTCATTTTCCTAAAAAAAGGCCTTCAGGACAAAAACGGGAGACATTGAATAAAAAACAGCAGTCTCGGGAGGACTGTCATCTTCACCATCTGCACCCTCCCCGCCAGTGTCAGCGGGAGCATGTCCCACCTGCGGAAATCCCTTTTCATCTGCTCGACCGCTTTACCCAGATTTAACTTGTGGAGCTGTCCCCAATCCTTAGCCACCTGGATCCCCAGGTACCTAAAGCTCCTACCCACCACTTTAAAAGGTAACTCCCTCAATCTCCTTTCCTGCCCCCATGCCTGAATCGCAAACACCTCGCTCTTTCCCACGTTTAACTTGTAGCCTGAGAACCGCCCAAATTCTTCCAGTGTCTCCATAATTCCAGCCACCTCGCCCCCCCCCCCCCCCCCCCCCCCGACAGGTCTGTGATATAAAGCAGCAAATCGTCCACGTAGAGCGAGACCTGTGCTCCACCCCCCCCTCTCACTGTCCCCCGCCAAACATTCAATGACCTAAGGGCCATTGCCAAGTGCTCTATGGCCAGGGCATACAGTAGTGGGGAGAGTGGGCACCCCTGTCTTGATTCCCCTACAGAGACTACAATATTCTGACCGGACCCGGTTGGTTCTTATATTTGCCACCAGAGCCTGGTATAGCAACCGGACCCAATCCACAAAGCCCTGCCCAAACCTGAACCTGCCTAAAATATCCCAAAGGTACTTCCACTCCACCCGGTCAAAGGCCTTTTCTGCATCCATAGCTACTACCACCTCAACCTCGCGCCCCTCCGCTGGCATCATTATAACATTCAGGAACCGTCTAATGTTGGACGTCAGGTACCTGCCCTTCATAAATCCCATCTGGTCCTCCCCAATTACCTCCGGGACACAATCCTCTATACGTGTGGCCACGATCTTTGCCAGCAATTTAGCGTCTACGTTCAAAAGGGAAATCAGCTCCACAGCTCTCCGGGTCTTTGTCCCGCTTCATGATGAGAGAGATCGATGCCTGTGATAACATTGGGGGGAGCACTCCCAGCTCCTTAGACTCGTTAAAGGCCTTAATCAGAAACGGCCCCTGTAACACAGAAACCTTTTTTAAAACTCCATTTGGTATCCATCTGGTCGAGGGGCCTTACCCGATTGCATCGCCCACGTCTATCAGCTCCCCGAGCCCAATTGGGCCCCCCCCCAGGCATTCCACCAACTCCTCATCTATTTTCGGGAACTCTAGCCTCTCCAAACGTTGCTTCATTCCCTCCTCCCCGGCTGCGGGTTCCGATTCATAGAGTCGACTATAGAATTCGCAAAACACATCATTTATCGCCCCCAGATCCACCACTACCTTCCTCCTCATATCCTTTACTTTCCCAATTTCCCTCACCACCTCCTGCTTCCTCAGTTGATGTGCTAACATCCTACTGGCTTTCTCCCCATATTCATATATTGCCCCTTTCACTCTCCTCAACTGCCCTTCTGCCTTACCTGTGAACAGGAGTACAAGAATCCTTCTTAATCGCCTTCTCCCTGTGGCTGAAGAGCTCCTCGCAATTTGGATTCTGCCCACCAAGGAGCACAACAGAGCTTCACTGCACAACAACTGAAGGAGAAATGCAGGGAACAACACCAACCCTTGCACATGGCCTTCTTTGACCTCAAAGACCATCTGCGGCTGTCAACCATGAGGGATTATGGAGCATTCTCCTCCATATCAGCTGCCCCAAATGTTTGTCACCAAGCTCTGCCTGCTCTATGATGATATGCAAGCTGTGATCCGGCCAAACAGATCACCAAAGACCAAAATCATGTTCGGACTGGGATCAAGGAAGGCTGAGTCATTGCACCAATATTTTTCTCGATCGTCCTTGCTGGAATGCTCCATCCCACCCAAAGCCAGCTCCCAAGTAGAGTGGAGCTAAACTACAGAACAAACGGGAATCTGTTCAACCTCCGCCATCTGCAAGTCAGATCTAAGGTCATCCCATCCTCTGCCATTGAACCTCAATATGCAGACGATGCTTGCACCTGCACACACTCTGAGGCCGAACTCCAAACCATCATCAACACCTTCACTGAGGCACATGAGAGCATTGGCCTTACACTAAACATTCGTAAGACAAAGGTGCTCTACCAACCTGCCCCCACCACACAGAACTGCCTCCTGGTTGTCAAAAACCAGGATGAAGCTTTGGGCAATGTGGGCCACTTTCCCTACCTTGGGAGCCTACTGTCAACAAGGGCAGACATCAATGCCGATGTCCAACGCCACCTTCAGTTTTCCAGTGCAGCCTTAGGCTGCCTAAGAAAAGAGTGTTTGAACACCAGAACCGCGGACCTGGCACTAGGCTCATGGTCTACAGAGTAGCAGTGATACCCACCCTCCGTTTTGGTTCAGAGGTGTGGTCCATGTACCACAGGTATCTCAAAACATTGGAGGAGTAGCACCAGTACTTCCTCTGAAAGATCCTGCACATTAATTGGTAGGATAGGCGCACCGATGTCAGGGGCGGTACGGTGGCACAGTGGTTAGCATTGCTGCCTCACAACACCAGGGACCAAGGTTCAATTCTGGCCTTGGGTCACTCTCTGTGTGGAGTTTGTACGTTCTCCCCGTGTCTGCGTGGGTTTCCCCCCGTGCTCCGGTTTCCTTCCACAGTCCAAAGATATGCAGGTTAGGTGGATTGGCCATGATAAATTTCCCCTTAGTGTGCAGGGATGTGCAGGTTGGGTTATGGGGATAGGGTAGGGTGGACGTAAGAGTGGACATGAGTAGTTCGCTCATTAGAAGAGTCAGTACCGACTCGAAAAGCTGAATAGCCACCTTCTGCATTGTGAGGATTCTATATTCTCGCGCAGGCCAACGTCCCCAGCATCAAAGCATTCACCATGCTCGATCAGCTCCACTGAGCAACCACAGGGCTGGGTTCTCCTCCGTCGGGATTCTCCATTTTGCCTGCAGCCCGGGGGTTTCCCAACGGCATGGGGTTGTACCACAATGGGAAACCCCATTGACCAGCCGGCGAAACAGAGAATCCCAACGGCGTGCCACACGGGAAAACCCGCTCACAGTGTCTGCATACCTGACACAAGACTCGGGAAACAAGCACTCTATTCGGAGCTTCAGCATGGCAAGCGAGCCTCAGGATGAAAGAGAAATGCTTCAAGACACCTTCAAAGCCTCCTTGATAAAGTGCAAAATCTGCACTTCCATCTGGGAATCCCTGGCCCAAAAATAGCAGGCAAGGAAGAAAATCATCTGGGAATGAGCTGAACACCTCAAGTTTCATCGCCAAGAGCAAACTGAAGAAAAGTGTCGACAGAGCAAGGAGCGCGTGGCACTCTGGGCACCCCACCCACCCGCTACTCCAACCACCATCTACCCCACCTGTAAGAAGCTGTAGGTCACGCATTGGACACCTCAGTCACCTGAGAACTCAATTCATTGTGGAAGCAAGTCATCCTCAACTCCGACGAGCTGCCTATGAAGAAGTATACGGTTAAATTATTAAATGCATATTCAAAAAGTCAACATCATTTCAGGGGTGTCAACCTATCACACAGCAAAATGACACCACCTGCAATTTAATATTTCATTGCTATTAACAATCACACACTTGAATAATAATTTAGCTGTATGAATATTACATTTAAGGGGTGGATTATACTTAAAAGAGCTAAGCACCAGGAATGAAGTCTAGTAAATACGGATTGGCTAGAATTTTACAGTCTCCCCACTCCATGTCCTCAGCAAACCTCGCCCCACCCCCCACAACTTCCCCTCAAATCCCCCAGCGACCCGGACATGTGAAATTGCACCAATTGGCTGATTGATAGCCAATTAAGGGACCTTTCCTGCCCTGCCTTCAATTTTTAGGCAGGCGGATGACAGATCGGGGTGAGGGCATACATAGATAGATAGAACAATACAGCGCAGTACAGGCCCTTCGGCCCACGATGTTGCACCGAAACAAAAGCCATCTAACCTACACTATGCCATTCTCATCCATATGTTTATCCAATAAACTTTTAAATGCCCTCAATGTTGGCGAGTTCACTACTGTAGCAGGTAGGGCATTCCACGGCCTCACTACTCTTTGCGTAAAGAACCTACCTCTGACCTCTGTCCTATATCTATTACCCCTCAGTTTAAAGTTATGTCCCCTCGTGCCAGCCATTTCCATCCGCGGGAGAAGGCTCTCACTGTCCACCCTATCCAACCCCCTGATCATTTTGTATGCCTCTATTAAGTCTCCTCTTAACCTTCTTCTCTCCAACGAAAACAACCTCAAGTCCATCAGCCTTTCCTCATAAGATTTTCCCTCCATACCAGGCAACATCCTGGTAAATCTCCTCTGCACCCGCTCCAAAGCCTCCACGTCCTTCCTATAATGCGGTGACCAGAACTGTACGCAATACTCCAAATGCGGCCGTACCAGAGTTCTGTACAGCTGCAACATGACCTCCTGACTCCGGAACTCAATCCCTCTACCAATAAAGGCCAACACTCCATAGGCCTTCTTCACAACCCTATCAACCTGGGTGGCAACTTTCAGGGATCTATGTACATGGACACCTAGATCCCTCTGCTCATCCACACTTTCAAGAACTTTACCATTAGCCAAATATTCCGCATTCCTGTTATTCCTTCCAAAGTGAATCACCTCACACTTCTCTACATTAAACTCCATTTGCCACCTCTCAGCCCAGCTCTGCAGCTTTTCTATATCCCTCTGTAACCTGCTACATCCTTCCACACTATCGACAACACCACCGACTTTAGTATCGTCTGCAAATTTACTTACCCACCCTTCTGCGCCTTCCTCTAGGTCATTGATAAAAATGACAAACAGCAACGGCCCCAGAACAGATCCTTGTGGTACTCCACTTGTGACTGTACTCCATTCTGAACATTTCCCATCAACCACCATCCTCTGTCTTCTTTCAGCTAGCCAATTTCTGATCCACATCTCTAAATCACCCTCAATCCCAGCCTCCGTATTTTCTGCAATAGCCTACCATGGGGAACCTTATCAAACGCTTTGCTGAAATCCATATACACCACATCAACTGCTCTACCCTCATCTACCTGTTCAGTCACCTTCTCAAAGAACTCAATAAGGTTTGTGAGGCATGACCTACCCTTCACAAAGCCATGCTGACTATCCCTGATCATATTATTCCTATCTAGATGATTATAAATCTTGTCTCTTATAATCCCCTCCAAGACTTTACCCACTACAGACGTGAGGCTCACCGGTCTATAGTTGCCGGGGTTGTCTCTGCTCCCCTTTTTGAACAAAGGGACCACATTTGCTGTCCTCCAGTCCTCTGGCACTATTCCTGTAGCCAATGATGACATAAAAATCAAAGCTGAGGTAGAGTTCTAAAAATTCACAACCCTCAGAGTGAAGTTATTTCTCTTCATCTCCATCTTAACGAGTGACACCTTATTGAGGCTGTATCCATTTGCCCAGACTCCTCAGCCAGGGAAAAACAACCTATCAATGCCTACCCTACCAAACCCCTTCAGAATGTTGTATATTTCAATGAAATCACAACTTTTTCTTATAAGCTACAGAGGCTATGGACGCAATTTACTCAGTCTCTTATCCTGAGAACCAATCTAGTGAATCTTTGCCGTACTGACTCCAACACAGCACTTCCTTACATATGAAGATCAAAACTGTGCACTGTCCCTCAGGTCTCACTGATTGCTGCAAGACATCCTTATCTCTGACTGCTATCCTCTTGTTCAAGGACCTGCCGGACCTGCCGGACTGGGCATACGTCAAAGATTCCGGATGAGCAAGGGGACCGCACAGAATATTTGCCAGATCATAGCACACCTGGCACTGTGGGGGAACAGGGGACGGCACCCACTCCCGGTGGCCATCAAGGTGATGGTCGCTTGAACCTCTACACCACAGGGTCCTTCCAGGCACCAGTGGGGACCTGTCCAGGATCTCACAGAGCTCGGTGCACAGGTGCATGCATCTGCGTCATCACGGAGGCTCTATTGTGGTATTATATTAACTATAAGAATTGCAAGGGTTAATGAATTGTCGAGAGTATCCATTAGAGGGAGCTATAGTTACAACTATATAAGGCAGTGATGCTAAGCCTTGTGGGTGAGTGTGTGCAGGAGTTAGCTAGAAAGAGTCAAAAGTGCAGATAGTGCAAGTGAGTGCACATCATAGATTAGCTGTAGATGAGTGTAGTTTAAATGTTATTAATTAACTGTTTATTCTTCAGGAATATGTGTCAAATCCAAGTTTGTAGTGTAATTAAATGTATAGCTTTGTTTAAATTCAAGCTGTTTTGTGATCTTTGTGAACACTACGCCAACCATCCTGAAATAAGCAACACAAAGAACACCACATAGTACCAGGAGTCTATTTCTATCAGTAAACAATGTTTAGATTAGGAAAGAATAACTTAGGAGTTTGAAGAAACAATCCAGAAGTTACAGAACTCAGAAAATCTACAATGAAGACTAATCAGAAGGTGGAAAGTCTCAGGAAGCCTGACCACATGGTAAACTATGCCAGAACTGGACTTCCTTTAAACAGCAGTTTGAAGTTTTCCTTTCTGCTTCCACGCTTGAAAGTGCCACAGACCAATGAAAAATAGCACTCCTATTAAATTTGGCTGGACCGCAAGCATTAGAACTTTTTTATTTGTTTGAATTCAGTGCTGATGAGGATAAATGGTGCAACAAAAGTTTTATGAGCACTACATGTTTAGAAAAGGGCTGCCGTTAAAAGGGAAGTAAATAGACTCTTTCGTAACAGCTTTAAAGTTGTGAACACAGTCCTGTAATTTCTCAACCTCCGATTCTATGCTGCGTGATCAAGTTGTGTTCGGGATAAATGATGAACCTTTGCATGAAAAAATGCTAAGACGACCGGTTTTACTGCTTGAAGACGTGATTAATATGTGCAAGGCCAGTGCACAGACATCAACTGAATATGCAGAGTTCGTGTCAAAAGAAAAGAGCGCGAAACGTGACTGACGCCATTAATAATAGCACACTGGGCTAAATCGCTGGCTTTTAAAGCAGACCAAGGCAGGCTAGCAGCACGGTTCGATTCCCGTACCAGCCTCCCCGAACATGCGCTGGAATATGGAGACTAGGGGCTTTTCACAGTAACTTCATTTGAAACCTACTTGTGACAATATGCGATTTTCATTTCATTTTCATTTTCAATAAAAATCACTTCTTGTCACAAGTAGGCTTCAATGAAGTTATTGTGAAAAGCCCCTAGTCGCCACATTCTGGCGCCTGTTCGGGGAGGCCGGTATGGGAATTGAACCCGCGCTGCTGGCCTTGTTCTGTATTACAAGCCAGCTCTTTAGCCCACTGTGCTAAATCGGCCCCTAAACCAGCCCCCATTAATGCTGTGTCGCAGCAAAGAAAACTGCGTACAATGGCCGGTGGCCATTTTGAGAGTGATGTCACGAACGTGATGACGTGCACACACTATGGCCAGGCCTACAGTAAACAAAATTGTCCGGCAAAAGGCAAACAATGTTCCAATTGTTGCAAGTTGAACCACCTTGCAGCAAACTTTATCGGCGACTTCTCCAGTAACCAAAATTTAAAAGTCCTACTGTGATTTCAGACGGGTCCAAAGTGTTAAGAGTAATGAGAAAAAAAATCCAACATCATAGCGGATAGTGAGAATTGATCCCCATATTTTCACTTTCAGATACTTTCATGATTGAAACAGTCACCAGGATTAATTTACTGGATCGCGTTGAGAGACCAGTACAAGAGCTCTCGAAGATAATGGAAAATAAATACCATTTAAAATTGACATAGGAGCACACGCAAATATTATCACGGAACGATCTTAAAGATAAGCTTATAAGAAACCATTGATAAAGCAATCCACTTGTAGGCTCACAGATTACAACGGTAACATGATAGTCACAAGAGGATCCTGCTGTCTTGGTGTTAAGAATGGAACATCGAGATACCCATTGACTTTGAGGTATTAGAGGGTGAGAAGTCATCATTAATTGGAGTGGATGCTTGTGAAAGATTGCAGCTAGTTGAAAGCGTTCACTCAACCAGTACTTCAGATGACCAAGATGAAGAGTCAAGGGAAGACTTAGGTGTTGTGGACAACCTCTCCAAAGCTACCACTGATGCTGACACATCAGAATTCAAGACAACCAGTGATGATGAAACATCAGAACCCGAGATAGTCCAAATCTCAAGCCTGTTTCTTTCGCGAGATACGACCAGTGTCTGACCGCAAATTACGTATAATCAAAGCCGAAACTGAAAAGGATTTGACGCTCCAGAAGGTGAAACAGTACCGAAAAGAAGGATTGTCTACTGGGTGTCCATCTGCCTTTCGAGATATACAAGATGATCTTTCTACAATAGATGGTTGCTTGCTCAAGGGAGACAGGATTGTGATTACTGCCAGTTTACGTTTAGGGATTCTACAGCAGATTCATGAGGGTCATTAAGGCACAGAAAAGTGTCGCAGGTGAGCCAGACAGTCAGTGTACTGGCCGGGAATCAACAAAGATATTGACCAAAATGTATAGCATGCACAATCTGCCAGATGCTTCAGCCAGCACAGAGCAGAGAAAGCATGCAAGAGATAGAAATCATTACTAGTCATGGAGCAAAGTGGGCATGGATTTATTCTATTTCCAGGGTCATGACGCTGAACGATTCAACTGCCAGATCTGTGATAACGGCAACAAAATCAATTTTTACACGCCGTGGGATACGTCTCGACGTTGTGTCTGACTGTGGTCCGTGTTTCTCGAGTTGGGAGTGAACACAGTTTGCAGAGCAATATAACTTCAATCATATTACTTCAAGCCCATATTATCCTCAGTCAAATGGAAAAGCAGAGAAAGGAGTAGGGACAATGAAGAAATTATTCCGCAAAGCGATTGATGATAGTCAAGATATATCATTGGCGTTGTTAGCGTACAGAGCGACACCACTGTCAACTGAATTATCACCTGCTCAGATGCTAATGGGGAGACGACTTTGCACCACATTACTGAGATCACCATTCCTGATATGGATAATAGAGAGATACATGAATGAATCACAGCAAGAAAAAAAAGGCAAAAGAGGACTATGATTGACGAACCAAACCAAACTTCAAGAAGGTGACTTCGTACAAATTCAGAATCCAGAAGGAGGGCGGCACCACATTGCAAAAGTTCTGAAACAAGTAGCACCAAGGTCATACTTAGTACAAACAGAACAGAGATCGCTGTTCAGGAGAGACAGATGAGCATTACTACGTGTTATAGCACCTGATGACATATTCAAGGACATTACCTTTCCAAATCCTTACTTGACACAGACACAGCAAGGAGATGTGATAGACCAATCGAATACCTTGAACATGCCGTTAAGAAGATCTACAAGACGAAGCAGAGTACGAAGTCTTACAACACCAGGTTAAAGTCCAACAGGTTTGTTTCGATGTCACTAGCTTTCGGAGCACTGCTCCTTCCTTCATTCGTTGTCGCAGCGTCTGCATGGTCTCGCCAATGTACCACGCTTCAGGACATCCTTTCCTGCAGCGTATGAGGTAGACAACATTGGCCGAGTTTGCAGCAAACTACCCAGTCTTCAGAACAGTGACCACGACACCACACAACCCTGCCATGGCAATCTTTGCAAGACATGCCAGATCATCGACATGGATACCACTATTACACGTGAGAACACCACCCACCAGGTACGCGGTACATACTCGTGCGACTCGGCCAACATTGTCTACCTCATACGCTGCAGGAAAGGATGTCCCGAAGCGTGGTACATTGGCGAGACCATGCAGACGCTGCGACAATGAATGAACGGACATCGCGCAACAATCACCAGGCAGGAATGTTCCCTTCCAGTCGGGGAACACTTCAGTAGTCAAGGGCATTCAGCCTCTGATCTCCGGGTAAGCGTTCTCCAAGGCGGCCTTCAGGACGCGCGACAAATCAGAATCGCCGAGCAGAAATTTATAGCCAAGTTCCGCACACATGAGTGCGGCCTCAACCGGGACCTGGGATTCATGTCGCATTACATTCATCCCCCACCATCTGGCCTGCGAAATCCTACCAACTGTCCTGGCTTGATACAATTCACACCTCTTTAACCTGGGGGTACCCCATCTCTCGATCTGTAAAGATTTAATCACCTGCTAATAGTCGCATTCCAAGCATTGTTTGGCATCTTTGAATTTGTCTATATATATGTTTCTGGAACATACCTCTTCACTCACCTGAGGAAGGAGCAGCGCTCCGAAAGCTAGTGACATCGAAATAAACCTGTTGGACTTTAACCTGGTGTTGTAAAACTTCGTACTGTGCTCACCCCAGTCCAACGCCGGCATCTCCACATTACAAGAAGAAGAAGACACCCTCAGAGACTTAATTTGTGATGACTGTATAGTGAATCATTTGCTCACCTAAGGGATGTAACAGTTATTTATGAATGAATGTACAGGATTATAGCGAGTTTATGATAAATACTAGCTGATAGTCAGATTCACACCTGAAATGTAAAGGTTAAATAAAATATCACAACCAATGTTATAATAATTTTCTTTCACAAGAAAGGGAGATATGGCATTACCATAACTGTCAGAACTGCAAGGGTTAATGAAGTGTCGAGGGTAGCCACTAGAGGGAGCTACAGTTACAACTATATAATGCAGTGATGCTAAGCCTTGTGGGAGAGTGGGAGAGTGTGTGCAGGAGATAGCTAGAGAGAGTCAAAAGTACAGATAGTGTAAGTGAGTGTAGTTTAAATGTTACTAATCAACTGTGTATTATTTAGGAGTGCGTGTTGAATCCAAGTTAGTAGTGTTATTGAATTTATAGCTTTGTTTAAGTTCAAGAGATTTTGTGGTCTTTGTGAACACGTTGTGAAATAAGCAACACAAAGAACACCACACTTACATGCCCAGTCGGCATAATACATCCATTTCAATGTGGACGAAGAGCACCAGGATGCTTGGGCAGCGGGGTTCGCCGCCATTGCGAAGAGGGTGATCGACGGGATGCATGTCACCCTATGAGAAACTGCAGATCACATGCCGCTCTACACAAACCGAAAGGGGTTCCACTCGATGAATGTGCAGCTCATATGTGACCATCAGATGCGCATCATGCATGTCTCCGCCCGATACCCAGGCAGTGCGCACTGCTCACCTTGGCCACCCTGAGGAGGTTGTGTAATTTCTTCCAGCACTGCTGGCCAGTACACACAGTGTTGCTCATGGCGCTGACAACCTCTGCCACCTGCAACCAGGCCTGGCGAACGGCGGCAGCTGGCATCCTCTTTCCTGAGCCAGGGTATAGGGTTGCTTGCCACTCCACCACAGCATCTAGCATGGTCTTGAGCTCGGCGTCCATAAAACAGGGTGTCACTCTCCAGGGATGGTGTGTGTGGGGAGTGAAGTGCGTATATAATAATTATAATAATCACTTATTGTCACAAGTAGGCTTCAATGAAGTTACTGTGAAAAGCCCCGAGTCGCCACATTCCTACGCCTGTTCGGAGAGGCCGGTACGGGAATTGAACCCGCGCTGCTGGGCTTGTTCTGCATTACATGCCAGCTGTTTAGCCCACTGTGCTAAACCAGTCCCTCTATGTGGCTGCAGCTTGTCAGCCTCCTGAGTGTCAATCATGCATCCGGCGAATCGCGCACCATTTCCCATTGGAATCGATTGTGTTCCACATGGCACCGGTGTTAGCCACTTAACGGCTGTTAAATTAGCCCAGGTGCAGTGCCAGTTTTGCTGTCATGGAAGTCCATGAATCCTGCCCAGCATCAACACTTAGTCTCAGGAACGGAGAATTCCACCAAAGGTCTTTTGAACTTAGTGGCCAAACATATGGTGCAATTATCTGCTCAACAAAGAATTTACAGCAAAGTATCAGTGCCTGAAATTACAGCTGAATTTCTGTATCTTCAGCAAAAGATCAGTGAAAGCACTAGTGAAATGGTACAATTGGCCATTCACCCCATTTCTCTGAGGGTTTCCACCAGAGCTATATGCAGGGAATCAGAAAAACCTTCATGAAAATTCTATCCCATAGAAACATAAGCAATTCCATTACAAGGAAAGCAATTACAGCACTAAAGCGCCTGTACTACGGGGATCTCTCAGATGCGAACACACAGTGAATATCAGACTATTTTCCATGTTCAAGTACTGCACAGGAATGACAGCCAATTTAGTCAAACTGACAGGTTAAATATATTAGATTCCCAATGACTGCCAGCAGCAACACAGGGTAATGCTGGCTGATAATTGGGTAGCAAAATTCCAAGAGCCTGAGTCATAAGGCACAATGAAGGTGTTTCTTAGGCTTCGGCAAATGTGCAGCACAGGAATAATAACACGAATGACATTACAAAAGTCAAGGAAAACTATTCAGATGGACTTATTAAAAAAGACAGAATATTTTCTTATTGTGCACTAGCTAAATGTTCATAGGGTGAGGAAATTTGTGTTGGCAGTTAATGTTGAGAATTGTTAGTGATTAATATATTATATACAATAGTAAATGTAATACTAAGAAGAGCATAAGAATTCATGGAACAAATATAGATTCTTTAGCCAGAAGGTTCGTTCCTTATACAGGACAGATACAGTTTACTTGATTATAGACTTCTACCTATTCAGTCCTCCAAGAGAAAGCCCTGCAAGAAATTTCCTGATCAACAAACTCTAGCAAAACTCCCACCTATTCAACTCTCTTTTTGCATCTCACAAATATGCTTTTTTTCCTCGATAAACCACTTATTTTAATTTCTATTGCCTGTCTAGCAGACCTGGAAAAAAAACAGAGTCCGTTTTGGGTGGGATTAGAAGTGCCGTTCCCAGTGCTCGTAGCGCCAGGAACAACTCAACTATCTAACGGCACTTTGTTTTTTCCGGGCCTAGGCGGGGAATGTCCCGCCGAGGCCGCATTCAGTCGCTTTTTTCCGGGCCTTGGCGGGGAATGTCCCGCCGAGGCCGCACTCAGTTGCTTTTTCTGCACTGAGGAGCTCCGTTCGTCAGTGCAAGAAGAGATCAATGGCCCCCGGTCTCACAACCACCTGATGCGTCCCCCGGACCTCACACCCCCAATGCTCCAACTCACCTGCTGGGGGTTCTCGAGCCCCCTGCCAACCCACGTCATGCAGGCAGGGCACCTGGGGCTCAACCCCCACCATAGACAAAATGCCACCTTAGTACTACCAGCCTGGCAACGTGGCAGTGTACCTGCCAGCCTAGCAGTGCCACATGGGCACCCTGTAAATGCCACGGTGGCACTGTCAGGGTGTCCATGAGGCATCAGCAGTGTCAGGGTACCAACCTGCCCAGATACCAACCACCTGGGGGCCTGCGAACACCTGGGAGACCTCCCAAATGGCGTTCCAGTGGGGACCAGTGCTAAACGGTGCCCCACTGGGGTCTCCTTGGCAAGGCCAGTCGATCCCAGAAGCTGGTTAAATCTGGCATTGACAGAATTAAGTGAGCTTTTAAGCTCACGTTTAAGTTCAAAGTGTCTCCAGGGAGCAGTATCGGAGGGTGGAACGTTGAGTATATAAACTTACCTTGGGGGTTCACGGCCTTCTTTCCAGGGAGCAGTCTCAGAGGGTAGAGCGGTGAGTATATAAACTTACCTCGGGGATTCGCGGCCTTGTTTCCTGGGAGCAGTCTCGGAGGACAGAGTGGTGAGTATATAAATTTACCTTGGGGATTCGTGGCCTTGTTTACAGGGAGCAGTCCCGGAGGGTGGAGCGGTGAGTATATAAACCTACCTCGGGAATTCACAGCCTTGTTTGGGAGCAGTCAGGCACCTCGGGGATTCCACTGAGCTGAAAAAAGCTGAATAGGTGATGTCACAGGAAAGCTGTGACATGATTGGCTGGTAAAAAAATCTGTGCTAAATTTGAAATAGATTAGTACAAAACGAATTAATTAATTAATTAACTAAGTAGAGATGGCTGGGCAGGTGATGTTCTGTAGCTGTATGATGTGGGAACTGGCATATCCCATTCCAAGTACAGTGACCACATCTGCAGCAAGTGTTTGTTGGATGAGGAATTTTGGCTCACATTTGATGAACTGGAATCTGAGCTTCAAACACTGTGGCACATCTGGGAAGGGGAGAGTTACCTTTGTTTCAGGAGGCAGTCACACCCGGTAGGTTAAGTACCTCAAATTCGGTCAGTGGTCAGGGACAGCAGGGAGTGACTGCGAGTGAGGCAGGTAGAGGGATCCTGAATTCAGGAGCAGAGGAGCCTCAGCTCCTGACTTTGCCCAACAGGTTTGAGGTAAATGCTCCCTGTGTGGATGAGGAAAAGGGTTGTAGGGTGGATGTGCTAGCCGACGACTGCACTATGGTGCATGAGGCCATTCAAGTGGGGGGAGCAAAAAGACAAATGGTAGTTGTAAGGGATTCTATAATTAGGGGGATAGATAGCATCCTTTGTAAGCAGGACCGAGAGTCCCATATGGTATGTTGCCTGCCCGATGCCAGGACGAGGGCCATTTCTGACCGACTTGAAAGGATATTGAAGTGGGAGGGGGAGGATCTAGTTGGTGTGGTCCACATTGGGACAAACAACATAGGCAAGACTAGGAAAAAGGACCCGTTGGGAGGTTATCAGGCACTGGAACTAAATTTAAAAACAGGTCCTCAAGGGTCATAATCTCTGGATTATTACCCGAGTTACGTGCGAATTGGCATAGGGATGAGAAAATTAGGGAAGTAAACACATAGCTAAAGGAGTGGTGTAGGAAGAAGGGGTTCCATTTCATGGGGCACTGGCATCAGTATTGGAACAGGAGGGATCTGTACCATTGGGACGGTCTCCACCTGAACCGATCTGGGTCCAGTGTTCTAGCGGAAAGGATAAATAGGGTGGTCACCAGGACTTTCCACTAGTAAGTGGGGGAAAGGGTAATAATACGGGAAGTAAAACGGTTAATGGGAAGCAAAGCAGCAGGTTAGCACGTGGGAAGGTGTGTTCAAACAGATCGAAAGTTATGAAAAAAGATAAAGGATAGAAGAACTCAGGAGATGTTATTAATGGAGGTGCTAGGATTCAGAAAGGTATTAAAACTAACATAAAGACACTTTACCTGAATGCTTGTAGCATTCGAAACAAGATAAAAGATATGGTCGGCACGGTAGCACAGTGGTTAGCACTGTTGCTTCACAGCGCCAGAGTCCCAGGTTCGATTCCCGGCTTGGGTCACTGACTGTGCGGAGTCTGCACGTACTCCCCGTATCTGCGTGGGTTTCCGTTGGGCGCTCCGGCTTCCTCCCGCAAGTCCCGAAAGACATGGGCCGGGATTCTCCGAAATCCCAGCCAAGTGTTCATGCCGGCGTCAAAATCGGCACAAGCGACGTTGGCGTCAACGGGCCTCCAGGCCCAGGCATTCACCCCTTCCTTGGGGACTAGAACGGCGCCGGAGTGCTGTGCGCTGCTCCGACGCCGAAAGCCGGCCCGCCACTGCCGGCGCAGGTCCGTGCATGCGCGCCACGGCTGTCTCCGCGCCGGCCCCCGGGCAATATGGCGGTGCCCTACTGGGATCCCGCACGGAGAGGAACATAGGCCCCCCCAGAATGAGCCCACCCGCCGTTCGGTTGCCCCCGATCGCAGGCCTGGCCACCGTGGAGGCCACCTCGGTGTCGGCTCTCCCCGCCCCTCCACCAGGACGGCTCCCGCAGCCAGAACGGCGAGGTCCCGCCGGGTAGGACCATATGCAAACGACGCCGGCAGGACTTGGCGGAACTCGGCGGGCACTCGGCCCGTCGAGCACCGAGAATCGTCGGTGGGGGGGGGGGGCGCTTTCAACCGCTTTCCACATACGCCGGAGGGCAGCCCTCACCCACTCACACACCTCCTCATCCGCTAATAACCCTATGTCCAGGCTCCACTGCGGGTGCTGGGCACCCCCCCACCACCCCCCCCACCCCCCCAAACCCCCATCCCCCCTATCCACTTGCAATGCCACCCAATGCGGCGCGTGATCTGAAGCCACGATAGCCGAGTATCCCGAGTCAACGACACCCGCCACAAAAAGCTCAATCCAAGAGTACACCCTGTACACATGGGAAAAGAAAAGAAAAAGAAAACTCCTTTGCCCTCAGCCTCCCAAACCTCCACGGGCCCATCCTCCCCCATGCACTCCAAGGAACCTTTAGCTCTTTCGCCACCACCGACAATCTCCCCAACTTCGGGCTCGACCAGTCCAACCCTGGATCAATGATCATGTTAAAAGTCCCCCCCCCCCCCCCATAATCAACTGGTGCGAGTTCAGGTCCGGGATCTTCCCCAGCACCCGCCTCAAACTCCATATCATCCCAATTTGGGGCATAAACATTTACCAGGACCACCGGCATCCCTTCCAGCTTCCCACTCACCATCACAAACTTCCCCCCGAATCTGCTACTATGTTCCCCACCTCAAACGCCACTCGTTTATTTACCAGCTCCACTACCGCCCGCATTCTTCATGTCTGATCCCGAATGGAAGACTTGCCCTACCTCCCCTTTCCTTAGCCTTGTCTGATCCCCAATCTTCTAGTGTGTTTCTTGTGAAAAGGCCTTGTCCGCCTTCAAGCTCCTCAGGTGCGTGAAAACTCCATTCAGCCCCTTCACACCCCCCCTCCCCTGCTGATCAACCATATCCCTTCTTAGGCCAACCCCCAGGACCCTCGGATGTCCACCGTCACCACTCCCTCCCATGCTACACCACAGCAACAACACCTTTGTCAGCAACCCCCCCCACTTCCCCTGAACCAAACAACAACCCTATCTCCCTCTGCTGCACTAACCACCTGATCACCTCTCACCCCCCACTGCGCTCCAGTTAATTAGCCCGTCCAGCTAGTCAAATTGTGATAATCTCCCTAGGTTTGAAGGTGTGAATAAACTGAACTTTCAATTTAGTTCTAAAACAGTTTACTGTGAGTTACCTTTATTAAAATAATAATACAAACAAAGAGATTTTAGAATAAGCAAATCAGTCCGTTGGGATTCTCTAAAAATGGGACTATGTCCCCCACGCCGGTGGGAAAACCGGCGCCAATGACTCCGGCGTCAACGGCCCCCGAAAGTGAGGAATTGTCACCTTTCTAGGGGCCTAGGTTGCCGCCGGAGTCATGCCCGCAGCTCCAGCCGGCGGGGAATGGCCCGCGCGAGTCCGCGCATGCGCGGAACGGCCGGCGTATTTCCGCGCATGTGCGGGGATTCCCATCTCGTCGGCCCCCGGGGCCCGACACGGAGTAAAGTAGGCCCCCACGGAACCAGCCTGCCCACCGATCGGTAGGTCCCGATCGCGGGCCAAGCAACCGTGGGGGCCACCCCCCCATACCCCCTGCCCCCCCAGGATAGCCCCCGCACACTTACCTTTCAGGTCCCGCTGTGTGTGAGGTGAGTAATCCACCCCGGCAGGACTGGGCCAAACTCGTCGGCCACTCGGCACATCGGGGCTCGGAGAATCGCCGGGGGGGGGGGGGCGCTGTCAACAGGCCCCGACCAGCGTGGCGGCAATCCCACCGGCGGCCAATAAACGGCGCCAGAGAACAGGGAGGCCAGCGTCGGAGCGGCGGGGCGCGAGAATTCTCTGACCCGGCGGTGGGTCGGAGAATCCCGGCCTCTATTTTCAAGACAAAAATACCTCTGCTGACATACAGGTGGTGAGAGAACAAAGGAGTCCGTCTAGTTTTGCCTCTTGCTCTTGTCCATAATATCTAATTCATTTAAGCATCTGCATATCCTCTAATAGTTACATTGTTTGAAAAGAAAGATGGATATCAGAAGGCTGCCTTGTACAAATATTTATTAAAATATATTTAATTAATTTTGTCATAAATAGGTTTTAGTAAAGAGCTTACCATATCCAACTATTCCTATAAGATAATAATAATAGCTTATTGTCACAAGTAGGCTTCAATGAAGTTGTTATGAAAAGCCCCTCGTTGCCACATTCTGGCGCCTGTTCGGGGAGGCCGGTACGGGAATTGAACACGCGCTGCTGGCATTGTTCTGCATTGCAAGCAGGCTATTTAGCACGCTGTGCCAAATCATCAATGCAATATTCCTTATTGCTTTATTGCTGTTTACATTACTGAATTTCATTTTATTGATCCAAGTATCATATCAATATTTTAATCAAAGTATTAAAATTAGTTATTATCAAGTGATGCATTCAATGATAACTTTCCAGCAAGTAGAATACAGAACATTATTCAGAAAGATTTTGCATGATTCAATCAAGTTGATGAAATTATTGCATGCCACTCCTTAAGCCTTTTCTGCTTCCATAATGACGTGCAAAAAAAATCAATGTGATTGCAACAAAGTAGTGTTTTCACCCAACTCTTTCAGAGCACATCCTGATTCAATATTCAAATTGTATTGACAGATGGACATGGTTAAGAAAATCAAACAATCAGAAATGGCAAGCCACTGTCATGGTACCAGATTACAATGGCTTTTAGTCAAACATAAAGCACATAAAACAAAATTAAAACTGTATTTTGTACAGATTTCTGTGTTCAGTTCTTAACATGGGGTTGATGCAGAATCACGTATTAGGGAAAGATCTTTAAAAATGGAGTGTGCAAGCCAATTTCAGAAGCCCTTCCGCATTTCTGACAAATCCAATTTTTGACAGTGGGAAGAAAGGAGGTAGGATGTGATTCACATGAGAGTAAAGGTGAAATTCAGTTGGGGCATTCAGTGCTAAGTTCAAAAAGGCCCAATGTTGACTGCTGCAAGTGTGGAACTCACAAATTGATGGAGTAGATCGAAACACCCTTTTAGGGTGGCTATGGTTTGTATAACAGTCTTGATGTGAAGGTTTTTAAATCCCCTGCTCTTTAAATTTTTAAAAAAGAGGCTGCTGCTGTCTCTGTGAATTAAAAAAAAACCACTGATGGACTACTTTGAATGACAAGACCCTGCTGCAGGTTACAAAAAGGTAATAGCATCTGGTCGTACAGTTTAAATAGATTTCATTGTTGACAACTCCCCAAAGGATATTATTGTCATTATGAATGCTTGGCTAAGTTTAAAAAGTCATAATTATCTCAGCATGAGATTCTGAATTCACAGTTTTATTGACAATTTAAAGTGGGTATTAAAGGATTAGCTGTCATTCATATAGGGTCTGAATAGAAGTTTGTCTCACTTCCTGCAAATAAAAGGTGTGGTTATGGGTGCCCACATCAATTCCAATTATGCCTCTCTTTTTGTGGGTTACGTGGAACACTACTTATTCCAGTCCTGTTCAGGCTCATTCCACAACTCTTTTCTTGTTACATCGATGACTGTATCGGTGTCACTTCATGCTCTCATCGGGACCTGGATAAATTTATCAATTTTATTTCCAATTTCCACCCCTCTCTCAGCTTCACATGGTCTATTTCCGACACTTTAATTCCTTTCCTTCACCTCTCTGTCTCCATTTCCAAGTGATAGACCGGCCACCAATGTTCATTATAAACCCACCGATTCCCACACCTAACTTGACTATAGCTCCTCACACTCCATTCCCTGTAAGGACTCCATCCAATTCTCCCAGTTCTCTGCCTCCATTGCATCAGTTTTGATAATGTGACCTTCAAAAATGGGGCTTTGGCATGTCTGTCCTTTTCCTTAACCAAGGTTTCCCCCCCCACCGTGGTTAACAGGGCACTCAACCAGGTCGGATCCATTTCCCGTACCTCTGCTCTCAACCCTTCCCCTCCCTCCAAGGACCATGATATGGTTCCCTTTTTCCTCACTTTTCATCCCACCAGCCTCTACATTCAAAGGATCATCCTTCCCCCATTTCCGCCAGCATTCCACAAGAACCCCCCCACCTGTGACACCATGGCCCCCTCCTCCAAAATGCCCAACTCCCAATCCCCTTGCCACGACACCTTCCCTTGCAAATAAGGTGTAACACCTGTCCTTTATCTCTTCCCTGCTCACCATTCAAGCGCCCACAATTCCTTTCAGGTCAAGCAGCATTTCACTTGCATTTCCTTGAATTTGTTTCATTGTATTTGCTGCGCCCAATGCAGTCTCTTCTACATTGGTGGCCGCTTTTCGGAACATGACCCCAACCTTTCTGCTGTGTGCCATTTTAACTCATACCTTGCTCTCATGCCCACATGTCTGTCCTTGGCCTGCGTCAATGCTCCAGTGAAGCCTGGCCAACACAAGCTGGAGCATCGCATCTTCTGATTGGGCACATTACAGCCCTCAAGACTCAACGCTAAGTTCAGCAACTTTAAATTTTTACCTTTCTCCTCCATTTTAAGCCCATTTTCTTATCTTTTAAAAAAATAATCCATACATGGATTTCCTCAATGCAAAACACCCGCTCCCCCTCTCAAGCCAGGCTATCTGCCATTGTTCTTGAAGTTGCTATTTTTGTTGCAGATTCTTTTTGTTCCGCCTTTCAGTTCAGATGAAGGGTCTATGACTCAAAACCATAACTCAGTTTCTCTGACTGATAGATGCTGGCAACAGACCTGCTGAATTTTTACAGCATCCTCTGTTCTTGTTTTTGAATACAAGTTTGTTTGCTTTTATAGAAGATGAACCATTTGATGAAATTTAAAAACTTTCAATGGGCTACGTGAAAAATATGATTATCAGGTGTGAGTGAGAGCTGTATTAAATTGTTAAAGTTTAGTTTTTGTCCTCTCTGCATGGTTCCTGACGTCTGCCCATGGAAGATACTGTGTGAGTGGCTAAGCCACAAAGATAGGTTGGAAAGCAAGTTGTAAAGAGGACAGAAGAGGCGGGATTCTCCATTTCAGAGACTAAGTGCTGACGCTGGGACTGAATCACAGGTTTTACTACTGCCCCGATAGCAGCACCGGTTCCGGAGCAATTCAGGACATACTAATGGGCAAGCATGACACCACATGGGACTAATGCGATTCCAACCAGCACTGGATTTGCTGAGGTCGGGATTGGCACTGAAGAGCCTGACAGGCTGGAGCTGCTATATAAGCACTCCATTTCCCACACACTCTCATTCCAGCCAGGAAGATGGCACACTGGAGAGCGTCCCCGAGATTCGCCGATGCAGAGCTGAAGACACTGTTGGATGCTGTGGAAGGGAGGTGGAACATACTGTTCCCCGGGGTGGAAGGAGGCTGCCACCCACAAATGTCAACCGAGCCTGGGCACAGGTGGCTGAGACCATGAGCGCAGTATATTCCACCACCAGGACTGGGTAGCAGTGCAGGAAGAAGCTGCACATCTCCTCAGGGCGGCCACAATCACCATGCCCATGGCACCAATCCCCTTCCCCCCCATGCAGCCCCCACCAGGCAGTGCTGGGTAAGGATGGGCAACCCCCAGGCCAGCCAAGGTGAGGCACCACCACCATGCACCTGGCACCAACCCTCGTGCCCACACACTCGTAGCAACCCCCGTCCACCACCACCTAGAGGGCATTTAGACGCTGCCCACCGGCAAGCCGCTCGCAACCAACCCTCACCACATGCCAATACCCATACCCCCTGACATGGTCGGGTGACCCGCACATACAGGCCACTGACCGCAGACACCCTGTGCTGCCTGCATCTGAGAGTCTCACACTGTGCATTATCCGTCCCCCCAGAAAAAGGTGGCCCACAATCACAGGGAGCGGGAGAAGACCGGAGGGGGGCAGATGGACCTGCAGCCCTTCACCATAGCAGAGCAGGCACTCACTGAGGTGAAGGTCAGCATCAGAGATGCAAGTGAGCCCCCAATGCATTGCGATGTCCCTATGGCAGGTGTTCCACCCCCGTCCCACCCTCAACCCCACGATCTAACAAGGTGAGACCAGTTGTTGACCCTCACTCCCCACTGCAACTGCGTGACACCCCAGAGCAATGGCTGTCCGATCCCGGGCATTTTCTGTTGGTCTGGATCATCTGCTTAAAAACATCCACTTGAATATTTTGGCTTCAAACTGCTGGCTGCTTGAGCATGCCTATTACAAGGCACATTGCTGGAAGTGCTTCACTGAATGGGTTACTTCTTGAATAGACCATGGAAAACGAGATGGGAGATACCTTGATGCCACTCCTGCCTCATTAGCATGGGATTTCCTTGCATGTGGCTGCTTTTGGCTTAAGTGTCCATCTTCAATGGTCTATCTTCAATAGTCATGCAATGCAACGAGTATGAAGAAACAATTGTTCCCTAGATGCACAGCTTCATTCTGTTTTTGATAATTAGCAACAGTGTTCAGTGTCATTCATAACTTTTCTGATAATGAATCAGCTCGAGTTGGATCCAGTTTTTTTACGTAGCTAGGGGGAAACATTTTGCCTTAGTTCACAGAAAATCAAGAGGGGAGGCATGTGCCCAAATTGATTAAGAGCACATCGGACATGTGAAGCTCTGTGCCAAAGAATTGACAGTACAAATTCTGGTGGCATGAAAAAAAGCACATGATGAGATATTATGGAATACAATCCATAACCTACTCTTGTTCCTTTAATATGCATGTTATTTTTATGGAGCATGCAACGCTTAAAAAGACTATTATAACCCAACAGGAATTTTCAAAGAAGCTTAGTTCGAAAAACTCAGGTCTTGCATCATATTTTTAAAAATAAATTTAGAGTACCCAATTAGTTTTTTCCAATTAAGGGACAATTTAGCATGGCCAATCCACCTAACCTGTACATCTTTGGGTTTGTGGGGGTGAAACCCATGCAGACACGGGGAGAATGTGCAAACTCTACACAGACAGTGACCCGGGGCTGGGATCGAACCCGGGTCCTCAACGCCTTAAGCAACCGTGCTAACCACAGCACCACTGTGCCGTCCAGGACTTGGATCATATGTTATCCTCCGATTTTCTCTGTTACTCCTCGCACAAACATTGTGGAATTTGCTGCATCGGCTGTAACAAAACCCGTTTGTTATATATGTAGGTTATTGTAGTTGTGCGCAATGTCTCTTTAAGATCTGAGTCACGTGATATATGTGATGTCATCAGCTACTTCATGGGCTTTTCGGGAATTTAGTACTAAACCTTGTACAGTGAAGACCCATTTAATAAACCTCTGGTAATCTTCCATCAAACCCATGTGCTTCTGCAATTCTATTTATTTTATACTGTTAGTCTAAAGATACAACAGTTTACAAACAAAAAACTGGTGACGAAGACCGGTGCAGATGAAAGAAAAAAACATTTGTTTTTCAAAAAAATCATTGGAGTGCAGTAAGCTGCAACAGATCTATTGATCAATTGATTAACAAAAGGGTAGAAATTGCTGGCATTGGAACCGATGAGGTTTTGGGGCAAAAGTTCAAGGGCGGCATAGTAGCACAGTGGTTAGCACTGCTAACTCACAGCGGCAAGGATCCAGGTTCAATTCTGACCTTGTGTGACTTTCTTTATGGAGTTTTCATGTTCTCCCCATGTCTGCACAGATTTCCTCCGGGTGCTCCAGTTTCCTCCCACAGCCTAAAGATGTGCAGGTTAGGTGGATTGGCCACGCTAAATTGAACCTTACTGTCCAAAATGTATTAGTTAGTTTATGGGGTTGCGGGGACAGAGTGAGGGACTGGGTCTGGGTAGAGTGTTCTTTCAGGGGGTTGGTGCAAACTTGGGCTGAATGGGCTGAATGGCCGCTTTCTGCACTGTAGAGATTCTATGGAAGGGCCCGTAACCGATTTTAAACTGACAATCTGAGGAGTTAGGTTGCGGGGCACGCCACGTGCAGTATAGTAAGACACAGAGGTAGAGCGGGACAGAGAACTAAAGATTATCATAACTTTATGCAAGATGAAAGTTGTTGTGAGTTAAAGCTGTTAAAATTGTTAATCTATCTTGAATGAACTAGACCGCTGAAAATAAGTGAAGGGGAAAGCATTCTAATACCGTGAAAAATTGTGGGAAATTCTGGTGCGATGGGCTCTTTTGATGAGGACTCAGGGAACTGGAAATCATATTTAGAAAGATTCTATTAATAGATTCAAGTCAATAAAATTTCAGAAGAGATAAAGGTCCCTGTATTCTTAAGTGCAATCAGAAGAAAAACTTTTAGTTTGCTAAGAAGCTTAATTCAGCCAGAGGGCGAAACAATGGCACAGTGTGATTAGCACTGCTGCTTCACAATGCCAGGGACCCAGGTTCAATTCCAACTTCAGGTGACTGTGTCGAGTTTACACATTCTCCCAGTGGGTTTCATCCGGGTGCTCCAGTTTCCTCCCACAGACCAAAGATGTGCAGATTAGATGGATTGGCGTTTCTAAATTATCCCTTAGTGTCCAAAGGTCAGGTGGGGTATGGGATTACGGGCATAGGGTGGGTGAATGGGCCTAGGTAAGATGCTCCTTCTGAGCTCCTTCAGAATGGCCTCCTTTGCACTGTAGGGATTCCATGATTCAATGATCCGCGGAGGTAAGGCATATCAAGAACTGGTGAAAATATTAGAAGATCCTTATTCACCAATACCGTTTATTATTGTGGAGAGGTTTAACTTTCATCGAAGGAATCAGTTAGAAGGTGAAAATATTGCAGTTTGTTACAACCCTCAAGCAACTTTCAAAGTTTGTTAATTTGGCAATTCGTTGGAGGCTATTCAAAGAAGGTTATTAATGGTCAGTTTCAATTGGTTAATTGGCAACTGGTGGGTTAGCCAGAGAAAGTGTTCTGCCTGACAACAGTCACTGATTGGTTCCTGCATGATGCTTTCTGAGATAACTTGGCAGAAGTGTTTAAACTTAGTAAGTGAAAGGAAAGGTCTCTCTCACTCTCTTGCTTTCTGAAGTAAAAGAACTGCTTTATTGTTCTAAAAACAGTGAGTGCCTGTCACATCTCTGCCATAAATCTGAAATGACCCCAATCTGCAGAGAAAGTACACAACCTTGATAGAGAAAACCATCTCAATCCTCGAAAACAGAAGTACCAAAGTGAAAGCTTGGGCAAGATTTTCCATTGGGTGACACCGAAATCCGATTGGGCGGAGAATAGGTTCCAATGCCAAATCGCTATTCTCTGTCACCTCGACAGCGGCATCAATGCGGTCCAGAACGCGCATACAGTAAACACTGTTTTCATATCATTAGCGGGCCTGACCCAGTATTCTCCGGGGCCTCTGCAATTCTCCACCTCCGATGGGCTGAGTTCTCGATGGTGCGGTTCACTCGTGTTTTTAAAAACCTCGAAACATGCATCGTGGCTGATGAGGAGAGAGAGGGGGTACGGAAAGTGTCCAACAACGCCATAGGTTTCTGACAGTTGTGCCGTTGGCAGGGGGCTTCTGCCAGGACTGGGGGGGGAGTAGCGGCAGGTGGTCAGGAGATGGGCTGTGGGGTCTTGGTGGACAGGTACGGAACACCATTGCTGCAGCCAGAAAGACAGCCATGCAGCTGCGCACGCAGCTGACAGCCCACTGTGAACTTAGGGCCACGGGTCGTATAGGTGTCCCCCTAGGCCACCCCCCCTAGTAGCCCTCTGGCCCCAGCCAACCATCAGCTGTATGGGTGCGCTCCGGAACACACAGAGCCGACTTGTTGGCTGGGATGGTGGGGAGTGAAGTGTGCATATGTCAGCCTCTCGAGTGTCAATGACGGACCTGACGAATCCCGCACTGTTTTTCATTGTAATCCATGTAGCGCTGGTGCTAGCCCCTCCACAGTCGCTGAATCAGTCCAGGCTCAGCTGCAGTTTTGCTGTCATGAAAGTCCACAAATTCTGCCCCGGCATCAACACTTAGGGCTGGTTTCTCCGATTTTGAGGCTATGTCCAGAGGAAGTGTCTAGTTTTACAATGAAAAAGTCAGCGGCGCCTCGGAACCAATGCTCCGCCGAGTGGGGGGCTAGCAACCGCGCCACGTAAAACCCCCAGACAGAAACGGCCGGAGAATTGCTGGGTTCATGGCCCCGCATGCGCACGGCGACGAACTGTAGCAGTCGCGACGTACCACAGGGCACCGGCTGCGCGTGAACCTGGCCTGCCAGATAGTGCCCCCATTTCCCCCCCCACTCGCCAACCCCGGACCACCCCCAGCAGTCCCCCGAGCCAAAGCGCCCCCGACAGCAGAACGACACCCCCCGCCCCCCCCGACTGTGGCGGCGCTGGACACAGTCCGCAGCCGCCACGCGAGGTTGACGGAAACTCAGAGCACACGTGTCCCATGCCATCAGGAAGTCGGCCCATCGGGTGCGAAGCATCGGGGGAGGGCCTTCAGGTGACATCATACTAACCGATGATGCTGTTTTGGAGGGGGCAGAACATCCGAAAACAAGTACTCCCCCGATTTCGCCATCAAAAGGGATTCTCCGCCCAATCGCCGAATACGATTTTGGCATCGGCAAGCAGAGAATCCCGACCTTAGTCTCAGGAACGAAGAATCCAGAGCCTGATCTTCAGAAGAACACTGACTAGAAGTCATCCCAGTGCATCAAAGATGCCTTATCCTTTTATTTTATTGATAATTTATTCCCCTCTCAAACACCCTTTCCCCTCTGTGATGTTTGTCTGTGTGTGTGTAGCGAGTGGAGGTAGTTAGATTGGGGGGGGGGGGGGGGAGTTGGGTAAAAGGGTATTAGACAGTCAGTTACTTTGTCAGTTTAATTATAATGCTGTACATAATAAAAGGTTCTTTGTGTTAAAGTTGCAAACCTCATGACTGTAGTTTATTGGGTTCAATCAAGGGCCTCGGATATTTTAAATAAAATCTAATTATGCCTGTGTTGCGACTCTGGGTCAAGTGGGGCTGGATTTGACCAGAACTTGAAAATACATCTAAGGTCGAGAATAACTAAGTCCTTGACGTTTGCAGGCAACAGTGAGAAATAGGCACCCGCCTGATCGTCCATCTTATTGACTGTGTTACTACACTCTAATAATATGATGCCAGCATTTGGATATAGATGTAAATGATTTTGTTAATATACTAGTTATTAGTTGTCTTGGACCTTCGAAGTAAAGGGGGAGGGATGATATATGTGTAGGTTATTGTACTTGTGTGCAATGTCTCTTTAAGATCTGAGTCGTGTGACATCATCAGCTGCTTTGTGGGCTTTTAGGGGGTCTAGTACCAAACCTGGTACAGTGAAAACAAATTCAATATACTAAAACAGAAAATGCTGGAAAATCTCAGCAGGTCTGACATCATCTGTGGGGAGAACAAAGCCAACGTTCTGTGTCTGGATGGCTCTTCGTCAGATCAGTCATCCAGACTTGAAATGTTGGTTCTGTTCTCTCCACAGATGCTCTTCATCACTACCTCCTCCTCTTTGCAAATGCATTAAAGGGCTAGATGAAGACATTGTTATCTATTAAAGATTGGTTGCTTTCATATTCTCCACTCTCAATGGCCCATTGGCAGCATAATAAAGTCACAAGTGTATCACACCTAGGATAATGTGCATATTGCAAAACAACTCATATAACACTTCCATTGTGTTAAAACATAGATTGTAATAATATAAATTTTGATCCAATTTTTAATATCACAATTCCCTTTTATAGTTTCAGTATAATATCGAGCATAGTCCATTGAAACCATCCAACAGAGCTCATGGCTCAATGTTAAAAGGATAATCTTCAACTTACATTATCATTCCCCCATTGGCAAAATGGGTACTCAGTTCTCTACTTTGTATGCTGATTTCTCTTTTACATGCAAATATCCACCAAATTAACATTTAAATGATGCACAAATGGCTCAATGCTTTGTGCCATTTCCATTATTGTTAAGAATTTTCAAAATGTCACAAACTGTACTGATCTGGAACTCTTTGTGACTCAGAACTTAGTGAATCCCTGGAATGAGAATTTTTTTTTAAATCTTAATTCGGTCTAATTTCTTTTTAAAAGCTTGTTTTCCCCAGTTCAGAAGTTTGTGATGCATTGTCTGAAACTGAGCACGAAAGGAGTACATTGAGAAGATGGATCGAGGGTGTTAAAGTAGTTAGGCTTGCAGCAATTCTAAAGGCCAAACACCAACTTAATGATTATCTGTAGCAAATGTACTTATTCTAAAAATATTTGTGAGATCTGTTACAGTGTTATATGCTCCTCCACACTCCACCTTCACGGCCTCACCACCCAACCCCACCACACCACCACCATTCTTTTGCTGAGGAAGGATTTTTGCAAGGAAGTTGGCAGAGGAAGAAGAGCCTCAATGGAAAAGAATCATCAATGTCCTTAATTGCTTCTGCTCAGGCCCAAAGAAAGGTGCTGGACAGGAAAGTTTGTGCCAACTCAACATCCACACGGAGCCAGTCAATGCTGGGAAAAGTTTAATGAAGAACATCATACTGTGTTAAACTGCTCAAATTCTTAACTGTAATTTTCCATGAGTTAACACATTGCCATGCACACTCCAAACTACACCTGGCATGTTCCTTTACTCACACCTTTACATGCATTTACTCCACAAAAAGGTTTGTTCCACTGTTATGGCAACCATAACAGACTGCATATCAACATCTGGATTTTGCTGTATTTCTGAGGGACAAAAGGAAACTCTCACTCCTGTATTACTTTTCTTGTAATGCTCTATGAGAATTAACTATTTCAAATCTTGGGGCAGGAGACCACAAATGATACAAGGTGAGGAGGTAGGAGGGTATAATATATAATTAATAATTCTGGGAACTAAAGGACACTGCAGGGACAACTGATATTGAACAGAATAGTGGCAGATATAATTTTTGTCCATATGAGGTAATACTTTAACTTGGGGAAAGCTGGATGATATTGAAAAGCAGAGCAATTTGAAGGTTCACGTCCACAAAAACTTAAAAGAAACACGTTAAGTGTAAAAGACCACGAGATAAAAATAATGGAATATTGGTTTGATGACTGACGGAAAAAGTTGAAATATGACTGAATCTATAAATCATAGTGGGCACGATTTTGAGTTCCAGACAATAAAAGGGAACTTAGGTGTGTTTCCCACGAGGTGGGAGGAAGGTAAAACAGGTGGGTGCCCATCCCACCACCTTTCCGTCCACCCCCAAGTAAACCACCATTATATGGTGGGGGCTGCGAAATTTAAATGAACAATTAAGGATCAATTAGGTTTGTTAGCAAACCAATTAACCCTGATAAGACACTGCCCATGCCCTTGTATACTTGGCATTGGCAGCAAAGTGGGATCAGGAAGCCCAGTTTTTCACTTCAAGTTGTTAACGGGTGAGAAGGAAGGAGGGATTGCATTTGGGGGCTGTCCTTTGCCAATCGCAGAGCGGTCCCTATTAAGTTGATTCCCCCCCCCACATTTCCTACCTGCCCCCTCCCTAAACTTACCACCTCCCGCACACCCACTACCCCTGTCCCTAACTTACTCAAATCCTCCCAGCCTAAGACCCACTTAGCTGTTACAGGAATTCGAGGCCTTGGGGTGCTTTCTCCACCAGTAGTCTCGACAATGGTCACTGACATGTTGGTGGCACTGCCGGTACAGATGGAGGTGCTGGCCAATCAATGTCCTTAATTGCTTCTGCTCAGGCCCAAAGAAAGGCGCTGGACAAGAAACTTTGTGCCAACTCAACATCCACACATAGCCAGTCAATGTTGGAAAAGGTTGGAAAATGAAGAGCATCATACTGTGTTAAACTGCTCAAAGAGTCGAAAGTCCCATTTGGCCTTCATTGATTTGCACCGCAGCGTTTTATGGCTGGGATTGCTGGTTGATGTAAAGTGTGTTAGTTCCATGCCAAAGTGGTTCCCGGAGGAGGGTGCATACTGTATTCACCCCTCCTGTACTATTCAGCCCTAGGTTTTAGAGAGGGTTCGACACAGATTCATTGGCATGTTGATACATGGTGATACAATTGAAATGTTTGAAATTATGAAAATAACAGACAGTTTCCTGCAGTTGAACGGTCAAGGGGCCATATATATCAGATTAAATGTAAGAGATTTGGAACACAAGGTTGGACAAACTTCTTTCAACAAAGAATTATAAGATGTGGAATGTATTATCGGGATTAGCATGGGCAGAATCTTTGCAGCCCGTTAGCAGAATGATCAGAGACACGCAGGGTGGGAAGTCCCAGAAATTTACATCAGGTTGGGATCCTGACACAATGCCACTGACGAATGTGATATAAGATAGTTAGTTTAAATATATTAGTTACAGTAATGTAGATGTAGGCCGGTCTAATTCTAGTGAGTTCACAGACAAAGGATTTCAGAAAGCATGGCAAGGAAGGGGGAGGGGTGTCTGGTTGAGGAGGAGAAAAGGATGCTGGGTAACAAGAGGCTAGGGTTAAGGAATGAGAAGTGAGCCAATTAGGATGTATGGCCAGGTCAGGAGGGGTATAGGATGACCTATGGGAATCGTGTATGTGAAACTTGATGCCATTTGAATGTATTTGTAGAGATTCCTTTGTCTCTAATAGCACTGAAGACCCAGGAGGCAGCTTGTGTTCTGGGTTTTTGTGAAGTGAGTCAGACTTAAAGTTGGGTAAAAATAAATAATACTATTCCGAACAAATCCATCTTGAGTTTAATTGAGGCCAGACTGACGGGTAAAGAATTCAATGTTTTGTCACCACCCGCTTCTGGTTTTCACGATTTCGGCATTGAATTAGAACAGGAACCCCCTGTTATTGCATTTAGTGAACAGTGACAAGAGTTTCTTCAGTGAAACTAATAATCTGATGGCTTTGATCAGTTACACTGAAGAGATCCAGTCATGGTCATTGTGAGACTGCTGTTCAAAGCACTGCTTCTGTCAGAGAGTGCTATCGCTGTTTGACGGGTAATTGCTAACTTCTTGGGATGGTAGCACAGTGGTTAGCACTGCTGCCTCACAGCTCCAGGGACCCAAGTTCAAGTCCAGTCTCGATCTGTGTGGAGTTTGCACTTCCTCCCCGTGTCTGCGTGGGTTTCCTCCGGGTGCTCCGGTTTCCTCCCACAGTCCAAAGTTGTGCAGGGTGGGTGGATTTGCTGCAGTGTAACCTGTACACATCGCTGCCACTGTGTGTTGCTGGTGGAGGGAGTGGATGTTGGCCATGTTGTATGGGGTGCCAGTCCTGGATTGTGTCATGTTTCTTGAGTGTTGTTGGAATGTTGGAGCTGCACTCATCCCGGAAAGTGGAAGGTATTCCATCACACTCCTGATTTGTGCCATTAAATGGTGAACAGGCTTTGAGAAGTCAGGAAGTGAGTCACTCTCTGCAGAATTCCCAACCTCTGACCTGCTCTTGTGGCCACAGAATTTATGTGGCTGGCCCGGTTCAGTTTCTGGCCAATGGTAATCCCCAAAATGTTGATAGAGGAGGATTCAGCCATGGTAATAATTAAATGTCAAGGGGAGATGGTTGGATTATCTCTTCTTGGAGATGGTCATTGCCTGGTACTTGTGTGGCACGAATGTTGTTTGCCACCTGTCAGCCCAAGACTGAATATTGCCCAGGTCTTCCTGCATTTGAAAAAATGAAATGAAATGAAAATCGCTTATTGTCACAAGTAGGCTTCAAATGAAGTTACTGTGAAAAGCCCCTAGTCGCCACATTCCAGCGCCTGTTCGGGGAGGCTGTTACAGGAATTGAACCGTGCTGCTGGTCTGCCTTGGTCTGCTTTCAAAGCCAGCGATTTAGCCCTGTGCTAAACATTTGTGCACAGACTGCTTTTCAGAAGAGTTGCAAATGGTGTGAACATTGTGCAATCATCAGCTAATATCCCCACTTCTGACCTTGTGATGGAGGGAAGATCATTGTTGTTGTTGGCTACCTTTACATAATGTTCCCTAGGACTTCAAAATTACTTTAGCTTCAGATTGCAGAAAGGAAACAAGTCAAACAAATATGCATGTGAGTGTTTTACAACCAAATAAATCCAACACAAACAAGAGTCATAGTTGGTGTTTTACAATACTGCCTTTAGATCAAATGGGTTGAATTTCACAGCCTCATGGCTGTGAGAGGATGGGGACCAGGAAAATAAATGGGAGGGATGTGGGAGAGCTCCGAGTACATTCATGCCTCTGGGGAAGTTTTCCGGCACAGTCTGAGCAGTGGATCACCTGCCCACCTGCACAGAAACTGAGACAATTTAAAAAGTTAATGCCCCTTTTAGAGGTTTAGAGATGACCTTGCTGGTGTTGGAGCAGCACCCCAACCACATGTGATAGTACCAGTTTCACAGAGACACACTCCTTCTAGCAAACTGGGAAACATCAGAGCTAGAGGTTCTATTCCCCATAAAAGGATCCACCATTAGGAAAGGGCGGCACGGTGGCACGGTGGTTAGCACTGCCACCTCACAGCTCCAGGGACCCGGGTTCAATTCCGGCCTCAGATGTCTGTCTGTCTGGAGTTTTCACTTTCTCCCCGTGTCTGCGTGGGTTTCCTCCGGGTGCTCCGGTTTCTTCCCACAGTCTAAAGAAGTGCAGGTTAGGTGGATTGGCCATGCTAAATTGCTCCTCCGTGTCCAACAATTTAGGTGGGGTTCCTGGGTTACAGGGATAGGGTGGAGGCATGGGCTTAGGTAGGGTGCTCTTTCCAGGGTCACTGCAGACTCGATGTGCCAAATGGACACCTTCTGCACTGTAGGGATTCTATGACCTGTGGTCTAGAAACTTCCACCAGAGGGGTTTTCCATCTGCACTGAGGGGCTCATCAGCTCTGCCCCTCTGAACTTTTAATTTAGATTTATGCCGATGAAGGCATCTCCATGTTGAAGTGCCCATATATTGTCTGACCAGCTATGCTAACCTCTCCCACTGAGACTTCCAAGGCTCCCCCAACAGGCCTTGTGATTAAACTGGCAGCATCAAACCCACTCATCATCCTTAGTGGGCTAGTAAGGGTAGAGGTTAGAATTAGGAGTCTGCCTCCTGGAAGTTTGCTTGGCTGGTTTCCCTCCTGGCAAGTGCTTGCTCAGAACCCCCATTTGGTCCCAATGTCAGGGTTATGGGGATAGGATAGAGGCATGGGCTTAAGTAATAATAATAATCTTTATTGTCACAAGTAGGCTTACATTAACACTGCAATGAAGTTACTGTGAAAAGCCCCTAGTCACCACATTCCGGTGCCTGTTCGGGTACACGCAGGGAGAATTCAGAATGTCCAAATTACCTAACAGCACGTCTTTCGGGAGGAAACCGGAGCACCCGGAGGATATCCACGCAGACACGGGGAGAACGTGCAGATTCCACACAGGTAGTGACCCAAGCCGTGAATCGAACCTGGAACCCTGGAGCTGCGAAGCAATAGTGCTACCCACTGTGCTACCATGCTGCCTATGATGGCTCTTTCCAAGCCCAGGAAAATTCTGCCCAATATATTTCCTCCGGGTTTCCTTCAGGTGCTCCAGTTTCCTCCCACAAGTGCCGAAAGATGTGCTGTTAGGTGAATTGGACATTCTGAATTCTCCCTCTGTGTACCAGAGCAGGTGCCAGAGTGTGGCGACTAGGGGATTTTCGCAGTAACTTCATTGAAGTGTTAATGTAAGCCAACTTGTGACACTAATAAAGATTATTATTAGCTGAATTCAGGAAACAATTTTCTCTGGATTGAATACTTGTTCAGAGAAAGATAGCATTAAAGAAAATCGGAAGTGTATGAGGAAATATCTGAATGATTTTATAAAAACAAAATGAACAGTAAATTAATGAGAATTTAATAGAGATGAATATGGAATTGAACAGTGGGGCATGATGTGTATGAATAATACTGTTGATCAAGTAACTAAAAACATGGTTGAGTCTCCTCTTTAATATTCTTACATGACATTTGAAGTCAACGGCATCACAAAATTAATCAATCATCCATGTGTTTCATCAGGAAAAGTTTTTCTGTGATTACATTGATAATTATCTAAGTAACAGGATTGAAACAATTGAGAACTATTTTTAAAGGTTTTTCTATCGTATTCTTTCAGAGCTTTATCAATGGAGAGAAGAGCTGTATGCGAACAGCCTTCTGGTGAATTTATCGTAAATCATAATAATGGTGCATTTTTAATATTGAATCAATTTTTATGACTATGCCAGTTTCCTTGTTTCACAAGACCTTTGAGTGGCCTAGAATCTAAAGTAGTCCCAGCCGAGATTATAGTCACTTGCATAAGAGTTTTATGTTTGTTTGCAATTTATGAATTTAAACAACATACACTTGAAGTTCAGTTCAAAGTTTCAGCGATACTTCATTAGAAATGTAAAGCTAATTTGTCTGCTGGGCTTTTGGCTAAGTTCCCATTACCATGGGTGCCAAATCATGGTCGGTAACATCAAAAATTGAGCTGATGACACCAATTATTGCTGCAGCTGAAAGCTGGATCACCGTCGGCTACAAACTAGGATGAAGAGTTTAGAACTTCCTGACACTCACTGAAATGTTCATGTTGTTTAAGGGAGCTGGAAGGAGAAAATGGGTTCATTAACATCAACTCCCTGCCAGTTAAAACAAACTTTATAGCTATTTTCTGGAGATCACAGGCTGGCATCTGCCAGTGAACTATTGGCCACCTGTCACAAATAAATAAGTAGGGGGAGGAAGTGAGTCATTTTCTTTCCATTGCAGTCCACAGGCTTCACAGTGGCATCATTAACCACAGCTTGCAAGGAAGTGACCCACGAACCATCCATCATATTTGCTTCATCATTGAAATAATGTTGAGGATCATAGCAGAATGAAAATATAATGGCTTCTTCCTGGCATCACCTGCATGATTTTGTGCCAATAGCAACAAACCACCTGAAAGCTGCACATTAAGACTGCAGAATGGTTGCTAAGTATCTAAATAGCCCCATAGGCTTGACTTAAGAGGCCCATCACTTTTTGGAAGTGTAGCTACCCTGTGAATGTGCAGTGAAATCTCCTGCTGTTGATGATCTTACACAAGAAAAGTGATGAAATCATTTGTTCTAATGTATGCTGTGGTGCACTGCAGAATGTCTGGCTTGGCACCTCACCTGAGGCATATTGAAATAAGTCCATTAAGAGTTCAAAGCTGTCATTTTTATCACTACAAAGTAGTTTAAAGGTCAAATTGGAGGAGAAGGATTCTTTCAAAAATTCTGTCCATAATGAAGCATAGGCAACAGTAGCAAATCACCCGTAACATGCCTATCTAGCTCTCGATAAACACACATTTAGATAATAATAGTCTACCTCAATCACCTCAGAATTTACTCAGCTTATTGCATTGAAACAAAAGCTCCTTGGTGATGAGGAATACTTCCAAAGAGTGCAACTTTCTTCAGCCAGAAGTGCCAAGTGGATGATCCATCTTGGCCTCCTCCTGAGGTGAACATCACACATACCAATCTCCAGCCAAGTCATGGTATCAAGAAATAGCTGAAAGTACTGAATACTGAAAACACTATGGGCTCTGACAAAATTTCAGCATTAGTGCTGAAGACTTGTGTTCCAGAAATAGTCATTCCTCTAGCCAAGCTGTTCCAGTACAGTTACAACACTATCATTTATCCAGTAATGTAGAAAATTGCCCAGGTATGTCCTGACCACAAAAAGCAGGGCAAATCAAACTTGGCCAATTACCACTCTTTCAGTCCACTTTTGATCATCAGTAAAGTGGTGGAAGAGATCATTGATAGTGCTACCAAACAACAATTATAGATTTCATAGAATTAACAGTGCAGAAGGAGGCCATTCGGCCCATCGAGTCTGCACCGGCTCTTGGAAAGAGCACCCTACCCAAGGTCCACACCTCCACGCTATCCCCATAACCCAGTAACCCCACCCAACACTAAGGGCAATTTTGGACACTAAGGGCAATTTATCATGGCCAATCCACCTAACCTGCACATCTTTGGACTGTGGGAGGAAAGCGGAGCACCCGGAGGAAACCCACGCACACACGGGGAGGATGTGCAGACTCCGCACAGACAGTGACCCAAGCCGGAATCGAACTTGGGATCCTGGAGCTGTGAAGCAATTGTGCTATCCACAATGCTACCGTGCTGCCCCAATTACTCAGCAATAACCTGCAAACTGCTGCTCAGTTTGGCTTCTGCAAGAACACTCAGTACAGTCAGTATCTGACGTCAATAACACCTTGATCCAAACATGGACAAGGAGCTGAACTCAGGAGATGAGGTGAGAGTGACTGTCCTTGACATCAGGGCAGCATTTGACTGAGTGTGGCACAAGCAACCCTAGCAAAACTGGAGTCAATGGAATCTAGGGGGAGAACTAGTCACTGGCTGGATCATACCTGGCACAAAGGAAGATGGTTATGGCCGTTGGTGGTCAATCATCCCAAGCCCAGACATCACTGCAAAACTGAACCAAGTTAGTGTCCTAGGCCCAACCATCTTCAGCTACTTCATCATAATGTCAGAAATGGGTATGTTTGCTGAAGGCTACACAATGTTCAACATCATTCCTTCAATACTGAAGCATGTCCATATGCAGCAAGACCTGGACAACATTAAGACTTGGGCTGATAAGTGACAAGTAACAGTTGCACCATATGTTATAGGGAATGACCATCTCCAACATGAGTTAATCTAACCTTCTCCACATTAGATTCAACAGCCTCTGAATCCTCCCCCCACCCCCAAGAATATGCTGGGGATTACCATTGACTAGAAACTGGACTGGAACAACCATATAAATACAGTGGCTGCAAGAACAGGTCAGAGACTAGGAAATCTTAAGAGAGTGATGGAATACCCTTCACTTTCCTGAATGAGTGCAGCTCCAACAATCCAACATCATTCAAAAAACATGACACCATCCAGGATAAAGCAGCCTGTTGATTGGCACCCATCCACCACCTTAAACATTTAATCCTTCCACTATCAATCTGCAGTGGAAGCCAGCTACAAGATGCACTGCAGCAAGTCACCAAGGCTCCTTTGACAGTGTCTTCCAAACCCGCGACCTCTAGTACAAACAAGGACGGGAACAGCAGATGCCTGGGAGCACCCTTTCAAGTCACACACCATCCTGACCTGGAACAATATTGTCGATCCTTCGTTGTTGCTGGTCAAAATAATGAAACTTCCCCCACCCCAGCTTCATAGCACCACAGAAGTACCTATACCTCATGGAATTCAGTGGTTCAGGGAGGAAGCTCACCACCACCTTCTCAAGGGCAATTAGGGATGGGCAATAAATTCTGATAAAGATGCGCAGATCCCAAGAATCTTTTTAGATGTTGTTCAGAAGTCTGTTCTGTGCTCAAATTTCCAATATGTGCTCACATCTTGTGAGATTCTGCTCCGGAGTACGAATCCATCAAATATACAACTGCCAAATTTCAGGAAACCAACTCTTCAATGAATCCATTTTACAGAGGGTGAAAGTGATACCTGTACTCTTTGAAACAAATCCTCAGGAAATCGCAGGTAAGATCGAATTCATTTTTCTCACTGGACCTTCATTGTGGCCCTGAATTTGGGAGGATTTTGACTGTGACTTGTCAGCATTTGCCATCATTACCCCTAGGAAACTGACCCCTCAGATTAGCACATAAAGGCTGAAGTTGTGGTCTGTCATCCACTGCTCCACCATAGGCTACACTGTAGGCCCACCCCCTCACACATCCGCAGAGCCAGCAATCAGCAAAATCAATTGAACTGGTGAGTCATATTTTCGCTAAGAAAAATATCATAGATCTTGCTCAATTAGGTCTAACTGGGTTTTATTCGTGATTTAAATAATAACACTTGCTGTTAAACTAATCCAGCCATGAAAAAGTAATTTTATATTTGTGTATTTTCTTGTTTTTATTATATTTCATCTTCTACCTTTACCCCATGTCTATCTCACAAACTTTATTCCACTCTTCGTAAAGATGAGGAATTACTGACAAAGGAGTTAAACAGCAAATAAAGGACCACCTTTAGACCCCAAGAAAATGAATCTGGTGATGGAGAAATGGCCCACAATGAAATCAAAGATAGCGCCACCACAATCCTACCGCCATACCCATTCCCACCACCGAGGAGATAAGAGAGGTGCTAAATGAATATTTTTCGTCAGTATTCACACAGGAAAAAGACAATGTTGTCGAGGAGAATACTGAGATTCAGGCTACTAGACTAGAAGGGCTTGAGGTTCATAAGCAGGAGGTGTTAACAATTCTGGAAAGTGTGAAAATAGATAAATCCCCTGGGCCAGATGGGATTTATCCTAGGATTCTCTGGGAAGCTAGGGAGGAGATTGCTGAGCCTTTGGCTTTGATCTTTAAATCATCTTTGTCTACAGGAATAGTGCCAGAAGACTGGAGGATAGCAAATGTTGTCCCCTTGTTCAAGAAGGGGAGTAGAGACAACCCCGGTAACTATAGACGAGTGAGCCTTACTTCTGTTGTGGGCAAAATCTTGGAAAGGTTTATAAGAGATAGGGTGTATAATCATTTGGAAAGGAATAATTTGATTAGACATAGTCAACACAGTTTTGTGAAGGGTAGGTTGTGCCTCACAAACCTTATTGAGTTCTTTGAGGAGGTGACCAAACAGGTGGATGAGGGTAAAGTAGTTGATGTGGTGTATATGGATTTCAGTAAAGCATTTGATAAGGTTCCCCATGGTCGGCTACTGCAGAAAATACGGAAGCATGGGATTCAGGGAGATTTAGCAGTTTGGATTAGAAATTGGCTAGCTGGAAGAAGACAAAGGGTGGTGGTTGATGGGAAGTGTTCAAACTGGAGTCCAGTTACTAGTGGTGTACCACAAGGATCTGTTTTGGGGCCACTGCTGTTTGTCATTTTTATAAATGACCTGGAGGAGGGCGTAAAAGGATAGGTGAGTAAATTTGCAGATGACACTAAAGTCGGTGGAGTTGTGGACAGTGCAGAAGGATGTTACAAGTTACAGATGGACATAGATAAGCTGCAGCGCTGGGCTGAGAGGTGGCAAATGGAGTTTAATGCAGAAAAGTGTGAGGTGATTCATTTTGGAAGGAATAACAGGAAGACAGAGTACTGGGCTAATGGTAAGATTCTTGGCAGTGTGGATGAGCAGAGAGATCTCGGTGTCCATGTACATAGATCCCTGAAAGTTGCCACTCAGGTTGAGAGGGTTGTTAAGAAGGCGCATGGTGTGTTAGCTTCTATTGGTAGAGGGCTTGAGTTTCGGAGCCATGAGGTCATGTTGCAGCTGTACAAAACTCTGGTGCGGCCGCATTTGGAGTATTGTGTGCAATTCTGGTTGCCGCATTATAGGAAGGATTTGGAAGCATTGGAAAGGGTGCAGAGGAGATTTACCAGAATGTTGCCTGGTATGGAGGGAAGATCTTATGAGGAAAGGCTGAGGGACTTGAGGCTGTTTCCGTTAGAGAAAAGAAGATTAAGAGGTGACTTAATTGAGGCATACAAGATGATCAGAGGATTGGTTAGGGTGGACAGTGAGAGCCTTTTTCCTCGGATGGTGATGTCTAGCACGAGGGGACATAGCTTTAAATTTAGGGGAGATAGATATAAGACAGATGTCAGAGGTAGGTTCTTTACTCGGAGAGTAGTAAGGGCGTGGAATGCCCAGCCTGCAACAGTAGGGGCATTCAAATGGTCATTGGATAGACATATGGACGATAAGGAATAGAGCTTTAGAGTGGTTTCACAGGTAAACGCAACATCAAGGGCCGAAGGGCCTGTACTGCGCTGTAATGTTCTATGTTCTATGTTCTAACCCCAACCACACACCCCCCCCCCCCCACCCACCACACACACACACACAAAAAATTAGTCATGAAATTACCACTGAGCCTGTTATCACAATAAGAGAAGGCAGCAAATGAAGACTGAAAGGGCACACAAACGTAGACACCAAACGGTGTCAGGGGGCACGATCGAATGGCCTCGTCGTGGCTGCCTCAGTGACACAACGAGGTCATTAAATCGACACTTGGAAGGCCTCCTGGGATCTGCGACGGTGAGATCCAGATTAACATATTTAAGTGTGCCATTAGGCTCATTTAAATATGTCTGCGCCCAATTCTCCCAAGTCCTGGAAACTAACACCCATGCCTGAGAGACTTCGCCATGGCACCGGTTAGCACAGGTCCACACAAATATAGAGGAGGCATAATGGCACATGGTGGGGTCTTCCAGACCATCGGAGGCCCCCGGGTGGTTGGGCCCCCCGGGCGGTGGAACCCTGGCACTCCCACTGGATTCGGGCATCTTGGCATGCCAGCCACCCTGGCACTGCCACCTGGGCACCCTGGCTGGCAGGGGCACCGTCACAGCTGACAGGTTGTCCATACCAGGGATAGGGCCCAGGGATGCCCTGCCCTTAAGAGGCCGGGTGGGGGGCTCAAGTGAGGGGGAGGGGGGGAGGCCCGCGGACCCCCTAAGCGGTATGTTGGGCCAATGGGGGGAGGGGGGGGATCTGGAGGCCATGGTGGGGTATCCATAAGGGGTCAAGAGATCGGGGCAGAATTTAAAAATGCCGCTCCGATCTCTTCCTGCACTGACAAGCTGAGCTCTAGTGAAGACGTGAAGTCGAGAATTGGTAATAAATAATTTAAGTGTTACACTTCAGTGACTCTTTATAGCACAGGAACTTGAATTGTTACATTTCTGAAACTGAAACTCAGCCTTAATAATTTTCTACAAACAAGCATTTCCAAATGTCTGTGATTCCCAGGTGATAAATTGAACATGATGGAACAAGGCTAGATGCTTCTTTCCAAACTATGTTGTAGAGTTTTAGTGAAATAGAAAACAATTTCTATAGAAGAGCTTAAGTTACAGGAAAGTCAATTGAATTGTTTTTATAGTATCCAGGCAGACTACAATCCCTTGATATAAGAAATGTTCCCAATTTCAGCAGATGTAGAACTCCCAATTAAAGAACTAAAAACAGAAAAAACAGAACGCAGCATGTCTGGCAGCATTTGTGGAGAGAAACAGTTAATCTTTCAAGTCCAAATGACTTTCCTTTTGCTTTTATTATCCCAATGGAAGGATGGAAATCTCCCATTTTGAGGCTAAGTGTGATGGCAGAAGCTATGGCAGCACCTGCCCTGCCAACCAGAATGGCGGAATCCCACGCCAGAATCAACACTTAGAATCATTAATTATGCACAGGCGAATTCCCCTCCAAATTGCCTGGTGGGCTGACAGCTGATTCGTTCACCCGCCCTGTATGAAGATCCCAACACCATATTTAAATGTTAGTCCAACACACTCATATCACTCTCTCCATCCCACCAGCCGAAAACAGACCATGTAGGATGTCCGGAACCAGAGGCAAAAGGCTATCAGCATCAAGAAGTAAGCAGCTTTCAATGCCAAGGCACTCATGGCCCTTATTTGGAGAATGCGGTCCCACCAGCATGGTCTCTACCCCAGGGATGGCTCAAAGAAGCACACCAACCTCATCTCTCCATCCTGAGTGGCCGTTGCTCAGGACGTCAGCACAGCTGCCACCCATCCAGAAAGCACCATCCAGTGCAGGAAATGGTTGAATGATCTCATCCGCTTCGCCAAGATAAGTCCTCTCTGAGCTCACTCCACTATCAAACTCTCAGCTTGGCATCATGTACTCAGACGGATACTCTCTTCACTGATCTCACACATCCATTCGTGGGGGACACATATCAACACTCACTCTCTCAAGACTTTCACAACACCACTATCACATCTGTCTTGTTGCTCAAACTCCAATTCCAGGACACAGAGAGAGCAAGGTATTGGGGACTTAAATTCAAGACTTTCAGGTTGGGAAGGAAGTTTAAAAAATAGCAGATCAAAAGTAGTAATCTCTGGATTACTCCCAGTGCCTCACTATAGTGGGAATAGAAACAGAAAGATTGGGAAGATCAATGCTTGACTTGTAGCATGCTTCAGGAGGAATGGATTCAAATTCTTGGGCCAGATCTGAGGCACTAATTCAAAAGAGGTGTATTACACCTCAACAGGACTGGGACCAATGTGCTATGGGGGTGCTTATTAGTGTTGTTGGGGAGGGTTTTATAGTATATTGCAAGATCTGAGAATATTATTTTGCCCTCTCTGTTGCCCTCTCTGATGGCAAGGTGTAAATAAATTAGTTCAATAATGACTGCTTGCAGCTGAATATGTGGTTGTATTCCTCGGTGCAATATACAGCTGGCAGATAGGATGGAATTCCATTTGACATTTGCTTTGAGAAATTAGGGACTGAAGAACATTGTAACACATTGTTGGAACACTGAAAGTTGATTTTGAGGATGTCCACGCAATATGAAAAATTGTACTGTGTTCACATCATATTCCGGTACACTGTGAGTGAGCACAGTACATCATTGGATAAATGGCTCTAAAGATATATTTGGGGACAATGGCAGAATTTAAGTCTAACGAAGAGGTCTGGTGTAGATATGAACAAAGGTTTCACATTAGCCTGAAAGTGGACAAAACAGGAGTTGAGCATAAAGTAAATGTTTATCTTGCCATGTTGGGGCCAGATGTTTTCGAGGTGGTGTCTAACCAATGTTGCCCACGACACACCAGTACTACAGGCTATTCTGGAATTAATGAGATTCTGGGGTCATAGAATCCCTACTATTCAGAAGGAGGCTATTTGGCCCATTGAATCTGCACCGACCTTCATGGCCTGACTAAGATTGAAATTGCACTGAGAATTATGTCCCTCAAAGGAAGTAGTTGCCAAGTGAGACAGTTGCAAATTACATTCTCAAATTAAAGAAACTCTTTCATCAATGTGGGTCTGGTATGAACATAGAAATTGACCTTCGAGACACATTTGTAGGAAGCCTAAAGATCAATAAAATCCAGGTCAAGCTTTTGATCAAAGGCAATAAGCTAATGTAGAAGGAGGCCAGTATTGATGGCCACATCCATCTAAATTGCAGAAAGGGATAGTTGCAAATTGCAAGGAAGTTATTTTCTTGAGCCAGCAGGGGAGGTTCAGCAGATTTCAGTGAAGTCCAGGCGACAGCAGCCAAGTTCACAGTCTCAGAATCAGAAGTGTAGGTGTTACCAATGCCATGGTAGCCACCAGCCATTTAAATGCCCCATTTCCAGACAAAGTGCTATTCCTTTCGGGAAGTTGGTCATATCCAGATGGCATGAAGGAGCAGAGAAAACAGTAATACTCCAAATTGTGGTAAAGCTCCAGGTTGCAGCCTTGCACCAGGTCACGGTTGTGGTAGATCCAAAGCTAGTCCAGGAGTCTGCAAATCCTTGAATGCACGTATGATAGCTGTGGAAATAGAAGCTAATGTTATCGAACAGGAAGAGTTGTATTCAGTCAGAGAGCAAGAAAAACAGCACAAGGAAGATGAGAGTAATAGGGCTGAACATATAATTAAGTAGTAACAAAAGTCAGAGTTTCACAACTTACTTCCAGCATGACACAGCTGCCACTATGTATTTTATCTTGCAACGAGAGTACAAAATGTCACTAAGCCACATTCCCTTACACAAAACCGTTGTGGAACTGACTAGTGTTAGATCAAGTTGGTGTTAGAATGGATGATGCATCCTATTATTTGCCATTGGTAGTAGGAGGAAGGAACAGTCTCCCTGGTGGGAAGAAATTGGCTTAAAAAGATACAGTTAAATTGGGATCAGGTGTTTACAGTCAGATCAGTAAGAATAGATCGGACATTCGGAAAGTGCTAAGAGAGCACAAAGGGGTCTTTGAGCAAGGAGGACCGAACAAAAAAATTAGGCATCATAAGTCAAGATAAAGGACAATGTACAGCCAACATTTTGCAAGGCTATGTCAGGCTTATGCACAGTCAGAAGTATTAAGCAAAGACTTGGATAAACAAGGACAATTGAGAAGGTGAAGAGCAGTGAATGAGCTGCCCCCAATGTGATTGTTCAAAAAGCAGATGAATCCATTCGGATTTGTGGAGATTATAAATAAGGTGATTGAAAATGACACTTACTGCCGACTATTGAAGGTTTGTTTTTGAATTTAACAAATGGAAAGGTGTTCAGTGAGATAGGATTTGGCAAATGCAAATTTGCAATTAGAATTAACTGACAAGAGCAAGGTACTGCTGAACATTCCTACACACAAAAGGTTGTACCAGTTTGAAAGGTTACCATTTGCAGCATCTACTGCTCCTGCAGTGTTCCAGAGTGTCATCAATCAGCTACTTAGTGGGATGAAAGGAGTGTGCTGCTTCTTAGATTATATTCTAATTAACAGTAGGACAGAGAAAGAGCGCATTGTAAAGTTGAACAACTTCCGAGACTAGCTGAGTTATGGCATCAAAGCTAAAAAACACAAGTGTTGTTTCATGGCGTCAAGTATAACATACCTGGCTCACCATATAGGTGGTGAAGGTATCCACTAAACGCAGGAGAAGGGTGAGGAGGTTTTAAAAGCAAAGACAGCAGAGAACAAAGTGCATAGAAACAGACTTCTGTGTAATATTCTAAATTCATCCCCAATTTAGTTAATACATTCACTCCACTTTATATAATATTCAAAAGTGGAATAAGTGTTCTACGGAGTAGCAGAGAGCATTTGAAGAAGTGAAGGAAGTACTGACTAGTGATGCTGTTTTGACCCACAAGCTCAGTCCCATGGTCCCATGGCTTGACACCCCCAGAGTGAGATGTCCAGCATTCCCCCATACACTGCACAGAGCAACGTCACCCACAATTGACCCCTGTGTGTTCATTGCCCTGTAAAACCCCAGACTCTTTTGACGATATTTAATCAGGAGGGTGGAATGCATGCCCCCAGCAGAGGAAAGTGAAGGCAGACTTTGAGCACTAAATAGGCAACACCTTATCCTGCAGCCCCAGGGGCGACAACCCGGGAAAGGAGGGCACCTCCCTCCTCACGGAATCCCAGACCTGTAAGTACCTAAAACCATTCTCCCTGGGCAGCTCGTATTCCTCCTCCAGGTCCTCTAATTTTGCAAAGCTGCCCCTTATGAACCGGTCCTCAAACCACTAAATCCCCACCTGCTATCAACCCCAAAACCTCCCATCCAGCGCCCCATCCCCCACCCCACTGCAAACCTGTGGTTAGCACAAATCGTTGCCCACACTGACCCATCCTCCAGTCTCGGATTCTGCCTCCACTGCCCCCATACGCTTAAGGCCTACACCACCACAGGGCTCACGGAGTACCAGGCCGGTGAGAACGGCAGAGTCGCCATCAACAATGCCCGCATATCTGTTCCCCTGCAAAAGGCCACCTCCATCCGCCCCCATACCGACCCCGCCCCTACCACCCATTTCCTGACCATAGCGATGTTAGCCGCCCAGTAGTAATTCATTATATTCGGCAACTCCAACCCCACCACGCACTTCGCCCTCACTCCAAGGAAACCATCCTGACCCACGGGGTCTTCCCCGCCCACCCAAGCCCCAAGTTCAACGCGTTGACCTTTTTAAAGTATGACTTTGAGACAAAGGTCGGAAGTTTCTGAAATATAAACAGGAACCTTGGCAGCACCATCATCTTCACTGTCTGCACCCATCCTGCCAACGACAATGGCAGCACATCCCACCTCTTAAAATCTTCATTTGCTCCACCAACCGAGCCAAATTTAACTTGTGCAGCTGCGCCCAACCTCACATTACCTGGATGCCTAAGTACCTGAAACTCGCCCCCACCACCTTGAATAGCAGCTCCCCCAACCTCCTCTCCTGCCTGCTGTCTCAATCGGGAACACCTCGTTCTTTCCCATGTTCAGCTTGTACCCGGAGAACCGAACAAAGTCCTCCAAAATCCCCATAATACTGCCAATGCCCCCCAATGGGTTCGAAATATATAACAACAGGTCATCTACATACAGCAAAACCTTGTGCTCGACCCTCCCTGCACAATCCATTTCCAATCCCTCTACGCTCATGGCGCCATAGCCAATGGCTCTATAGCCAAGGCAAAAAGCAACGGGAAGAGCGGGCACCCCTGCCTTGTCCCACACTGTAACCCAAAATATCCCGAGCTCAGCTGCACAATTGCAACCGGTGCCTTATACAACAACCAGACCCAGTCCACAAACCATTGCTCAAACCCAAACTGCCCAACATCTTCCACACATATTCCCACTCCACCCGGTTGAATTCTTCTCTGCGTTCATCATCACTTCCACTTCCTGCCCCTCCGGGGCATCATAATCACGTTAAGCAACCTCCTCACATTCGCCGACAACTGCCTCCCCTTCACAAACCCGGTTTGGTCCTCACCTATCACCCTCGGGACACAGTCCTTAATTCGCGAAGCCAACACCTTCGCCAAAATCTTAGCATTCACATCTAGCAACGATATCAGACAGTAGGATCCACACTGCTGAGGATCCTTATCTTTCTTCAATATCAGGGAGATGGATGCCTGCGACAGTTAAGGGGAGCTCCCCCTCTCCCGAGCCTCATTATGTGCCCTCACCAGCAGCAGCCCCAGATCCCCCCCTAGTCTTTTTATAGAACTCCACCGGGAACCCATTTGGGCCCAGGGCCTTCCCTGCCTGCATCGCCCCCATACTCTCCATCATCTTCCTCACCCCAATGGGGGCCCTCCAATTCTTGTACTTGCTCCTTGTCCACCCTGGAATCTCCAATCCATCCAGGAACCACCGCATTCCCTCCCCTCCCGACCGGCGGCTCCAAATCATATGACCTCCTATAATACTCCTGTTTTGTTTAAGAAGGGTAGCAAGGATAATCCAGGTAATTACAGCGTGGTGAGCCTTACATCAGTGGTAGGGAAATTATTGGAGAGGATTCTTCAAAGACAGGAATTACTCCCACTTGGAAATAGGTGGATGTATTAGCGAGAGGCAACATGGTTTTGTGAAGGGGCGGTCGTGTCTCACTAACTTGATCAAGTTTTTCCAGGAAGCGATGAAGATGATTGATGAGGGCAGGGCAGTGGATGTTGTCTACCTGGACTTCAGTAAGGCCTTTGACAAGGCACCTCATGCAGACTGGTACAGAGGTGAAGTCACACAGGATCAGAGGTGAGCTGGCAAGATGGATACATAACTGGCTCGGTCACAGAGGGTAGCAGTGGAAGGGTGTGTTTCTGATTGGAGGGCTGTGACTAGTGGCATTCCTCAGGGATCAGTGCTGGGACGTTTGCTGTTTGTAATATATATAAATGATTTGGAGGAAAATGTAACTGATTTGATTAGTAAGTTTGCGGACGACACAGAGGTTGGTGGAATTGTGGATAGCGATGAGGACTGTCAGAGGATGCAGCAGGATATAGATCAGTTGGAGACTTGGGCGGAGAGATGGCAGATGGAGTTTAATCCGGACAAGTGTGAGGTAATGCACTTTGGAAGGTCTAATACAGGTGGAAAATATACAGTAAATGGCAGAACCCTTAAGAGTTTTGATAGGCATAGGGATCTGGGTGTACAGGTGCACAGGTCACTGAAACTGGCAACGCAGGTGGAGAAGGTATTCAAGAAGGCATACGGCATGCTTGCCTTCATCGTACGGGGCACTGAGTTTAAAAATTGGCAAGTCATGTTGCAGCTTTATAGAACCTTAGTTAGACCGCACTTGGAATATGGGGCAAAATTCTCCGGTATCAGCGCGATGTCCGCCGACCGGCGCCAAAAACGGTGCAAATCAGTCGGGCATCGCGCCGCCCCAAAGGTGCGGAATCCTCCGCATCTTGGGGGGCTGAGCCCCAACCTTGAGGGGCTAGGCCCGCGCCAGACTAATTTCCTCCCCGCCAGCTGGCGGAAAAGGCCTTTGGTGCCCCGCCAGCTGGCACGGAAATGACATTGCCGGGCGGAGCATGTGCGGGAGCGTTAGCGGCCGCTCATGGCATCCCTGCGCATGCGCTGTGGAGGGAGTCTCTTCCGCCTCTGCCATGGTGGAGACCGTGACGAAGGCGGAAGGAAAAGTGTGCCCCCACGGCACAGGCACGCCCGCGGATCGGTGGGCCCCGATCGTGGGCCAGGCCACCGTGGGGGCACCCCCCGGGGCCAGATCGGCCCGCGCCCCCCCCCAGGACTCCGGAGCCCGCCCGTGCCGCCTTGTCCCGCCGGTAAGAGAGGTGGTTTAATCCACGCCGGCGGGACAGGCATCCTAGCAGCGGGACTTCGGCCCATATGGGCCGGAGAATCGCAGGGAGGGGGGCCACCAACCGGCGTGGTGCGATTCCCGCCCCCGCCGAATCTCCGGTGCCGGAGAATTCAGCAACCGGTGGGAGCGGGATTCACGCCAGCCCCCGGCAATTCTCCGACCCGGCGGGGGTCGGAGAATCTTGCCCCAGGTGTTCAATTCAGGTCACCACACTACCAGAAGGATGTGGAGGCTTTGGAGAGGGTACAGAAAAGATTTACCAGGATGTTGCCTGGTATGGAGGGCATTAGCTATGAGGTGAGGTTGGAGAAAATTGGTTTGTCCTCACTGGAACGACGGAGGTTGAGGAGCGACCTGATAGAAGTCTACAAGATTATGAGGAGCATGGACAGCGTGGATAGTCAGAAGTTTTTTCCCAGGTTGGAAGAGTCAATTACTAGGGGGCATAGGTTTAAGGTGCGAAGGGCAAGGTTTAAAAGAGATGCACGAGATAAGTTTTTTACACAAAGGGCGGTGGGAGCCTGGAACGCGCTCCTGGGGGAGGCAGTGGAAACAGATACGATAGTGACTTTTAAGGGGCGTCTTGACAAATACATGAATAGGATGGGAATAGAGGGATATGGTCCCTGGAAGGGTAGGGGGTTTTAGTTCAGGTGGGCAGCCTGGTCGGTGCAGGCTTGGAGTGCCGAAACGTCTGTTCCTGTGTTGTAATTTTCTTTGTTCTTTGTTCCTCAAATACCACATACCCACCGGGTCCAACACCACCCTTCCCATCCCAACTTTCACTATGCTAATCTCCCTCGCCACCTCCTGTTTCCTAGATTAGTGGGCCAGCATCCTGCTCACCTTCTCCCCGTACTTGTATATTGCCCCCATGGCCCTCCACAACTGCCCTACCGCCTTCCCCGTGGACACCAATCCAAACTCCTCTGCCTCGCCCACAACACCCTGCCTCCGGGGCCTCCAAGTACCCCCTGTCCACCCTCAGAATCTCTTCCACCAGCCTTGCCATCTCTGCACGTTCCGCCTTTTCCCTGTGTACCCGAATCAAAATAAACTCCCCTCGGACCACCGCCTTGAGGCCTTCCAAAGTGTGGTGGCCGTGATCTCCGCCGTGTCATTGAGCTCCACATAACACCGGATGGCAGCCCTCATCCGCTCGCTCACCTCCTCATCCACCAGCCACCAGCCACCCCACATCCAACCTCCACTGCAGGGGTTGCCCCCCTCCCCACGGTCCACTCGCAAATCCACCCAGTGCTGTGTGTGGTCTGAAACCACAATTGGCAAATACTCCGAATCGACCACCCCCACCAGCAACGCCTTGTTCACCACGAAAAGTAAATCTGTGAGTACACCAGGTGCACATGGGAAAAATACAAAAACTCCTTCGCCCTCGGCCTCCCAAACCTCCACGGGTCCAGCCCTTCTCATACGTAAACCCCTTCAACTCCTTCGCCACCGCCGGCACCTTCCCTGATCTCGGGCTCTACCGTTCCAAACCTGGCTCAATGACCGTGTTAAAATCCCTCTCCATGATCAACTGGTACGAGTCCAGGTCAGGAATCTTCCCCAGCACCCGCCTCATAAACTCTACATCGTCCCAATTTGGGGCATAAATATTTACCAGGACCACCAGCATCCCCTCCAATTTCCCACTGACCATCAAAACCTCCCCCCCAAATCTTCCACTGTGTTGCCCACCTCGAACGCCACCCACTTGTTTACCAACACCGCCACCCCCGTCATCTTCATATCGAGTTCCGAATGGAACGATTTCCCTACCCATCCTTTCTCCAGCCTTGTCTGATCCCCTATATTCAAGTGTGTCTCGAAGAAAAGCCACGTCCGTCTTCAGACTCCTGAGATGCACAAACACATGTGACCGTTTTACCAGCCCAGTCAGCCCCCTCACGTTCCACATGACCAGCCTGGTAGGGGGCTCCTCTCTCCCCCCCCTCCCCTCCCCCCCCCCACCCCCATCCACACTCTCTCAGGAAACAAAGAAGCACCCCCCCCACCCCCCCGTCCGCACTCCCTCAGGAAGCAAAGGAACAGAAAAAGGTGCACTCACCTTAATACTCCCCAAGCACCCGCCACCAACACCAACAAAACATCTCAACGGAGGAAAGAAACTCTCCAACAGCCACCAAAAGGAAACACCTCCTCATACCTCCTCCAAAGTCCATTGTCCTCCTTGTCCTGCCAGTTCATTGTCTCTCAAAAATTCCATTGCCTCCTCTGGCATACTTTCAATTCTGGAAAGTCATCCAGTGACAAGTCGGGTACAGCACTCCAAACTTCACCACATTCTTGAAAAGGACAGCCTTGACCCGGTTAAACATGGCCCGCCTCTTCACCAGCTCTGCGCCAAGGTCCTGCTACACCCGCAGCTCGTTCCCCCCCAGGTGCACTTCCTCATCTGCCTCACCCACCGCAGAATCTTCTCTTTGTCCAAGAAGCGCACCCGCCTGTGGCCTCCTCATTAGCGCCCTGTGCGTCGGTCAGTCTCCAGAGGCTGATCAAAGGCCCCCTCCCCTATCAGCTTTGCCAGCATCTTGGCCACATACGTGCCAGTGTCCGCTCCTTCGATGTCTACGCGCATTTCCACGATCCGCACGTTTTGCCTTCTGGAGTGGTTCCGTAGATCCTCCACGTTCTCCTTCAGCCTCTTTTGGGTCTCCTGCATCACCCCCCATCTCAGCCACCAATGAGCTACTACTCATGCTCCCCCACCATCTCATCCACCTTCTGGTTCACCTGGCCCTGGGACTCCAGCCTCACCTCCACTCGGTCAATCCCTACTTTGAACGGCTCTACCACCTTGGCACTTCTCTGCAAGCTGAACTTCTCATTTAAGAAGTCCACCAGCTGCTCTGTTGACCACTGGGCGGACAGAACAGGCCCTTAGCCCTCCGCCATCTTGACGTGTGGCGCACAAAGCTTCTCCTGCGCCACCAGCTCGCTTCTTCTTGACCCACTCCCAGTCCATGAATCCATCCATCAGCCACCCCAGAGGCGTTACACTTTCTCCTGACACTCCTTCACCTTTTTCCATCCAAAATTACACCCTTCAAATGGGGAAAGGACCGAAAAAATCCACCTTGAGCAGGAGCTACCAAATGTGCAACCGCTCATTCCATGGCCACCAGCGGAAGTCCCTTTATAGACTTTAAGGAAATGCTTGACAAAGTACCACATAATAGCTGCTCAATAAGTTTGAGGCTCGTGGGAGAGGGAACTCCATGAGGGGGCGCATGCGTTCGGGGTCGGGGCCTATCACTCCATTACGCACTACGTAGCCAAGGATGGCTAGACGGTCGGTGCTAAACACGCATTTTTCCTCGTTGTAGGTGAGGTTGAGGGCGTTAGCGGTCTGGAGGAATTTGCTGAGGTTGGTGTCATGGTCCTGCTGGTCGTGGCCGCAGATGGTGACGTTGTCGAGGTACGGGAACGTGGCCCGTAAACCATGCTGGTCAACCATTCGGTCCATCTCCCATTGGAAGACCGAGACTCCGTTCGTGATGTCGAATGGAACCCTTAAGAAGTGGTATAGCCGCCCGTCTGCTTCGAAGGCAGTGTACTTGCGGTCACCGGGGCGAATGGGGAGCTGGTGGTAGGCGGACTTAAGGTCCACGGTGGAGAAGACCTTGTACTGTGCAATCCGATTGACCATGTCGGATAAGCGGGGAAGAGGGTACGCATCTAGCTGCGTGCACCTGTTGATGGTCTGACTAGTCTACGACCATCCTTTGCTTCTCCCCTGTCTTCACTACTACCACCTGGGCTCTCCAGGGACTATTGCTGGCCTGGATTATGCCTTCCTTCAGCAGCCGCTGGACTTCGGACCTGATAAACGTCCGGTCCTAGGTGCTGTACCGTCTGCTCCTAGTGGCGACGGGTTTGCAATCTGGGGTGAGGTTCGCAAACAGGGAGGGCGGTTCGACCTTGAGTGTCGCAAGGCCGCAGATAGTCAGTGGGGGTATAGGGCCGCCAAATTTAATGTTAAGCTCTGGAGGTTGCATTGGAAGTCCAACCCCAGGAGGGTGGGAGCGCAGAGGTGGGGAAGGATGTACAGCCGGTAATTTTTCAACTCTCTCCCCTGCACCGTTAGAACCCTTTGATTTCAACGGAGTGGGACCCCGCCGCCAGGAAAATGTTTTGGGTGCTTGGCCGAATTACAAGGGAACACCGTCTTACCGTGTCCGGGTGAATAAAACTCTCCGTGCTCCCCGAGTCGATCAAACACAGTGTCTCGTGCCCATTCACCAGCACATTTGTCGTTGTCGTCTGGAGCGTCCGGGGCCGCGACTGGTCGAGGGTCACCGATGCCAAACGTGGTTGGTGTATCAGATCGTTGTCTTCAGGCAGTGTGGAGCCGTCCACGCTGGGGTCCTTGCCTGTCAGCCAAGATGGCGGCGTCCATGGATCGCACATGGTCGGGGGTGGACAAAATGGCCGCTCGCATGAGTCGCACGCGGCCAGAGGTGGACAAAATGGCCGCTCCCATGGATTGCACGCGGCCCGTGGGTAAGAAGATGGCGGCGCCCGTCCCCCCCTCGTGGTGTCCGGGGTCCAAAATGGCGGCGCCCGTTGGCCACCCGTGGGTCGCTGGGGGGGTTGAGTCCGTGGTCCCATTTGTTCCCCGGAGATAGCGGCGACCCCACGGGACTGGCACACCGCTGCGTAGTGCCCCTTTTTACCGCAGCTTTTGCAGGTGGCCGAGCGGGCCGGGCAGTGCTGGCGGGGGTGTTTTGGCTGCCCGCAAAAAGAGCAGCGGGCCCCACCCGGGTGGTCTGGGATTCTGGCTGCGCACGCTTGCGAAGGGGTGGGGGTTGCCGGGGGGTCGGTCGCGGCAGGGGTCCACGGAGCCCAAGGGGCTGCAGCGCGGTCGGGGGCATAGGCGCGGGCGTTTTGGGAGGCCACGTCAAGGGAGGCTGCAAGGGCCCGTGCCTCTGTGAGTCCGAGAGAGTCTTTCTCTAAAAGTCTCTGGCGAATTTGTGACGATGCCAAACCTGCTACGTAAGCGTCTCTGATCAGGAGGTCCGTATGTTCGTTCGCCGTAACCGCTTGGCAGTTGCAGTTTCGTCCCAGGATCGTTAGAGCATTGAAGAAATCGTCTAGCGATTCCCCGGGGGTTTGTCGTCTCGTCGCGAGCTGGTAGCGTGCGTAGACCTGGTTGACGGGCTTAATGTAGATCTCCTTCAGCAAGTTGAGCGCCGCTGGTAATTCTTCCGCGTCCTCGATGAGTGAGTAGATTTCGGGACTCACCCTGGAATGCAGGACCTGCATCTTCTGGTCTTCTGTTGGTCTGCCGGGGGCCATTTGGAGGTATCCCTCAAAGCACGCCAGCCAGTGCTTAAACGCCGATGTTGCGTTAGCTGCTTGGGGGCCGATTCGCAGGCACTCCAGGGCGATCCGGAAATCCATATTCCTTTTTAAGTCTGCTCAATAAATTGTAGCACCATCGATCACACACGAGGCGAGACGTAAAGAACTTCAATCGAGGCTTTATTGAGCAGACTTGTTCAGACTCGTTCCCCAGCAGCTCAGTCACAGAATGCAGCTGCGGGGATTAACCCAGGTTCTTATACCCCGCCTATCTGAGTGGAGCCCAGTAGGTGGCGGATCCAATCGGGATCCAGCATCGGTCCTCCAATGGCTCCTCGGCATTCATGGTGTACCGTATTACCCTTAATACATACCACCACACCCTGCTTCTCAGTGATGCGTCAGGAGGCTCTCCTGCTTGACAAGACAGGAGATCACAGCAGAGGTTAGCAGCCATAGGGTCCATTGGTGAAACGACTCCAGTGCAGAGAAAGGGCCAACGACCTGTGCTCCACAAAAGTAAGTGGCACAGTGTAGTTACTGCAAAGTGACACTCATAAGGGCATCAAGCAATATAAATATATGAGTGCAGAAGGATGTCAAGCAGGAGATTGGATTCTAGGCCTCAGCAACAGGTGGAACATGTGGACTAATGTGTGGGATCTAGTTCATGCTGTGAAAGCCGCACCAGTTGCAGGATGTTGTGTGTGGAACACTTACTGTAAATATTGCTGGAAAGAGAAGCACGTTGCTGAAGCCTTTTCCATCAGGACAAATGCAGGAATGTCAAATTTTCAACCGATCACAACAACGTATACTTCAGGAGAAATGGGGTGTTGATTGGTTCACAACTTGACTCTGTTTGGCTGAGGATGGCCAGGTAGACTGTAACAGAGAACAATAGGCTCATCATGTTTGCAGCAATTCAAAAATTGCATCAAGCTTGAACATATTCCTTTTGTTTGCAGAGAAGAAGTTTCTGCTTATGAATGTATGTGACTTCTTGCAGGCATAAATGAGCCACATTATGAGGCTGTTAGTGTCGCAATTAGAGAATTGACAGAACCCCTTAGGCCTGCATGTGCAGTATGGGTTTAGGAGCCCATTGAGATGACACTCAATCCTTCTTTCGGCCTACAGGACAGAGTGCATAACACCAGGGAGCAGGCGAAGAAATCAGAAATCATCCCAGAAATCAGAATCCTGACCCCCACAGAAGAGGGGGCCGCGGAACAAGCAGGGGAAGACGGTGACCTTTCCTGTGCCAATGGTGAGGCTCGATGACTTGGGGCATCAGAATATGATGTCTCCAGCCTGGTATTCAGCACAGGGCATACAGGATACAGATTTGAAAGGCAGCACGGTAGTGCAGCGGTTAGCATTGCTGCCTTACGGCGCCGAGGTCCCAGGTTCGATCCCGGCTCTGGGTCACTGTCCGTGGGGAGTTGCACATTCTCCCCGTGTTCGCGTGGGTTTCGCCTCCACAACCCAAAGATGTGCAGAGTAGGTGGATTGGCCACACTAAATTGCCCCTTAATTGGAAAAAAAGAATGAATTGAGTACTCTAAATTTATATTAAATAAAAGGATACAGATTTGATACATTGAAGGGGAAAGAGAATGTGCATAACCGTCAACTAATTCTGTGTCTTCTCCACTACTTAATAGTCACACCAGACAATGAAAACTGTCTGCAGCAAGCACAATGTTCACCTCTGCAGATAATGAAATGGATCAGTTAGAGGATCCACTGTCACATCATTCCCCTGCACCGTCTACCAGCACAGAGACATCCACCTCAGCAGATACATTTTTCCAAATAGTTTCAGGATCATAATCTGGGAGACATACCCCTGCCGCTGATGGAGGATGTGACAGCTGAGGTCCCTAACAGTCGGAGGATTGTTGGAGACCATGCCCATGCTGAGCTCCATTCAGGTGACATGCATCTGGAATGGCCATAGGCATCTGGTGGAGTTGCAAAGACAGACAGAGGAACAGCTGCCAGCAATGCCAGAGCCACACACAACCTTGAGGAGTCCATCCAAGTCTTGAATTCCGCCATGGCTCCAGGACGTGAGCGCACAGTTTCCTTCATGGAGGGGTTGTCAACCGGCATAGCGAGCCAGGTCCAAAAGAACATTTGGTGGCTGCCAGGTATGTGCCCAGGCCTGCATTCCATTGCTCGGACTATGGACTCTGTACAGCGATGGCTAGATGAGAGGAGGGTGAGGCACCTCAACTTCTCTCCAGGTGTCCCTCCTCCCCCTGGAGTCAGAGAGGTGCCATTGTGCGTTGACAGGGGCCAGGATGGCCTACAGGCCACCAGAGGGCATCATCTGAGGGCACCCCAAGGCTGCACTGCCACTTCTCGTTTCTGCCAATGACTCCATCACCTCCAGCATGTGAGGCTGCAGAGGGAGCAACTGCACCTGTGCAGGAAATCCTCACTAAGCCAGAGCCCTCTAGGCCTTTGACCATCAGAGGATCGCAGCCAAGATCATCTCAATTAACTGAGCGTAACACTCAGCAGGCTGCCTCCACCTCAGCTGTGGATGTTAAGGTTACACAAATGCGCAGTGTTAGGAAATGGAAGCTGACAAACTCTAATGGTACAAGGTAGCACACGTTCTATGGATATTATAAATCATGTGTAAAAATATTGGTTGGATCACTTTATTCATGTGTGTTGAACGTTCACTACGTTGGGAGTTATTGCTGCATTTAAGGGGGTGGCACTTCATTGATCGGTTATGTGAGTCTAGGGAAACACCATTTATTTTGTGGCCTCAGGAAAAGTGGCATCTCTGAGCCTCTTGAAATGAAAATGAAATGAAATGAAAATCGCTTATTGTCACAAGTAGGCTTCAAATGAAGTTACTGTGAAAAGCCCCTAGTCGCCACATTCTGGCGCCTGTTCAGGGAGGCTGTTATGGGAATTGAACCGTGCTGCTGGCCTGCCTTGGTCTGCTTTCAAAGCCAGCGATTTAGCCCTGTGCTAAACAGCCCCTTGACAAGTGCAAGGTTCTATTTTAGGCAATTTTTGCAAGGTGGCAGATTTGAAATCTGGCTGGCAAATCGGCAGCCATCAGAAGCTCGTGCCTAAACAATAGACAATATCGTCCATATATTGCTGGTATACTCAAAATAGAGTTCTTAGAAAGACATTGTCAGCATTTGAAGTGGCTGTCACTGAGTCACTGAATCAGGTGTGTGTGGCTCTGATCAAACCATGCATAGGGGCCTGATCATGCCAAGGGCCTGCAGCATTTTCCTTCCAGGTTCCAGAGGTCATGGGAATGTAGGTTGGTCTGGAAGGAGTGTGCCTGATTTGCTAGCACTTCGACCACAATATTTATTGAGGAGGAGATGAAGAGACATTGCAGGAGCCTCACTCTTATTGAAATCAGGTTTTAATGAAGGTATCACAGGTCTGTCGAGCATGTTGCTCCATCGCCCTGTCATCTGTAACTGTAGCTGCATTATGTACTCCCTCAGGATCATCTGGCTCTTCACCTTCTTCTTCATTTGAGGAGGTCTCCAATCCCCATCCATCGTTGTGGCACAAGGTAGTGTAGGGCACGGCAGACTACAATGATCCTGGAGACTGACATGTACTGCAGTGCTATACCTGAGCAGCCCGGCCAGCGGAACCTCATTTTCTGCATTCCAATGGTCTGTTTTATTGTTGCCCCTGTTAGGGCATGGGCAACGTCATAGCTCACCTCTGCTGGGCATCGAGGGTTCCACAAGTAGTGTGTGGCACCTAAGAGTAAATGAGGATGTAAGAATCATGAGAGTTCCCTGGGTAGCAAGCACATGTCAGAAGAATTAATGTACGGTGGTCACACACAGTTGTAAATTGAGAGAATGAAACCTTACGGTTCATGAAGGTCAATGGATGATCTCAGGGAACTCTTAACATGGTGTGTAATTAATTAATTGCCCTTTGCACCTGTGGAAATCCAGCGGGGACAGAGAATCTCACAGCTCGGGCTGTCTGGTTGTCCGGGTCAGTGGTGAATTGCACAAAATCACTGGTTCTTCTGAACTGGGTGCTGGTAACCTCCTTGGTGCATCTGTGAGCGGTTGAGATGCCACACACTTCCCAATGAAGCCCTGGATTAATCTGGTGGCAGAAAAATTCAATGCCCCAGTGACTTTTAAAACTATTGGCACTGAATTGCCTCCCAGTCCACGGGAAAGTAAGCCATCCTGATGCAGCTGATCGCGCCGAGTAAAAGAATTCCTTGACAACTCAGCTATTTCTGGCATTGCCTCTCTAATATTTATCGGTAGTTACTCCGCCTGAGGTGTATCTGATTACCCACCAGTGCTCAATGTCTCACTGGCCCCTGGTTGCCATCATCCGGAGCTGCTTGACCCTCTGCTAGTGCTCCTTGTTGGCGTTCTGGTTGTTTTTGCTACTTCCCCTGGGCCACCCTCTGTTGGTTCCTCTCCAGATGCACTAGAGCTCGCAGTTTGCCATCAGGAAGCTCAATCTGCCTTCAATCGGCACAACCTTAATTGCCTGCTCCCATCCCGCCATCAGGAAGCTGACATTTACATGCTGCTGGAGACTCATTTTGGCAAGGTTCCAGCCAATGTTTCAGGTCAATGACCCTTCATCAGATTAAATGGCACTGTTGTGAAGAATATTCAGAAACAGAGTGCATAGGTCTTTGAAGGTGCCAGGACATATTGAGAGAGTACTTAGTAAGGCATATGGGATCTTGGGCTTCATAAATAGAGGCATTGAGCACAAAAGCAGAGAAGTTATGCTGAACCTTTACAAAGCTCTGGTGAGGCCGCCACTAGAATATTGCATCCAGTTCTGGTCACCACATTTTCGGAAAGATGTGAAGATTCTTGAGAGGGGGCAGAGGAGATTTACCAGAATAGTGCAAGGGATGAGGGTTATTAGGTACAAGGTTAGGTTAGAGAAGCTAGGATTATTCTTCTTGAAGCACAGGAGATTGGAGCTCAGTCCAATAGAGCTGTATGTGCGCGTCTGACAGGCTTAGGTAAAGTCGGCAAAAGAAAACTTTTCCTGTTCGCTGATGGTTCAAGGACTATGGGAGACAGATTTCAAGTTTTTTGTCAAAAGGTGCAGAGGGAATGTGAGGAAGAATTTTATTATGCAGCGAGTGGCAATGACCTGGATTACTCTGCCTGTCAGGATGGTGCAAGCAGAGACGATTAATGATTTCAAAAGGAAATGGTAAACCTGCAGGCTGAGGGATAGAGTGAAGGAACATTAGATTAGATTAGATGATTAGATTACTCTACAGAGTAGGCATGAATTCAGTGGGCTGAATGGCCTCCTTCTGTGCCATTCTAGCTCTATGACTCTTTCTTGTTTGAATATGGTGGGATTAAAAAGATTTTCTCTGGTCCACACATTGTGCGAAGCTTAGTTCTGCCACTTTTTATGCAGAATCATGGACAAATCACCAGCAGGATGCAATTAGTCTCAGTTGTAAGTGCGCAAGTAGGATGTGGATTAGATCACTATCGTTCTATTTTATCTGATTACCTTTGAGAATCAGGGAGAAATTTTACAGAGCTTAATCTTCTTTGAAATGTATTTACCGATATGGCTTGTTCCCCTGAGGAGGTTACACAGTTTGTTTAGGATCCAAGATTGGTTTTATGCGGGAAATAGGTTGACAGGCCCAACAACATATTCTCATTCCGTACCTTTGCTCATTCTTATGTAAAGGCTTACAACTTGACTCAATCCATTATTTAATTCACCACTTTATTAACATACATTACAATCTGAATCTTGGCAAACAGCAAATAAAATATTGACAATGCACCATACTGTCAGTGTGCTGAATATGGGATTGCACATATAAAATGCTAAATTTAGTGAGACATTGATTAAATATTGCCTGGAAATGATATCTTCTTGTTTTCTAACATGAGTCGAATGTGCATTGTGGGCATGACTGTAAATGTTAATACCAGTAAAGTTCAAATGAAACTCATGCTCTGAGTCTAAAGTACATCAAAGGAAGTCCTTTATAATCATGTGTGTGCACAATTCCATCAAATTGCCTTTTATGTTAAAAGAAACTGACAAGTACAAGTTCATTCAGCACAAACATCACAGGCTGCAGATTTAGTTGGAGTGACCCTTGGGGTGCAGTTCTAATTCTGATGGATATCACAAGAGCTTAAATTAGAAGGGAATGTGCTGTAGTTCAAATGGGATAACCATCAGCTATGTAGATAGATTGGAAAAGAATTGAGACTATTTTCCTTGGAGGATAGAGGTTGAGAGATTTGATAGAGATATTCAAAATCATGGCGTGTGTGGACAGATAGTGAACTAACAGTTTTCACTGATGGAAGGATCGGGAACGAGAGGACACAGATTTAAATAACTTGGCAAAAGAAGCGGTGGAGACATGTGGAGCAACTTTTTCATGTTGCAAGTGTTTAAGATCTGGAATGTGCTAGCTAAGAGGAGTGGTGGAGACAGATTCAATTGAAGCTTCAAGAGGGATTAGGATTATTAGCTAAAAATAAGGGGCAGCACGGTAGCATTGTGGATAGCACAATTGTTTCACAGCTCCAGGGTCCCAGGTTCGATTCCGGCTTGGATCACTGTCTGTGCGGAGTCTGCACATCCTCCCCGTGTGTGCGTGGGTTTCCTCCGGGTGCTCCAGTTTCCTCCCACAGTCCAAAGATGTGCAGGTTAGGTGGATTGGCCATGATAAATTGCCCTTAGCGCCCAAAATTGCCCTTAGTGTTGGGTGGGGTTACTGGGTTATGGGGATAGGGTGAGGTGTTGACCTTGGGTAGGGTGCTCTTTCCAAGAGCTGGTGCAGACTTGATGGCCAAATGGCCTCCTTCTGCACTGCAAATTCTATGTAAAAAGGACATACGTGCAAGGCTACAGGGAGAAGGGGAATTACTTATTCAGAGAGCTATCACAGATACAACGGGCCTAATGGCCTTCTTCTGTGCTGTAAAAGTGGGTGACTTTGAACCATATGAACTGGATTTTCCTCCCAACTTCAGGACTCCAACGTTGGGACATAAAGCAATAAGGGGGTAGAAGATGAAATATGAATGTATGCTCGCTAGTAATATAAAAGAAGAATGCAATAGTTTTTTTTGATATGTCAAAGGTAAGAGAGAGGCAAGAATGGATATTGGACCATTGGAAAATGAGACTGGAGAAGTAGTAACGGGGAACAAAGAAATGTCAGAGGAACTGAATAGGTACTTTGCATCAGTCTTCACAGTGGAACACACCTGTGGCATACCAGAACTTCAAGAGAGTCAGGGTCAGAGAGTCTGTGGGCTGACCTGACACCTTCATGATCCACTCACAGGTTGGGGGTGGGCAAGAATGCAGGCCTCCCATTTTATTTTACAAGACCTCTGACTTCAAAGGGTGTCTGTAAAATCCAGCCCGAAATCAATTAAAGCAGCCTAAGTGTATGCATTTTATTCATGGGATGTGGGCGCCGCTGAGAACGGTAGCATTCGTTATCCATCCCGAATTGCCCTTGAGAAGGTGGTGGTGAGCTACCTTTTTGAATCGCTGCAGACCATGTGGTGTAGATAAACCCATAGTGCTGTTAGGGAACCCAGCAACATTGAAGGAATAAAGATGTATTTCCAAATCCAGAGTGTGAGTGGCTTGGAGGGGAACTTCATGTTACCATGTGCCTGATGCCCTTGCCCTTCCAGCAGTCAAGGTTTAGGAAGATGCTGCCTAAGAAGTCTTTGTAAGATACTACAATGCATCTTGCATATGGTACACACTGATGCCATAGTACATCGTTAGTGGAGGGAGTAAATGTTTTGCCAGCCAAACGGGCTGCTTTGCCTTGGATGGTGTTGAGCTTCTTAAGTGTTGTTGGAGCCGCACTCATCCAGGCAAGTGGAGAGTATTCCATTACACTCCTGATTTATGCTTTGTAGATGGTGAAGAGGCTTTGGGCAGTCAGGAGGTCAGTTACTTGCCGCAGGATTACCAGCCTCTGTGGAGTGGTGGGCTTTTGGATGGCGGATTAATGATGCAATTTTTGATTGGGGGACGCAGGGGTCACCTCTCTCTTTAAAATCCAGCTCAACATGTCAGGTTGATAAAAGTGTTTTCCAGTTTATTGACCTAAAACAATAGCCCAGATGTTCCGACTCTTGATTATTGGAGGCAGGACACATGACCCACGATGCACTTCAGGGCCACGCAGAAGTCCTGCACATTGACTATTTGGGAATTGCTCGGGAAGTTTAAACTTCCAATGGGCAATTACCCTGCTCCCCGGGACCCCCCCAAAAAGGTCTCCAACTCTGAGTTGGAGTCAGAGACTTCAGACGGTTTCATCTTACTTACCTAGTTAATTACCCAGGAAATGGAAACAAAAAGATCCTAGTCTAACTCTTAGTAACTGTACAACTGACCTCCCAATCACCCACACTGACACCTCCCAATTCCATCCTGACTAGCCCCCTCTGACACCTCCAGCTGTCTCAGACTCACGGCCCAGCTGCACTCTACACAACCTCCACTCTACCCACTGATGTCACACGCCTACCCACTTAGACCCTTCACACACTCACCCATTCACTCATGCACTCATTGTCTAATACACTGAGAAGATGGGGACTTTTAAACACTTAACAAAATATGACAGTCGGTACTGCAAAAGGAGGCTGAGGTGTCTGCACAGACCCTCTTTGTTGCTCTCTCCATGGATTCCTGTGCTGAAGGAATTCCACAGAAGCCTGGGCGGGATTCTTTGCCGGTGGGATTCTCCGTTTTGGCGGCGACCGGGGGTTTCCCGACGGCGTGGGGCTGCCCCACACTGGTAAACCCCATTGACCGGCCGGTGTGACGTTGAATCCCACCGGGGGGTTGGGCCAGGAAAGTGGCGGGGCAGAGAATCCAGCTCCCTATGTCTGAAGTTCGGACAGAAAAATCCTATGCATAAGTGGGTAGCTTGCTGTCTTTTTTTAAAAATTTAAACTACCAAATTCGTTTGTTTTCCAATTAAGGGGCAATTTAGCATGGTCTACCCTGCCTTGCTCATCTTTGGGTTGTCGGGGTGAGACTCACTCAGACACGGGGAGAATGTGCAAACACCACACGGACAGTGACCCAGGTCCGCTCCCGGCCTCGGCTCCTCAGCGCCGTGAGGCAACAGTGCTAACCACTGCGCCACCTTGCCACCCTCGGTAGTTTTCTGTCTGATCGGTGTCAGCCACAGGTTCTGATGCTGACAGGAATATTTGAGCCATTAACTTTGTTTTTTTATTCACAGATGCCGTCTGACCTGTCGAATATTTCCAGCATTTGGCCGCTTTTATTTCAGATTTGTTGTCTTATGAAGAAAGGTTGAATAGGTTGGGCCTATACACATTGGATTTTAGATAAATGAGAGGTGATCTTACTGTGTCCCATCCCCTGGTGTTCGGCTGTTGGCTGCTACATGGGTGGTGTTGCCTCCCACAGTGTCAAGCACAGTGTCCATGAATCAAGGTGTGATTGGGATGCTAGTCAATGATTCCCACATGATATATGGCCCGCCCACCAACAGGAATGCACTTAGATCTTAGATTATAGAATTTACAGTGCAGAAGGAGGCCATTCAGCCCATCGAGTCTGCACCGGCCCATGGAAAGATCACCCTACATAAGCCCACACCTCCACCCTATCTCCATAACCCAGTAACCCTATCTAACCTTTTTGGACACTAAGGACAATTTAGCATGGCCAATCCACCAAACCTTTGGACTGTGGCAGGAAACCGGAGCACCTGGAGAAAACCCGCGCAGACACGGGGAGAATGTGCAGACTCCGCACAGACAGTGACCCAAGCCGGGAATCGAACCTGGGACCCTGGAGCTGTGAAGCAACTGTGCTAACCACTGTGCTACCGTGCCACTTGGGTTGTGTGAAGTGATCACTTAACCATGATTGCCAATTCCCTATTAGCAATAGCCTTCAGCCTCATGGCCAGAGACCTCGGCAGTCGGTGGGGGTTATGGGTGGGGCAGACAGGCAGAGGCTAGAGTTACCCCTGGAACGGGTACACATGATCCAAGGGATGGCATGTTGATGCCGTGTGCTGTTGGTACCCCTGCACCTCGCCCTCCCCACCCCTACGGAGGGTTCCCCCCTCCCCCTTCCCCCAAGTCGAGGGTCCCCCACCCTTCGCCGAGCACTGGGGCGGGAAACCCAGCGCCCCCCCTGTTCTTTGCGAGCAAAATGGCTACTCACCTCCCCGCAGAAGCCCTTCCGCCAGGTTCACCTTTTGCAAAAGAAGTGCTAAGCAGCGCCAGCGTGAACACTTGCTGGCGAGGCCAATGAATGACGAAAGGCTATTGGATTTGGGGTGGCTCCCGTCAACTGTATGGAAATAGGCTTTAAGTGGTGATAATTGTTTTCTTGCCACGCTACGGCGAGATCCCAATTTTGCTGACGGGAAAGGGCGGATTGCGGAAGAAAGTGACAGGTGTCATACCACTCATGGTCAAGGGTTTTGAATGCGTAACATGTGTCCAACAATGACCCACTCTCCCGATGGTGCCGCCCTTATCTCCCGACCATCCCATCACTCCCCGCACTCCCTGCCTACCCCCCTCCTCCTCACCCGGCCTCGCCCCTCCTCCCCCGATGCCCACAGTGATCCTCAACGTGCTTAATCTTCCTTGCTCTACCGTTAAGTCCAGGTGTGTCCCCAGGATGCACACCTGAGATGGAGGCAGCTAGCTGCTCACCACATCCTGTGGCCTCCGATGCCCCTGGTGGGCGAGCTCTGTGGATTCTGGGACCAGAGGGCCCTGCCGCACTTGTCGGCGGCACAGGCACAGCCATGAGATTTTCCAGCATTTTCTCTTTTGGAACCTGTCCTCTAACGTTTCCCACTGAGGTGTGTGGATCTTGGCTGGTGGAGGGTGGGGATGATAGCTGTGATGCACGATCGTGGCATCATCGAGCTCGTCTCCGAGGTGTTCTCCTGGGAGGCAGGAGAGGAGCGCCACCCAGGATGGTCTGGCCCTGTCGGCTGGAGGATCTGCAGGAGAATGGACATGTGGTCAGTGGGAGGGATAAATCAGTCAGTATGGCAATAACAACTCGGGGGGCCCGGTGGATTCTCACCTCTGTGGCATTGGTGATCACTTTATCTCCGCCCCAGTCACACCCCCATCCAAAGGTGATGAGGATTCATATGCCCAGCACCTCTCCTCCAGTCTCATGATGAATGTAGGAGAGCTTTTCCTGCAGAGACACAGAGAAGGCCTCGTTAGCCACACGCATGTTTCACAGTGGTGGGGTGGGGGAGGTTGTGAAGGAAGGGTTAGAAGAAGGGAGGGGGTTGAAGGGAGTGTTGGGGGCACATGGAGGGTTGGGGGGGTGGATGTTCGCATAGGGGCGTAAAGGTTTCGGGGGGGTTTGCTGTCAACTCACCCGTGCTGCCCATTGTAGGTCATTGACCTTCTTACGACACTAGAGGACAGTTCTCCTAGTCACACTCCCCGAGCACATGGCTGCCACCACTTCGTCCCAGGCAGCACTAGCTGTCCTGTGGCTCACCCTATGGGACCCTCGGGGGAACTGGACATCCCTCCTGACCTCCACCGTGTTGAGGAACAGGCCCCTGAACTACAGGTACGGGGGTAGATCCCTGCCTGCTGGCTCCGCCCAGGAGGCAGAGTATAAATGTGTGTGCTCTCCGAACAGCAGCCATTTCGTAAGCTGCTGTAGGAGGCCACGCCTCTCTGTGTAATAAAGCCTCGATTACATTCTACTATCGTCTCGTCGTAATTGATAGTGCATCACCAGGTCCACATCGTCGAATCTTGGCGCCGGTCTTCTCAATACCCTGGCTGTGAGCTGAGTGGGGTTGACTGAGCAAGTGCTGTTTAAGTGCTGCTCTACCTTGTTAGCGGGGGGGAGACGCTGGCGAACGCCATGCCGGCAAATCAGCTGGCGAGCCTTCATTTCCAATGAGAATCCTGTGGGTCCTCGTGAAGTGGACCAATTAACATTGAATTGCGTTGCCAGCCTCACTGGGCCAAGCGGCAGGAAGCTCGTGCCAGTTCCCGCTCGCTACCACACTTCAAAATCTTTCCGGAGAATCGCACCCTAAGTGGCATTGGATTGCAGTGGAGAACCCACTGGCAGAGCCTGAAAAACCTGCCACAAATGAGCTTCAAAATCTTTCCGTTGAATTGCGCTCATAAGATCCTGAGGAGGTGTGATAGAAAACTAGGGGATACTGAGTGACACATTTCAACATCAACTGATTGATAAGCAATTAAAAGATCAGCCAGCACCTGCAGTGTTTTCTCCGAGGAGATTCTGAATCTGCAGAATTCTTTAATACAGACAGCTGAAGATGCTGGGTCATTAATTATGTACAAGACAGATTTTTAATCTGTCAGAGTTATGGAGGAAAGGCAGGAGAGTGGATTGAGGACTATATCAGATCAGCCATGATCTCACTGAATGGCGGAGCAGACACGATGAGTCGAATGGCATGCTTCTGCTCCTACATCTATGGTCTTATGGTGTGCATAATCGGGATATTGTTTGCAAACAAGTGGGGCTGAAACTGATCTTGGGCAGTCAATGGAACAAAAAATGGTGATAGGGATAAAGGGCTGCCAATTCGTTATAGCCCAGCCTGGACTACTACCCATGACCAATTTCATCGCCATATATTTATTAAAAGAAAATCGTCTATTACAATAACAGGCTTAAAGGAAAATCTCTTCAAAAACAATAAGGAAATATTTCGTATGCAAAGTTAATCTCTTACTTTGACGCCACACAGGAGCTGCATTCTCCAATCAACACAAATCAGGAAGGCCTGGGTGTGTTGTGCTGCCCTTTACATTTCTCCCCAGTATGGGTGTAAAATTATTGACAACAAGCTTTGGGTTCACAATGAATATGAGTTCACCTGATCAACCCTTTGTTACCTTACCTATAAGCTGTTGAGGGAATGCAATAATCTTTGGTAAACCAACGAAGAAGGGAACGACAACAACATCTTTAATATAATAATAATCGCTTATTGTCACAAGTAGGCTTCAATGAAGCTACTGTGAAAAGCCCCTGGTCGCCACATTCCGGCGCCTGTTCGGGGAGGCCGGTACGGGAATTGAAATGCGCTGCTGGCATTGTTCTGCATTGCAAGCCAGCTATTTAGCCCACTGTGCTAAACCAGCCATATAACACAATGTCTCAAGGAATTTCACAGGAGCGTTATCAGATGAAATTTGTCATGAGGGGCACATTAGGGCAGATTTAAGGAGCATCTTAAAGGTAGGAAAAGTGGGACAGGGAAAGAAAGATTTCAGGAGGAATTTTCAGAGAATAGACCCTTGGAAACTGAAGACACAACAGCCAATGATGGAGAAATTAAAATTAGAAATTGTCAAGAACCAGGATTGGAGGAACACAGAATCTCAGTGGGGGGGGGGGGGGGGGGGGGCATTACTTACGCAGCAGTGAACGTCATTCAGCAAACACAGGGACAAACAGAACTTGGTACAAATTAGAATTTGGGTTTTGGTGTCTTGGAGTTTCTAGAGGGTAGAACATGGGAGGCCACCAAGGAGTGTATTGGAATAGTCAAGTCTAGATGTAACAAGGGCATGGATGAAGGCTTCAGCAGTAGATGAGCTGAGATACAGGCAGAATCAGGTGATTTTACTGAGGTGCAAAGAGGTGATCTTAATGACAGATCAACTATGACAGCGAGATTGCACGCACTCTGGTTCTCGTCACACAGAGGCCAGGGAGAAGATAAAATTGACGGCTAGGAAGACGAGTTTGTATAGTGGACCGAAAGTAATGGCTTCTGTTCTCCCAGTATTTCACTGGAGGAAATTTCTGCCCAGCAGTACTGGATGACCTGCACTGACAACTATTCATTGATAACAAACCACAATTATTAGTGATGTGTTGGGTACTTTGGATCTGTGGAGACTGCGTTTACCTTAGCAGTAACATAGACAGGCTACCAACACTTGTAATAGTACAACTCTATTTTATTTAGCTAAGAGCTGTTAAACATACTTGCACTGTGGGTCGACATTATGTTAGATTGACTGAAGACCTACGCCTAACCTGACCAGCCTATACTGCTAGCACATGGTGGATGTTTGTGCTACTGACTGTGGGCTCTGTCTGTCTCAGAGGCTGCATCCCGAATGAGCGGGAAAACTAGTGCCCTCTGTCTTTATAGTGACTGTGCCCTAACTGGTGATTGGCTGCTGTATTGTGTGTGTTAATTGGTCTTGCCATGTGTTAGTCAGTGTGTGGCTCTGCACCATCATATACTGATGTGTATATTATGACAATTAGTACTTGCATTAAACACTGAGCACACAAACAGATACAAATAGGTTGTAAGCAGGGTCATCTAACAGCTTGAACAATGAATAAGGAATGAACAAAGTTAGCTAACAAAGGAATAGCAGAGATTCTTAGGGCAATTCAGGGGTGTCACCGAATCACTGATTATTAAATTAGCATAGAGATTCGTGTCTGAGACAACTGCAAATTGGTAAACGTAATTTAGGATTAAATCCCAAAATAGCTGACAAATTAACACCATTAGATAGCTCGTCTTCTTGATAGTTTAAATGTTTCCAATGCTGAAACAACTTATCTGCATGATTAGCAGAGTTTGGTCTTCCTCCCTGGGACTATTGCATTAGCTTTGGCATTGTCATGATATTTAGATCAGCATATCATGGTGCAATCAAACACACACTGATGGACATGCAGTAGGACCAACTAACACACACACAACATCGCAGCCAATCATAAGTGAGAGCACACGCACTATAAAAACAGGGGACACTACAGTTCCCGCTCATTCCAGCAGCAGCCAGCTCAGAGCACCGAGCTCAGATCCTGCCACTCAGACATTCACCACGTGCTGAGTGCCTCACCCAGATAGTAATAGGACAGGGTCCACAGATTAGCTGGTAATGCACGTACCCAAGTTAGCAGTGTGCTGTTATAGTTAAATAGTAAATAAAATTGAGTTACACCATCTCCAGCCGTGTTGGATCGTTTGTACACCAGAACACCCAACACGACATGATACCAGAAGTGGACGCAAGCCAGCGTCTGTGAGTGGAAGCAAGCCAGCATCTGTGAGACCTACCTGCAACGCATCAGCAATCCGCCGTCCTACACCATGGAGAACATCAACCCGCAGCCACCACTGGCAATCTCGGGGTCAATTGGAAACTGTCAAACAGCGCTTCCAACTCTTCCTCGAGGCCACAGACAGGGAGAATGCATCGGACACCAGGAAGATTGCCCTTCTTCTCTCCACGGCGGTGCAACACGCCATCCACATCTTTAACTCCCTTACATTTACGGACGGCGAGACAAAACCAAATACAAGACGGTGCTTTTGAAGTTCAACGAACACTTCAGCGTTGAAGCAAACGAGAGCTTCGCGAGGTACCTCTTCCAGCAGCGCCTGCAAGGTAAGGACGAACCTTTCCAGTCTTACTTAACACACCTCCGCATCGTCGCGCAGTCTTGTGGCTATGGGACCACCTCTGAGTCCATGATACGCGACCAGATAGTTTTGGGAGTCATGACGGACACCCTGCGCCAGCAGCTCCTTCGGGTCAAGCAACTCACCCTGGCGACTGCCGTCGAGACCTGCGTCCTCCATGAGAACGCCACCAGCTGGTACTCACACATCCAGACAGCCGAAACGGCGCGGTACGGGCCCCACGAGGCGGAGCGGGTCCAGACAATCGAATACCTCCCGGGCCGCGGCCTGGAGGAGGCCGGCCATTTCGCACGCTTTCTGAGGACTCCCGCACTTGTACGTGCCAAAAGAGGGGACGCTGACGCAGAGGAACGCGAAGCGCAGGCCGCACCGCGCATGCGCGGTGGCGCAACGAACGCACTGACGTCACAACGTGTGGCAACTGTGGCTCCGCCCATTTAAAGCGGCAATGTCCTGCCAAAGCGCGACAATGCCTACGCTGTGGCAGGTTGGGCCACTACGCTGCCTGCTGTCGAGCAGCTCACCCTGCCAACCCGTACCCGTTTAACCAGCCTCGCAGAAACGTTCGGGCAATTCAACGCACGTTCACCAAGTCCGATCCCGACGTCACACAGACCAATGACACTGAGGACAGAGAGCCCTTCCACCTTGCTGTCATCAACAAGAACAAGCTGTCCCCGAGTCGAATGCACCAGTCGCTGTCAGTGCACAGCACTGATCCGGACGACGAGTGGTGTGCCACCCTGACGGTCAACCCGAATTCGTCGTCCACCTGAGAGACTTAATTTATGAACCTTTTCATATTGGACTCACTGACTTGTTCTGACATACTGTTTCAGACTTTTCGCCATACTGTTTAAGATTTTGTTATTGTTTGTTAATGACATTGATTTCGTTCTTGGTGTAACATAGTTAGTTTCTGCACCTGGCACCTTCCTGTGTATATAGGATAGCCACATGTACATATTGTTGTAAATATTGCACACACATGATTAGATGCATTCACCACACTTCTTTATTTATTATCATGTAGGCACATATTCTTTGCGAAAAGGGGGGGATGTCATATGATATTTAGATCAGCATATCATGGTGCAATCACACACACTGATGGACATGCAGTAGGACCAACTAACTCACACACAACATCGCAGTCAATCACCAGTGAGAGCACATGCACTATAAAAACAGGGGACACTACAGTTCCCGCTCATTCCAGCAGCAGCCAGCTCAGAGCACCGAGCTCAGAGCCTGCCACTCAGACATTCACCATGTGCTGAGTGCCTCACCCAGATAGTGATAGGACAGGGTCCACAGATTAGCTGGTAATGCACGTACCCAAGTTAGCAGTGTGCTGTTATAGTTAAATAGTAAATAAAATTGAGTTACACCATCTCCAGCCATGTTGAATCGTTTGTACACCAGAACACCCAACACAACAGGCATCACCATATTGATGAGCATCTAAATGGGTAGTTATCTGTTACACCGCTTTCCTCTATTCTGGCTGAATTCACTTCACATAAAAAGCTTTGTATTTGCTAGTTTTGATCTCAGTCATGTACAGTTAAGTGACCCACTGGAGAAAAGAGTTTCTCTATGATTGCTTGTAAAAGGGAATTGGACAAATACCCCCCTCCCACCATGCATAAACGGCTTTGAGTATGTCCTGGTCATTATTGACACATTTACTAAATGGGTTGTGACATTCACTGTCTGCTCCAACACAACTAAGGCAACAGCTAAAATCCTTGCCTGTATTTAGCTAGTATAGCCATGCAATTTAGCATACAGCCAGTTCTGAATATGTTTAAGGCTTACTTTCCTCTCTAAGTCATGGGTCCTTAACCATTTCCTTCGAATGCCCCCTCCCATGTTAAAAAAGTTGAACAGCAACACCCCCCCCCCCCCCCCCCTCCCCCATGTTACACAAGCATTTGTTTTTGTAGAAGAAGGTGGTTTAGAATTCCCTGAGTCTGGGGCAAGACCAGAACCTGTGGGTGTGGTCGACCGGGCACCTCCCGCACTTGACCTCCACCTCGGGAAGAACCCGCTCATGCGTGCTTTGGTAAGGTGCGCTCTATGCACTACTTTGAGCTGCATCAGGCTTAGCCTGGCGCAGGAGGAGGTGGAGTTGACTCAGTGCAGCACCTCGATATAGAGTCCTCCCCCTATCTCCATGACCAATTCCTCCCCCCATTTTGTCTGGTCTCGTCCAGTGGAGTCCTGACCTTTTCTCTGAGTCTCTTGTATATGTCACCACATTTGTCGTTCCCTAACTGTTGTGTTTGGTCTTCTATACCTTATGAAGGAATCCACTAAACACCTAGACTTGTCCAAACCAGGATCTTTATTGAGTCTCGTGTGGTAAGATAGCAATCTGTTACAAAGCACGTTATCATGGAGTCTGCTTATTACTCCTCTGGAATCTGCACCTCGCACCGACCATTCACTTGTATGTCTTATTACCCTCCGCAATCTTCTGAAGATGGCCGGATGTAACTTCCCTTACATGGGAGTCGCTGGACATATGACCTTGGTCTTGAGACCGCATTGTGTGTCTGCACCGTCACCTGATGGTTTGACGTCACACATCTATGATATTACCCATAAGCATATCACCACACTAACCAGTCCAGCCCTACCACCGTGTCCAGGAATGTGTGTGTGGGTTTCTGGGAGAATGTTTTTGTCTCCTTGAGGGGAAGTTACGCAGCTGCAAATATCTGAGCTCTTTCCCTTTTGGTAGTTGGAGCTTCTCCGAGAGTTCCCCCAGAGTCACCAGTCTGTCGTCCACGTACATGTCCTCAACCATCAGCATCCCTCTGTCTCCCGCCCACGTTCCAAATGTAGTGTCCATCCCTTCCAGTTGAACCTGTGGTTGTTGCAGATGGGGACACCCATGGACGTCTCGTCCAGTTCAAAATAGCACCTGAATTGGTTCCATGTCTTTAGGTGTGTCTTCCCGCTAGCGAAAGAGGGAGCGAGTCCCATCTTCGCAGGTCCCTCTTCTGCTCCTCCACCAGTCTGGAGAGGGTCCATTTGTGGAGCCTCATCCAGATATTCGCTATTTGGATCCCCAGGTACTGAACTTGGTTTGGATCACTTTGAACGGTAGTTGCTCAAGCTTCATTCCTCCCTCTCTGGGGGTTCACCGGGAAGATTTGATTGTTTCCCAGGTTGAGTTTGTAACCTGAGAAGGTGGCGAAGTCCCTGAGGAGCGCGGTTATCTTTCCCATGCTGGCTAGGGAGTTCAACACGTAGAGGAGCAAGTCATCCACATAGAGTGAGACTCTATGCTCTCTGTCCCCTCTCCGAATGTCCGTCCACCAATCCACCAATCTAAGGGCGATGGCCAGAGGCTCAATTGCCAGCATGAACAGGAGCGGGGATAGCGGGCACCCCTGCCTCGTTCCCCTGTGCAGCCGAAAATATTCAGAGCTGATGCTGTTTGTCCATAGGAGCGCTGTACAGGAGCTTCACCCACATGGTGAATCCCGCTCCGAATCCAAACCGTTCAAGCACCTCCATGAGGTACCTCCATTCTACTTGATCAAAGGCTTTCTCAGCATCCAGGGAGACGATCACCTATGATGTCCTCTTCCCGGATGGGGTCATTACTATATTCAGCAGGCATCTGATGTTCGCTGTTAGTTGTCTTGCCTCAACAAACCCGGTCTGATCTTCCGTGATCACATCTGGCAGGCAGCTCTCCAGTTGCCTGGCCTGAGCCTTAGCTAAGATTTTCACTCAGTGTTTAAATCATAGAATATACAGTGCAGAAGGAGGACATTCAGCCCATCGAGTCTGCACCGGCTTTTTGAAAGAGCACCCGACCCAAGCCCACACTTCCATCCTATCCCCACAACCCAGTAACCCCACCCAACACTAGGCAATTTTGGACACTAAGGGCAATTTAGCATGGCCAATCCACCTAACCTGTGATGTGTTGGGTGTTCTGGATCACATACAGGTCACCAACACTTGAAGTAGTGCAACACTATTTTATTAAAAGGTTAACTATTTAAACATAATCACTTCCGGTTGCGGCGATGCACTGCTAAGCCGCACGTTTCGGCAGCTCCCGTTCTAACGGACATTTGGGCTCTTTTTGGGAGCCCCAACGGAAATTTTTTCGGACCAAACCCAGTGTGGGGTGACGAAGTAAGGAGTCCCCCCTGGTGTGTACGGAAAAGATCGGTGATAGTGGCCAGATTGCGAAGGATCCTTTGGAGCAGCGGCAGAGAAGAGAGAGAAGAAGCAAGATGGCGACGGACGGAGCCCAGGCGACATGGGGCCCAGACCAGCAGGAATTCCTTCAACGGTGTGTGGAGGAATTAAAGAAGGAGGTGCTGGCGCCGATGTTGTTGGCAATCGAAGGGCTAAAAGAAACGCAAAAGGCCCAGGCGATAGAGCTCCGTGGGGTGAAGGCGAAGGCAGCTGAGAACGAGGATGAGATTCTGGGCCTAGCAGTAAAAATGGAGACGCACGAGGCGCTACATAAGAGGTGTATCGAAAGGCTCGAAGTCCTGGAGAACAGCTCGAGGAGAAAGAACCTCCGGATTCTGGCTCTCCCCGAGGGAGTGGAGGGAGCTGACGTTGGGGCTTATGTGAACACGATGCTCCATTCGCTAATGGGAGCTGAGGCCCCCTCAGGCCCCCTCGAGGTGGAAGGGGCTCACCGGGTCCTTGCGAGGAGACCAAAGGCTGGCGAACCCCCAAGGGCGATAATGGTGAGATTTCACCGCTTCACCGACAGAGAGGCTGTTTTGAGCTGGGCCAAGAAGGTACGGAGTAGCAGGAGGGAGAATGCAGTGATACGAGTGTATCAGGACTGGAGCGCGGAGGTGGCGAGAAGGAGAGCGAGTTTTAATCGAGCCAAGGCGGCGCTTCACAAGAAAGTAAAGTTTGGGATGCTGCAGCCGGCGCGATTGTGGGTCACGTACCAAGATAGGCACTACTACTTTGAAACGTCGGACGAGGCATGGACCTTCATCCAAAAAGAGAAATTGTACCAGAACTGAGGGACTGATGCTGTGGAGGAGATGACGATGTTGATGTACAGAAATGTAAATTGGGGAATGGGAGGTTCACAGTATCGGGACGATAGATGGGGTTGTTTCTCTTCTTGACAGGGGGACACTGAGAAATGTGGGCGCCGGTGGAAAAAGGGACAGGGATGGGGAATGGGGGAGCTGCGCCATAGGGGGCGGGGCTGATCCAGGAAAGCGCGGGTTTTTTCCCGCGCTAGGGAGATGATGGCAGGAAGATAGGCGCAAGGAGGATGAGAGTTCCACACACGGGGGGGTCAAGGAGACAGCGGGGGAAGCCGGGGTCAGTTGGAGTCAGCTGACTTTCGGAAGCATAATGGGGGGAGTAACCATGCTAGATGGGGATCTAGCAGGGGGGTGGGGGAGTGGGGGGGGACAACTGGGTTGCTGCTGCTGGGAGCGAGAGGGAGCTGGCAAGGGAAGAGGTGGTCGGGACGGGGGTGCGCCGCCTGGGGGACGGGTGGGTGCGCGGGACCTGGACGTGGGACTGGCCTAGAGTAGGTGATGGCTAGTCGGCGGGAGGGGAGGGGGGCTGTGGGGGGCGGGCGGGCAGCCCCCCAATCCGGCTGATCACGTGGAATGTGAGAGGCTGAAATGGGCCGATTAAGAAGGCCCGAGTGTTCGCGCACTTAAAAGGACTGAAGGCAGACGTGGTCATGCTTCAGGAGACGCATCTGAAGGTGGCGGATCAGGTTAGGTTAAGGAAAGGATAAAATAGAGGGGTGGCGATATTGGTGGGGAAACGGGTGTCGTTCGAGGCTAGGAATATAGTGGTGGACAACGGTGGTAGATACGTGATGGTGAGTGGTAGATTGCAGGGAATGGAGGTCGTACTGGTAAATGTATATGCCCCGAACTGGGATGATGCGGGATTTATGAAGCGGATGCTTGGACGTATCCCTGACCTGAAGGTAGGAAGCCTGGTAATGGGGGGGGGGATTTCAATACTGTGCTGGATCCAGGGTTAGATCGGTCTAGATCCAGGACCTGAAGAAGGCCGGCAGCGGCCAAGGTGCTCAGGGGGTTTATGGAGCAAATGGGGGGGAGTGGATCCGTGGAGATTTGCTAGGCCGTTGGCCAGAGTTTTCCTTTTTCTCCCATGTCCATAAGGTATATTCCCGGATAGATTTCTTTGTTTTGAGCAGGGCACTGATTTCGAGGGTGGCAGGAACGGAGTATTCGGCCATAGCCGTTTCAGACCATGCCCCGCACTGGGTGGATCTGGAACTAGGAGAGGAGAGGGAACAGAGCCCACTCTGGCGACTAGATGTGGGACTATTGGCGGATGAGGGGGTCTGTGGAAGGGTGCGGGGATGTATTGAGAGGTACCTGGAGGCCAATGATGATGGTGAGGTCCGGGTGGGGGTAGTATGGGAAGCGCTGAAGGCGGTGGTTAGGGGAGAGTTGATCTCCATTAGGGCTTACAAGGAGAAAAAAAGAGGGCAAAGAAAGGGAGAGATTAATGGGGGAGATTTTGAGTGTGGATAAAAGATATGCGGAGGCCCCGGACGAAGGACTATATAGAGAGAGGCAAAGACTTCAGACGGAGTTTGACCTGCTGACCACAGGGAAGGCAGAGGCACAGTGGGGGAAGGCACAGGGGATGAGATGCGAATATGGGGAAAAGGTGAGCCGGCTGCTGGCCCACCAGCTTCGTAAGAGGATAGCGGCAAGGGAAATAGGGGGAGTTAGGGATGAAACGGGAACTACAGAGCGGAGAGCAGGGAAGGTAAATGAGGTGTTTAAGACCTTTTACGAGAGGCTATATAGGTCCCAACCCCCGGAGGGAAAAGAGGAAATGCAACAGTTTCTGGACCAACTAAGGTTCCCGAGGGTGGAGGAGCAGGAGGTGGCAGGTCTGGGGGCGCCAATCGGGGTGGACGAGGTGACTAAAGGGCTGGGGAACATGCGGGCAGGGAAGGCCCTGGGACCAGACGGGTTCCCGGTGGAATTTTATAGGAAGTATATGGACTTGTTGGCCCCGCTGCTGGCGAGAACCTTTAACGAGGCCAGAGAAGGGGTGACTCTACCCCCGACAATGGCGGAGGCGACGATATCATTAATCCTGAAGCGAGATAAAGATCCGCTGCAATGCGGGTCATATAGGCCTATCTCGCTCCTGAATGTAGACGCCAAGTTGCTGGCAAAAGTGCGAGCGATGAGGATCGAGGATTGTGTCCCGGGGGTGGTGCATGAAGGCCAGACAGGGTTTGTAAAGGGGAGACAATTGAATGTCAACGTGCGACGGCTGTTGGGGGTGATAAAGATGCCCCCAGCGGAGGGGGAGGCAGAGATGGTAGCAGCGATGGATGCAGAGAAGGCATTCGATAGGGTAGAGTGGGAGTATCTATGGGAGGCGTTGAGGAGGTTTGGGTTCGGGGAGGGGTTTGTCAGTTGGGTCAAGCTCCTCTGTGGGGCCCCAGTGACAAGTGTAGTCACAAATCGGCAGAGATTGGAGTATTTTCGGTTACATAGGGGAACAAGGCAGGGGTGCCCCCTGTCCCCATTACTGTTCGTGCTGGCAATTGAACCACTGGCCATCGCGTTGAGAGACTCTAGGAAATGGAGAGGGGTGGTTAGAGGGGGAGAAGAACACTGAGTGTCACTCTACACAGATGACCTACTGCTGTATGTGGCGGATCATGTGGAGGGGATGACAGAGGTTATGCAGATATTGAGGGAGTTTATAGATTTTTCGGGATATAGGCTTAATATGGGGAAGAGTGAGCTTTTTGTAGTACACCCCGGGGATCAGGGAAGAGGGATAGACGGCCTGCCGTTAAGGAGAGCGGAAAGGAGCTTCCGATATTTGGGGATTCAGGTAGCCAGGAGCTGGAGAACTTTACACAAACTCAATCTGACGCGGCTGGTGGAGCAGATGGAGGAGGATTTCAAGAGGTGGGATATGCTGCCGCGCTCACTGGCGGGCAGAGTGCAGGCGGTCAAGATGATGGTCCTCCCAAGGTTTCTTTTTGTGTTTCAATGTCTCCCCATTTTGATCACTAAGGCCTTTTTTAAGAAAATAGATAGGAGTGTTATGAGTTTCGTGTGGGCAGGGAAGACCCCGAGGGTAAGGAGGGGGTTCCTGCAGCGCAGCAGGGACAGAGGGGGACTGGCGTTGTCGAATCTGGACGATTACTACTGGGCCGCCAATGTGTCGATGGTTCGCAAGTGGATGAGGAAGGGGGAGGGGGCGGGGTGGAAGAGGCTGGAGATGGCGTCCTGTAAAGGAACGAGCCTAAAGGCGCTGGTGACGGCGCCGCTATCGCTCTCCCCGAAAAGGTACACCATGAACCCAGTGGTGGCGGCAACCTTAAGGATCTGGGGGCAATGGAGGCGACATAGGGGTGTGACGGGTGCCTCGGTGTGGTCGCCGATCAGGAACAACCATAGGTTTGTCCCAGGAAGGATGGACGGAGGGTTCCAGAGCTGGCATCAGGCCGGAATTAGGAGATGGAGAGACTTGTTTATTGACAGGGAGTATGCGAGCCTGGGAGCGCAGGAAAAGTATGAGTTGCCCCCGGGGAATATCCTTAGATACATGCAAGTGAGGGCGTTAACGAGGCAACAGGTGAGGGAATTTCCGCTGCTCCCGACACAGGGGATCCAGGATAGAGTGATTTCGGGGGTATGGGTCGGGGAGGGCAAAGTGTCCGAAATATATCAGGAGATGAGAGACGAGGGGGAGGAGCTGGTAGAGGAGCTGAAGGGAAAATGGGAAGAAGAGCTGGGGGAGGAGATTGAGGAGGGTCTGTGGGCTGATGCCCTAAGTAGGGTAAATTCCTCTTCCTCGTGTGCCAGGCTTAGCTTGATACAATTCAAGGTTCTACACAGAGCACACATGACGGGAGCGAGGCTGAGCAGGTTCTTCGGGGTGGAGGACAGGTGCGGGAGGTGCTTGGGAAGCCCGGCGAACCACACACATATGTTCTGGTCGTGTCCGGCACTGGATGAGTACTGGAGGGGCGTGGCAAGAGTGATTTCAAAGGTGGTTAAGGTCCGGGTCAAGCCAGGCTGGGGGTTAGCTATATTTGGGGTAGCGGAGAAGCCGGGAGTGCAGGAGGCGAAAGAGGCCGATATTCTGGCCTTTGCGTCCCTGGTAGCCCGGCGAAGGATCTTACTCATGTGGAAGGAAGCGAAACCCCCCGGCGTGGAGGCCTGGATAAACGATATGGCAGGGTTCATAAAACTGGAACGGATGAAGTTTCCGTTGAGAGGATCGGTTCAGGGGTTCTCCAGGTGGTGACAACCGTTCCTTGACTATCTCGCGGAACGTTAAGGGAAAATAGATCGTCAGCAGCAGCAGCCCAGAGGGGGGGGGGGGAGAGCACTATTCTTTGTTAGTTCACTATTTTATTTAAATAATGTTACTTATTAGTTATTGTGTTATCTTTTATGTTGATTTGTAAGGTGGAAAAATTGTGTTTGAAAACTTTAATAAAATATATATTTTAAACATATTGAACTGTGGGTAAATACGATACCAGCTTTAACTAATGACCTTTGCCTTGTCCTAGCCAGTTGATGCACTCAGCACATGGTGAATGTCTGTGTTGCAGGCTGTGAGCTCTGTGCTCCTAGCTAGCTGCTACTCGAATGAGCGGGAACTCTGGTACCCCCTGTCTTTATAGTGCATGTGCTCTCACTGGTGATTGGCTGCGGTGTTGTGTATGTTGATTGGTCCCACTGTGTGTCCATCAGTGTGTATCTGCACCATGATATACTGGTGTATATTATGACAACCTGCACATCATTGGACTGTGGGAGGAAACCGGAGCACCCGGAGGAAACCCATGCATACACAGGGAGAACGTGCAGACTCCGCACAGACAGTGACCCAAGCCGGGAATCGAACCTGGGACCCTGGAGCTGTGAAGCAATTGTGCTAACCACCATGCTACCGTGCTTAAAAGAGAGATGGGTCTGTATGATCCACACTCTGTTGGGTCTTTGTCTTTCTTGGGAATCAATGGGATTGAGGCCTTGTGCAGCGTGGGCAACAGGGCCACCTTAGACAGTAAGTCATTGAACATCTCCCGAAGATTCAGGGCCAGTACTGCTGAGAACTTTTTGTAAAAATCTACCGCGAACCCGCCCAGTCCCGATGCTTTCCCTGATTGCATGGAGTTAATGCAAATGCACTCCATGATTTTGTCCAGCCCTAGCTCTGCTTCCAGTGCCTGTTTCTTTTCCTCCCCCACCGCTGGTATGTCCAGTCTGTCAAGGAACTGTTCCATCCCCTAGGTCCCCTCTGGGGGCTCAGAGGTGTATAGCCCTCGGTAAAAATTCGTAAAGGCCTTATTGACCTCGTTTGGTTCCGCTACTATCCTACCGTTGCTGTCCCTAAACTAAGCTATCTCTTTTGTGGCAGCCTGTTTTGTTAACTGGTGTGTCAGCATGTGGCTGGCTTTGTCTCCATGTTTGTAGAAGGCCCTCCATGTCTGACGGAGCAAGTGGACTGCCCTCCGTGTGGAGAGCAGGACAAATTCCATCTGCAGCTTTTTCCTTTCTGCCAGCAGTTCCATGGTTGAGGCTGTGGAGTACTGCCGATCCACCTCCCGTATGGAGTCGATCAGTCACTGCTTGGTTTCCCTCTCCTTCCTGTCCCTAAGAGCCCTATAAGCTATAATTTCCCCCTGATCACCGCCTTCATTGCCTCCCAGAACATGAAGGGTGAGACCTGCCCGTTCTGGTTGCAGGATACATAATTGTTGATGGCTTGAGATATTTTAGTGTTGAATTCCTTACCAGCGAGGAGAGCTGTATCCAGCCTCCAAGGGGGGCATTGGGTCCATCACTTCTCCAGCCGCACTTCCATGTAATGCGGCGCAAGGTTGGAGATTACGATTGCGGAGTATTCCACCTTTGTGACCACTGGAAGCACCATCTTTCCTACTACAAAAAAGTTGAGACTTGAGAAAGCCTTATGCATGTGGGAGAAGAAGGAGAATTAATTCCCCCCCCCCCCCACAAGTGGTGGAATCTCCATAGGTCTACCCTCCCCCATCTGCTCCCACCCCCCCAACCCCCATCACCCCCCCCCCTCCTGTGGGGTTAACCATGCTCACTTTGTGGGCCCAGCTTTGTCCAATCGGACCTGCCCTCGTTCTTGGGCCATTCCAAATGGCCACCAACTGCTTCCCCTTTCTCGTTGTCTCCACATGTAGCCTGTTGCAACCAGCACTCGACCCTCCTCCTCACCACCCCCAGATTCTCCCCCCTTGTCCTTGTGCTTCCCCCTCCTGGTCCCCCCCCCCCCCCTCACCCTTGGCTCTACCTCACCTCTGCAACCCTGAACCCCCCTCCCCCTTCTTTTGCCCTTTGTGTCTCCTGAATTTCCAACTTTACCCTTTCTCCTGCCAGGCGCTCCCCTCCCTCCTGGGAGGAACGCCGAGGCCTCCTCCTTCACTGTACCCCCGTACACCCGCTTACTCGCTGTGCAGCGGCTCCTGTCCCAATCCATTCCGCTATTTAGCCCCCATCTGCCTTTCCACCCACCCGCATCTCTGCATTAGTTCCTGGCTTTCTTTCTCTTGGCTTTTTGCACCCCGTCTTCTCACCCATGTGCGCTCTTACCGTTTGTCCAGACCGTTATCCTGGACGAATATGTTGGCCATCTAAGGGGCGTTGAAGTAGTACTCCTTTGCCTGGTATGTGACCCATGATCTGGCAAGGTAGAGCATGCCAAACCGCACTTTACTCTTGTACAGGACGGATTTGGCGCTGTTGAATTCAGCGCGGCGCTTGGCCATGTTAGCGCCAATGTCTTGGTACAAGCAGATTGAATGTCCATCCCACTTGCACCCTTTCACACTTTTCATCTAACTCAAACTCCGCTCCTTATCCTGGTATTTATGGAACTTCACAATTATTGTCCGTGGTGGTTCCCCGGCTCTGGGCCACTGGTGAAGCATTCTGTAGCTGTGGTTCACCTCCGGGGGCTTGGCGAAGCCCTCTTTGCCAACCAGTTTCCCAAACATCTCCAAGACATATTCCATGGGGTTCATCCCCTCCATCCTTTCTGGCAGCCCCACAATTCCCAACCTCTGGCGGCAGACCTGTTCTCCTGGTCATCGGTTTTCTCCCTTAGACCCTTCTGGGTCTTGATCAGGCTTGCCACCTCAGTCTCCAATGCTGCGATTCAGTTCCCTTGGTCTGTGGTGGCCTTCTCCAGGTCTCTTGTCTTTGATTATTGGGCCTCCAGCAGCCACTCCATTTTGAAGTTTGCCTTCCTCATGGAGGCCATTGCCATTCCCATTGCTGTTTCGATGGCTGCCACGAGGTCTCTTTCCTGCTCAGTGGTAATAAAGCCCATGAGATTGTCCATCAGCGCCTGGGTCTGCGCTGAGAACAGAGTGGGGATGGCCCTTCCCATTTCTGTGCCACTTCGTATGGCTGCCGGATGCAAGGATGAGGTTTCCCTCCCCTCATCCTTGCTGGCTTTCCTTGTGACAGATGGCTTTTTTCCTTTACAATTTCTCTTTCATGAAGTTCTGCTGACTCTGCTTGATTAGATTATGATTTTCCAACTGAGCTGCTATGACTTCCTTAATAATTGATTCCAACATTTTTCCAACAGTAGATGTTAGGCCAATCGGGCTATGGTTACCCTCTTTCTGTCTCCCTGACGTTTTGAATAGGGGTGTCACATAGGCAGTTTTCCAATCCTCCAGTACTCCTCCAGAATCCAAGGAATTACAACCAATGCATCCAGTATCTTTCCTACTACAAAAAAGTCGAGACTTGAGAAAGCCTTATGCATGTGGGAGAAGAAGGAGAATTAATTCCCCCCCCCCACAAGTGGTGGAATCTCCATAGGTCTACCCTCCCCCATCTGCTCCCACCCCCCCAACCCCCATCACCCCCCCCCTCCTGTGGGGTTAACCATGCTCACTTTGTGGGCCCAGCTTTGTCCAATCGGACCTGCCCTCGTTTTTGGGCCATTCCAAATGGCCACCAACTGCTTCCCCTTTCTCGTTGTCTCCACATGTAGCCTGTTGCAACCAGCACTCGACCCTCCTCCTCACCACCCCCAGATTCTCCCCCCTTGTCCTTGTGCTTCCCCCTCCTGGTTCCCCCCCCCCCCCTCACCCTTGGCTCTACCTCACCTCTGCAACCCTGAACCCCCCTCCCCCTTCTTTTGCCCTTTGTGTCTCCTGAATTTCCAACTTTACCCTTTCTCCTGCCAGGCGCTCCCCTCCCTCCTGGGAGGAACGCCGAGGCCTCCTCCTTCACTGTACCCCCGTACACCCGCTTACTCGCTGTGCAGCGGCTCCTGTCCCAATCCATTCCGCTATTTAGCCCCCATCTGCCTTTCCACCCACCCGCATCTCTGCATTAGTTCCTGGCTTTCTTTCTCTTGGCTTTTTGCACCCCGTCTTCTCACCCATGTGCGCTCTTACCGTTTGTCCAGACCGTTATCCTGGACGAATATGTTGGCCATCTAAGGGGCGTTGAAGTAGTACTCCTTTGCCTGGTATGTGACCCATGATCTGGCAAGGTAGAGCATGCCAAACCGCACTTTACTCTTGTACAGGACGGATTTGGCGCTGTTGAATTCAGCGCGGCGCTTGGCCATGTTAGCGCCAATGTCTTGGTACAAGCAGATTGAATGTCCATCCCACTTGCACCCTTTCACACTTTTCATCTAACTCAAACTCCGCTCCTTATCCTGGTATTTATGGAACTTCACAATTATTGTCCGTGGTGGTTCCCCGGCTCTGGGCCACTGGTGAAGCATTCTGTAGCTGTGGTTCACCTCCGGGGGCTTGGCGAAGCCCTCTTTGCCAACCAGTTTCCCAAACATCTCCAAGACATATTCCATGGGGTTCATCCCCTCCATCCTTTCTGGCAGCCCCACAATTCCCAACCTCTGGCGGCAGACCTGTTCTCCTGGTCATCGGTTTTCTCCCTTAGACCCTTCTGGGTCTTGATCAGGCTTGCCACCTCAGTCTCCAATGCTGCGATTCAGTTCCCTTGGTCTGTGGTGGCCTTCTCCAGGTCTCTTGTCTTTGATTATTGGGCCTCCAGCAGCCACTCCATTTTGAAGTTTGCCTTCCTCATGGAGGCCATTGCCATTCCCATTGCTGTTTCGATGGCTGCCACGAGGTCTCTTTCCTGCTCAGTGGTAATAAAGCCCATGAGATTGTCCATCAGCGCCTGGGTCTGCGCTGAGAACAGAGTGGGGATGGCCCTTCCCATTTCTGTGCCACTTCGTATGGCTGCCGGATGCAAGGATGAGGTTTCCCTCCCCTCATCCTTGCTGGCTTTCCTTGTGACAGATGGCTTTTTTCCTTTACAATTTCTCTTTCATGAAGTTCTGCTGACTCTGCTTGATTAGATTATGATTTTCCAACTGAGCTGCTATGACTTCCTTAATAATTGATTCCAACATTTTTCCAACAGTAGATGTTAGGCCAATCGGGCTATGGTTACCCTCTTTCTGTCTCCCTGACGTTTTGAATAGGGGTGTCACATAGGCAGTTTTCCAATCCTCCAGTACCTCTCCAGAATCCAAGGAATTACAACCAATGCATCCAGTATCTCTGCAGCTACTTCTTTTAGGATTCTAGGGTGCAAGCCATCAGGGCCAGGATACTTGCAGCCTTTATAGCTAAAGGAAAAGATTATAAAAGTAGGGAACTGTTGCTGTAACTGTACAAGGCATTGGTGAGCATGCATCTCGAGTATTGTGTACAGTTTTGGTCCCTTTATTTGAGGAGGGATGTGGTTGCATTAGAGGTAGTTCAGAGAAAGTTCTCTAGATTGATTCCAGAGTCGAGTCTTGTGACGAGAGATTGAGCAGTTTAGGCCTGTTCTGTCTTGAGTTGAGAAGAATGAGCTGAGATCTAATTTAGGTATATAAGGTGACAAAAGATATTGACAAAGTAGATATAGAACGGATGCTTCCTCTTGTGGGGCAATTTAGAGTGAGAGGTCACAATCTTTGGATAAGGGGTAGCAGATTTAAAACAGAGATGAGAAGGAATTACTTCTCTTAAAGGGTCGTGAATCTGTGGAATTCACTCCCCCCAGAGTGCGGTGGATGTCAGGACATTGAGTAAATTTAAGAACAGATCATTAATTAGTAATAGGTTGAAGGGTTATGGAGAACAGGCAGGAAAGTGGAGTTAAGGCTGAGAGGAGATCAGCTATAATAGTATTGAATGTTGAAGCAGGCTCGAGGGGTTGAATTGCCTACCCCTGCTCCTAGTTCTTATGTTTTATGTTCTTATGTTCCTTTAGCCCCATTAGTTCATCTAGTGTTACTTCTCTAGTGATGATGATGATATATAATTGCTCCCCCCATATTCTTTAGTGTGAATGGGATGTTCGAAGTATCTTCCACCGTAAAGACTGACGCAAAATATCTGTTTAACTCCTCTGCCATTTCCTTGTTCCCCATAACTATCTCTCCAGGTTTATTTTCTAAGGGGCCTATGTTCACTTTGATCTTTCTCTACCTTTTTAATATATTTAAACAAGTTCTTATTGTCAGTTTTTATATTCCGCGCTGGTTTGCCTTCGTATTTTCTCTCCCTTCATTATCTTTTTAGTGCTCCATTGCTGGATTCTGAATTCATCCCATTCTTCGGGACTATCACTGACTTTGCCTCCTTATATTCTTTTTCTTTAAACTTAATACTCTTCTTAACTTCCTTGGTTAACTATGGTTGAAATATCCATCTCTTAGAATCTTTACTCCTTACTGGGATATATTTTTGCTGAGAGTCATGAATTTCTTCCTTAAATGCCTGCCACTACTTGTTTACTGTCATGTCTGCTCATCTATCTGCCCAGTCCACTTTAGCTAACTCTATTCTCATTTTATTGTAATTCCCTTTATTTAAGTTAAACACTTAAAAACCAAGTTTCTCACTCTCAAACTGAATATTGAATTCTATCACATTATGATCACTACTTCCCACTGGATCTTTTACTCTGAGGTCATTTATTAAACCTGCCTAATTACCCATTATCAGATCCAAGATAGGCTGTTCCCTAGTTGGCTCCATGGCTTATTGACCTAGGAAATTATCCCTAATGCAGTTGATGAACGTATTGTCATTGCTACCCTTTCCAAATTGATTAGCCCAATCAACATGAAGATTAAAGTCAACCATAATTATGGCTCTATTCTTTTTACATGCTGCAATTATTTGTTGATACAGTTTGGCTACTGTTTGGGGGTCAATACACTACTCCTCCCAATGTCTTCTTTCCTTGCTGATTTTTATCTGCACCCAAATGAACTCTACATCATCCAAGTCTAGATCATGTCTCACAACTGCTCTAATTTCATCTCTTATTAACAGTGCTACCCCATCAACCTTTCCTTCTCTCCTGTCCTTCCGAAAGGTCAAATATCCCTGAATATTAAGTTCTCAGTTTTGATCTCCTTTTGACCATGTTTCCGTAATGGCTACGATATCATATCTATTTACCTCGATTTGCACTGTCAGTTCTTCTACTTTATTCCGAATGGTTCTTGCATTGGTATGTAAAGCCTTTAGGCTTACCTTTTTGCTATTTTTAATCATCCTAACTGTTGTCATCAGTCCCGGTCCTGCCAGGTGTAACCCATCCAGTTTGCACTGACCCCACATCCCCCAGAACTGGTGCCAATGTCCCAGGAATCTGAAACCCTCCCCCTTGTACCATCTTTCCAACCACTTATTCATCCGATATATCCTGCTATTTCTACTCTGACTAGCACATGGCACTGGTAGTAATCCTGAGATCCTGCTATTCAACTTACTCCCTAACACCCAATATTCGGCTTTTTGGACCTCAACCTTTTTTTTAAACCAATGTCGGGCACTGCCAGGGTCCTCGGGTGTCAAGCTGCTGGTCTTCCTTCCTATTGGCTGACTCCTTGAGGAGAAGGATAAACTGGAGTGAGATCAAGGTAACCCTCAGCCATCTCATGTTGACACTGTTGGATGACACCAATGACTACAACAATGGATTGTAGCTCCTGCTGCAGTGCAGGACTGATGTCTTGGACCAAGGTCTCCATGGTGGCTGCTACAAGCTTGGTGTATTGGCATCACCTCAGGCTGAAGATGGACAGACTCCTCCATCACGCATTGCAGTCTGAAGAGTGCAGCTCGTAAGGAACTTGTTAGATCCTTGTCTGTTTCATGTTTCTTTTATCAAAATTCCTGTCCTGCGCGCAGCATTATAGACTTTTGGTTTTGAGCTTAGCCACCCCCCCCCCCCCCCCACTGCTGCAAGCTACTTTGTGGACTGATCCGGCAGACCCCTTTGATTCAGCATGCTTTGTGGCATAGCCCGTTATGTCATTTTGATGGACTCGGCTACCAGTCAACCACCTGTTCTGAAATTCCGGACCTTTTCATATTTTCATTGGTGATTGGTCAAGCACTTCAGAATGTTCTGGAGTACACAGGCAAGCCATTTTGTAAAGTAGTTTCACTTTTGGGACTAGACCTAGAGGGCAGCAGAAAACAGATCTCTCTCTCAGCTCTTAGCTTGGTGATTTAAACTGGTTCCAGCCAGGTCTGTGGAAGTCCCACCTGTTTAAAAGCCTGCAGGCAGTAGTCAGGTCTGTGAGAATTTTAATCTCAGTTTGGAAGGGCTGGTGATGTAAGACACTCTTTCAATCAGCTAAGGTTGGCAATTAAAGTACCCTCCAGCTGGCCTGTGAATTTCCACTTCTGAGAAAAAGGCTGGGGAACTGAAACTGACTTTTCTCAACTGATGACCTGTGGTTAAAGACCTTTCTGCAGTCAGTTCAACCTGCGGAGGGACCTAGTACAGCGCCACCTGCAGGATGAAGATGTTTGGAAACCTAGTGAAATCCTCAGGTGAAGAGTTCTAATATTACCTCAGTGGGTCTGAGGGTTAGACTGGCAGAGTCCTACAAATGCAAATGACTCTCTGGAGGGAATTCTACCGCCTCCACGTCCTAGTTGAAGACAACCATTAGGAAAGGCAAACCAACCAAGGAGTTCGACAGTTTGCGTCCTTGGAAGATCGTGGACCACAAAACCACAACCTCGGCAGGGAAGACCCTCAAATTGCTAATACCTCTTAATCTATGTTTTTTTTTAACCTTTCCTCCCCCTTCACCATGTGTCTGTCGTGGGCGTGTCTGTGTGGAGGGTGGTACGGAGTTTTGGAATTAGTTAGACTAGTGGACCCTTGTTCCAATATTTCCATTATATGTTCATCTTTTACTCTTGTTGTAAATAAACAATTTTTAAAAGTTTACTTATAAATCTGGTGCCTGTAACGCATTGGAGCAATCAAGGGTTAAGGATCTTAGTAAAATACACAAAGTATTGGTTAATTCACTTCTGTTGGGACTACAGGGTCTGTGGGGCTGTAATTTACTGCACACTTGCCCAGGGTGTTGCAACAAGCTGACAACCCTTCCTGATGTTCTGGAGCTTGTCTTTGCAGCTCCAGCAACTGATTTAGGACCGAGTCTAGAGGATCATCATTGGACTTGCACTCAGCAGAATCGTGGCCTCGAACAATCCTCCAGTTGCCAGTCACTCTGATGTCCCTGCATCTACCTGCTGTCTGTTTGGAGTTTTCACATTCTCCCCGTGTCTGCCTGGGTTTCACCCCCACAACCCAAAGATGTACAGATTTTGTGAATTGGCAACACTAAATTGCCATTTAATTGGGAAAAAAACAATTGGGTACTCTAAAAAAAAATTTTTTTTAACTAAAATCTGCAAATAAAAGTCTAACGATAACCATGAAATCATTGTTGATTGTCATAAAAACCCATCTGCTTCACTAATATCCTTTAGGGAAGGAAATCTGCAGTCCTTACCTGGTCTGGCCTACATGTGACTCCATATCCACAGCAATGTGGTTGCCCCTCAAGAGCAATTAGGGATGGACAGTAAATGTTGGCACAGCCAGTGATGCCCACGTCCTATAAAGGAAAAACAAGCTGCCCTTCTGTCTTCAGAGATGTATGGGCAAAACGCCACAGTTCCTTTGTCCCTCATAACTTCATGCCTTCCTTGTCAAATTTCTCCTTCCAAAGTGTATCACCTCTCACTTTTCAGGGTTAAATTCCATCTGCCACTTATCGGCATGGTAGCACAGTGGTTAGCACTGTTGCTTCATGGCGCCAGGGACCCGGACTCGAATCCGGCTTGGGTCACTGTCTGTGCGGAGTCTGCACGTTCTCCCTGTGTCTGCATTGGTTTCCTCCTGGTGCTCCGGTTTCCTCCCACAAATCCCGAAAGATGTGCTTGTTAGGTGAATTAGACATTCTGAATTCTCCCTCGATCTAGCGACTAGGGGATTTTTACAGTAACTTCAATGCAGTGTTAATGTAAGCCTACTTGTGACACTGATAAAAATTATTATTATCTGCCCATTTGACCATCCTGTCCATATCTTCCTGTATCCCAAGAGACTCAACCTCACTGTTGACCACCCGGCCAATATTATTGTCATCTGCAAACTTACTGATCCTAAACCCAACATTGTTATCTGTGCCATTTATATAAGTGACGAATAATAGGGGACCCAGCTCAGAGCCCTGTGGTACGCCACTGGACACTGGCTTCCAGCCATTAAAGCAGCCGTCTGTCATCACCCTCTGTCCCCTACAACTAAACCAATTTTGAATCCACCTTATCAAATTACCCGGTATTCCAATGTGCATTTGCCTTCTTTATAAGTCTCCCATCTGGAACCTTCTCAAAAGCTTTGCTGAAATTAGATTTAGATTTATTGTCAATTGTACCGAGGTACAGTGAAAAGTAATGTTGGGCGTACAGTCCCGGCAGATCTTTCCATATATAAAAACATAGGACATACAATAAATACATAATGTAAATACATAGACATAAGCATTGGCTGAAGCATACGGAGTGAAGTGCTACACAGTAGAGAAGATGCGTGGAGAGATCAGTTCAGTCCATAAGAGGGAGTCTGGTAACCACAGGGAAGAAGCTATTTTTGAATCTGTTAGTGGGTGTTCTCAGACTTTTCTGTCTTCTGCCCGATGGAAGCGGTTGGAAGAGAGAATAACCTGAGTGGGTGGGGTCTTTGATTATGCTGCCTGCTTTCCCAAGGCAGCGGGAGGTGTAGACAGAGTCAATGGATGGGAGGCGGTTTCACGTGAAGGACTGGGCTGTGTTCACGATTCATAACATGAACGGTGTTCAAAAGGCATCTCGACAAATGCATGTATAGGATGGCTGTAGAGGGATATGGCACTAGGAAGTGCTGAGGGTTTTGGCCAAGGATGCTGTCATGACCAGTACAGGCCTGGAGGGCCAAAGGGCCTGTTCCTGTGCTGTACTCATCTTTGTTCTTTGTTCTCTGTAGTTTCTTACAGTCTTGGGCCAACCAGTTGCCATAGCAAGCTGTGATGCAAGATAGAATGCTTTCTATTGTGCATCTGTAGAAATTGATAAGAGTCAATGTGGCCATGCGAATTTCCTTAGTTTCCTGAGGAAGTATTGGCGCTGTTGTGCTTTCCTGGTCATAGAGTTGATGTGGGTGGACCAGGGCAGATAGTTGGTGATGTGCACACCCAGGAATTTGAAGCCATCAACCATCTCCACCTCGGCCCCGTTGATGCAGACAGGGGTGTGTATGACTCGTCACTTCCTGAAGTCAATGACCAGCTTCTTAGTTTTGCTGACATTTAGGGATAGATTGTTTTGTTGCACCATGCCACTAGATTCTCTATCTCCCTCCTCTACTCTGACTCATCGTTGTTTGAGATCCGACCTATTACAGTCGTGTCATCAGCAAACTTGTAGATAAAGTTGGAGCCAAATTTTGCCCCACAGCTGTGTGTGTATAGGGAGTGTATTAGAGGGCTAAGTGCGGGGGCCCGGTATTGAGGATTATTATGGAGGAGGTGTTGTTGTTTATCCTTACTGACTGTGGTCTATGGGTCAGGATGTCAAGGATCCAATTGCAAAGGGAGGAGCCAAGTCTTATGTTTTGGAGTTTTGATGAGTTTGACTGGGATTATGGTGTTGAAGGCAGAGCTGTAGACAATGAATAGATGTCCAACGTAGGAGTCCTTGTTGTTGAGATGCTTTAGGGATGAGTGTAGGGCCAGGGAGATAGCGTCTGCTGTGGACCGGTTGTGTCAGTATGTAAATTTCAGTGGATCAAGGCATTTTGGGAGCATGGAGATGAAATCCTGATGTCAGCATAAATATGTCCGGACACTTCCCAATAGGGAGATGTCCTTGCGATGACCTTAAAACGTGCTTCTTAGTTTGAACAAATTTCTCTGTTAACCCATTGTTGGATACGTGGATTGGTGCAGAGGTGATGTGTTGAATTTCATTACCTATCAGAAAAGTCTCAAACTCCAGCAAGACAAATTGAGGTCCATTGTCTGTGACAAGTTGTTCTGGTAACCCATAACTACTGAACATTTCCCTTCGCCTTTAAATTGTACTGGAGGACATCACTGAAACTTCTGGCCTACCACCATGAATATTATTTCTTCAAAAGGAGTAGCAAATTCGACGCATTGCCAAGGGATTTCCAGCAGTCCTCTGGTTGCAGGGATGCCAGTCAATATGTTAGCCTAGGCCAGGCCACCAAATGTAACCCCTGGCAATCTCTTTCATGTGAACTATTCCATAGAGTCCTGAATGCTGTTGGTCCAACACTGTTTCCTCAATGTTGGTTGACTAATAATTTGCATGACCTGAAGTGACTGAGAACTCCAATCTCCTGGAAGCGTATGGCAGAAGGTCAGGTGAGACTTGAAAGTCCAGGAAAGTGTTGCCATGCATCACAAGGTCCATGACTTTTAACAATGCTGGACTTTTGTGATTAGGACTAAAGTGATGGGTGTGCTCTCCATGTGCGCAAAGTAGAAGATGTCTTTATGAGCAGTGTCCCTATGGCTGATTGGTGGGGGGGGGGGGGGGGGGAACCTGGAAAGACCATTCACATTGACATGCAAGGTAGATTTTCGATATTTTATGTCATACGTGTGAGCACTCGACATCAATGCCCAAAACTACACGGAGTTCGCCCAAACCTTGAAATCCCCACAGATGCATATGGAGCCAACCTTCTTGACCACTGATACAATGGGTGTTACCCATTTACTGTGGGGGACAGGTACCAAGATTCCTATGTTGACCAGACACTTGAGATCAGCAGAAGGCACAGTTCTTTCTTTCAAAAATTTTGGTTGAGAGTAAGCCTTGATGTTGAATTCTCTTCATGCTTCCTAAATATCCTTTGAAAACAACAGCTGTATAACAGCTGTCAGCCTAGTTTCTTCTGTTGCAATACAATGTCCTTCCACCCACTTTAACCGCATCCTCTCCAGTCATGTCTCTGCAACTAAAGCTGGGTAGTTACCTTTCACCATAAACAGTGGTAGTTCAGCAGTCTGTCCATTTAGTTCCATGTTAATGTCAATTCTGTCCATCATAGGTACAGGTTCCCCTGTATATGTTTTCAAAACGATTGGAAGGTAGGAGGTGGCAGAATCATATTGTTGCTGGACTAATAATCCAGAGACCCAGCGTAATGATCTGGGGACCTGGCTTTGAATCCCACCAAGGCAGATGATGGAATTTAAAAACTCAATAAAATATCTGGGATTCCTGTGGTGGTTTATACACCCTGGTGGGGGTGTAAGGAGTTCTAATTTTTTGCATTCAAAGATAGATTACTTTGTCATAGGTACGACTCTTCTCTCCTGGGTGAAGAAGTCAAAATATTTGACTGTGGTTATCTCTGACCATGCTCCGCATTTGGTAGATCTAGTATTGGAGGCGGGACGGACACAACGCTCGGCATAAAGGTTGGACGTCGGGCTTTTGTCGGATATGGGGTTCTACGGGAGGGCTTCGAGAGACATAATTAGAATGGGATGGTCTCGCCCTCTACTCTGTGGGAGGCGATGAAAGAGGTGATTAGAGGGGAGATTATATCATATAAGACACACATGGACGGGGAGGCTAGGAAGGAGCGCCAGTTAGCGTTAGTTGAGGAGATCTTGGGAGTGGACCGTAGGTATGCGAGTGACCCATTCCAGAACTCTTGACATGCAGGACAAAGCTGCAAATGCAATTTGACCTGCTGTCCACAAATAGGGTGGTCTGCATGCCGAGGCGTTTGAGGGGGGTGAAATGAAATGAAATGAAAATTGCTTATTGTCACAAGTAGGCTTCAAATGAAGTTACTGTGAAAAGCCCCTAGTCGCCACATTCCGGCGCCTGTTCAGGGGGGGCTGGTGCGGGAATTGAACCGTGCTGCTGGCCTGCCTTGGTCTGCTTTAAAAGCCAGCTATTTAGCCCAGTGTGCTAAACCAGGGTGGTGCATGAGTATGGGGAGAAAGCCATTCATCTTTTGGCGCACCAGCTAAGTGGAAGGAGGCTGCTAGGGAGATCATTCAAGTTAAAGATTCGCAGGTTAGGCTGGTTTTTACGCAGGACAAGATGAATGGGGCATTTTGAGCCTTTTATGAGAGGCTTTAAGGGTCGACGCTGCCAGGGGGCATGTTGCGAATGGCAGAGTTACTGGAGGGCTGGGAATTCCCCAAGGTGAGGGAAGAATTGCAGGAAGGGCTGGAAGGTGGGTTTGGAGAAGGTTCAAACAGTGTTGGGACAGATGCATACAGGGAAGGCACCAGGGTCAGATGGGCTCCCGGTGGAATTCTACAAGAGGTTTGCGGATCAGCTGGTTTCATTATTGATGGGGATGTTTAATGACTCTGGTATGGGGCTCCCTCCCGGAGACATTTGGGCAGGCATCCATCTCTCTTCCCCTGAAAAGGAAAAGGATCCCACAGAAAGCGGGTCATATCGCCCAATTTCATTGCTTAATGTAGATAAAACGATATTGGTTCTAGCACGGAGGTGGAACCTTGTCTTCCGGAGGTAGTTGGAGAGGACCAGATGGGATTTGTAAAGGGCCAAAAATTGTCGTCCAATGTGAGGCGACTGCTGAATGCGGTTCCCACCCCAGCAGCTAGACTGGAACCTGAGGACCTCAACTGTTTACAATCTATATAAATGATCTGCAAGCAGGGAGAGAGAGAGTGTAGCATAGCAACATTTGCAGATGATATTAAAATAGATGGGAAAGCAGGCAGCGACAAGGAGATAAAGATTTTACAGACGGAGAGGCTAATGGGCAAAAATTTGGCAGATGGAGTTTAATGTAGGTAATTATGAGATTATGCATTTCGGCCAACAAAATAGAAAGACAAATTATTACATAAATGGAAAGCAGATTCAAAATGTATCTGGGCAGAGGGATTTGGGTGTCTTTCTTCATGAATCGCAGAAAGTCAGTATGTAGATACAGCATGGAATTCAAAAGGAAATGGACTGGGGTATAAAAGTAGCAAAGTATTGTTGGAATTATATACGGTGTTGGTGAGACGACACCTGGAGTATTGTGCCCACTTTTGGTCTCCTTATTTGAGGAAGGATGTGGTGGCATTGGAGACAGTTCAGAGGAGGTTCATCAGATTGATTCCGGGGATGAAAGGGTTGATGTGTGAGGATTAAACAGTTTGGGTTAATACTCGCTGGAGTTTAGAAGGATGAGAGGGGATCTGATCAAGGTATATAAAATACTATAAATGATTGATAAAGGTGATAGATTTAGAACTGAAATGAGGCGGAACCACTTCTCGCAGAGGGTGGTGAATTTGTGGAACTTGCTGTCCCATAGTGCGGTGGAATTGGAGTCATTAAATGGTTTCAAGACGGAGAGAAATATATTTCTGATTTTAAAAAACAGGTTAAAAGGATATGGGGAACAGGTAAGGGGTGGATTTGAGACCAGGAAGAGATCAGCTATGATCTGATTGGCAGAGCAGGCTCAAAGGGCTGAATTGCCCAATTCTGCTTCTAATTCCTATGTTCCTAAAATTGCTTCATTGGACACAGAAAAAGCATTCGATAGGATCGAGTGCAGATACCTTTTTGCGGTTTTGGAGAAGTTTGGATTTGGCAGTTGGTTTGTGTTGTGGGTGTTTTTGTTGTATGAGGCTCCTTCCATCAGTGTTCGTACCAAAACCATGAGTTTGGGGTATTTGTGGTTGCATAGGCAGACAAGGCAGGGATGTCCTATATCTCCCCTTCTGTTCGCATTTGCGATTGAGCCACTGGCCATTGCCCCGAGGGCCTCAAACAAGTGGAGCGCAGTAGTTAGGGGTGGTGTGGAACACAGGGTGTCCTTGTATGCAGATGATCTTCTATTATAAGTTGAAGGAACTGGGACCAGTTATGGGAGACATAATAAGTGTACCGGAGAGCTTTGGCTCTTTCTCTGGATACAAATTTAATTTAGAGAAGAGCGAGTATTTTTTTGTCAACACTTCGGGGAGGGGAGCCAGTCGTCGGACTAGCTTTTGGTATCTGGAGGTCCAGGTGGCTCAGGATTGGGCACGATTCTGTAAATTGAATTATGCCAGCCTAGTGAGTAGGATCAAGGCTGGCCTGTAATGGTGGGATAGCCTCCCATTGTCATTGGTGGGCAGGTTCAATCAATCAACATTAACATTTTGTCAAGATTTCTGTTTCTATTTCAGTGTCTTCCAGTATTTCAACCTAAGTCATTTTTCCGGGGGTTGAGCGGCTTATATCAGGCTTCATATGGGTAGGAAAACCCCCAAGGATTTGGAGGGGTGTCCTACAGAGGGATAGACAGTGAGGGGCCTTGCGCTGTCAAATCTGACATTTTATTACTGGGCTGCCAACGCAGAGAAGGTGTTGGGATGGTGTGGAGACCCTGGATCTACCTGGGTGCAGATGGAGTCTGGGTCGTGTAGAGGGTCCACTTTGGGGGCACTGGTGATGGCATCTCTCCCATTTGCTCCGGCAAAGTACTCATCAAACCCGATTGTTGTCTCCACTTTAAAAATATGGAGGCAACTCCATCAACGTATCAAGCTGGGTTCAGTGCCGGCAAGTTTATACATATATAGTCTCCTTATACATTTAGTTAATATAGTGTCGAGTAATAGATCTAAAGAATCATACTATTACACCTAATCACACACGATCACAAAGTTTTATCTGGAGCAAACTTGTTTTATTTTATTTTTTTTAAATGTATTCTCCTCCTTTTTCGCATTTTCTCCCACATTTACATCCATCAACAATAAACAATAATCAGCAAGATATGTCAGTCCCCATAATAACAACGATCCCATCTACCCACCAACCCCCAAACCTCAACCCGCATGTTTACATAAACAAATGACAAAAAGGAATCAGGGATTACCCGTACTCACCCTTAATCTTACACAGCTCCCCCCCACCCCCCGGCACCCCCCCCCCCCGACCCCCAACCCCCCCCCCCTTCCACCCCCCCCAGGTCTCCAGCTCCTCCCGTCCACTGCCTCTTGTAAAACTCCTCCGCCCAACCTCGGTTCCATCCCCCCAACTTTCCACCCCGGCTAGACCACTCGGACCCTGTTCTGCCAGGTTCCGATGGCCGCAGCCCCTCCCCCCACCTCACTCCCGTTCACTGGCCGGCTTAAACCGGCCAGCGTGGAGGCCCACGCCCGGGTCCCTTTCCCACTTGCCCGGCCCTAGGAAAGCCCAAAGATCCCCTTTTAGCACAAACCCCGCATATCCACCTACACCCCAAAGAACCCTCATTTCGAGTGAAAGTCCCGTCCCTTCCCTTGTCCAAATATATACCACATTGGCTCCTTTAGTCTCTACACCCGCGCGCAGTGATACAAAAAGAAGAAAATGCAGTCATGAGGTTACATCGGCACATGGCCATTCCTCAATTTGTCAGTTCTGCCACAGTCCTTCTGCTTTCGCAAACTCCTCCGCTGCTTCCGCCGTTCCAAAATAGAAGTCCCTGAGCTTGTAAGTCACCCTCAGCTTCGCTGGATATACAATGCCGCACCGCACCTTGCTAATGTACAGTGCCCTCTTCACCCGGTTGAAGGGAGCCCGCCTCCTTGCCAGCTCCACCGTAAAGTCCTGGTATACACGTATACCAGCTCCAGCCCACTGCACCACCCGCTTCTGCTTGGCCCAGCTCAGGACCTTCTCCTTCACACTGTACCTACGGAAGCACAGAGTCACTGCCCTTGGCGGCTCACTCGCCTTTGGTACAGGCCTCCACCACCGATGAGCCCGATCCAGTTCATATCGGGAGGGATCCTCCCCCTCCCCCAATAGTTTTGCCAGCATCGCGGCAAAATACTCAGTCGGCTTCGGTCCATCTGAAGCAAACTTAAAGGTAATTACTTCATAACAACTGGTGAGCTAAACTAATGTAAAGAACATCTGTTGTTATACTTCCCGCTCTTGCACCCATAAATTCCTGATAACCTTCCTTTTATTGATAACAAATGTGAGCTGCCATTCATCCTTGAAGGCTTTATCGGTGCTTAGCTCGTCCATAGTTAGCTTTATTCTGTCTAAAATCCCAAGATGCAATGTCCCTGTCAAGTGAAGCAAAGAATAGTCGCAAGTTAAAACTAAAATTCACTCCAAGTTTAATCAGAATCATATAATAGTATGTTGATTGATTATTGCACTAAACTAAAACCATTCATGTGACATCAATTTACCTACACACCGGATGATAATCTGTTTCCTTTGCTCAATTGTATGAATAATAATAAGGCATTCTTTTATCCTATTCCAACTAAAGGTTGCTCCTCCCAAAGATGATTTTCGATTGTATATGTGGAGGCATTCGCTCTATTTCTAATCAGTTTTTGTTATTCATTTACGGGATGTGGGCATCGCTGGATAGGCCGGCATTTATTGCCCATCCCTAGTTGCCCTTCAGAAGGTGGTGGTGAGCTGCCTTCTTGAACCATTGCAGTCCCTGAGGTGCAGATATATCCACAGTGCCATTGGGGGGGGGGATTCCACGATTTTCACCCAGCGACAGTGAAGGAGCGGCGATATATTTCCAAGTCAGAGTGGTGAGTGATCTGGAGATGAACCTCCAGGTGGTGGGATTCCGAGGTATCTGCTGCTCTTGTCCTTTTAGATGCTAGTGGTCGTGGGTGTGGAAGGTGCTGCCTGAGGGAAAGTTAAAGAGTGAATGACCAAAGAATTTGATTATGCCTGATTCAGCGTGGACTCTTGGTGCAGTGTATGTTATGCTAGTCTTATGAAGCTTGTAGGAGGACTCCAAGAAATTGTTCCTTCAGCCTCCTTATGACAGTACTGGCAAGCAGAGGCATGACCCCTGAATGGCTGGCTTAGCGGCTTGCAAATTTGGGGGAGGAGACCAGTGGGAATGGGAGCCAGCAGCGGTGTGAAGCAGAAGACACAGAAAAAAACTTGTCTTTAGTTTGTGATTTTCAAGACTACGGGACATCCCAAAGTGCTTTACAACCAATGAAATACATCATGTTGAAAAATGCAGCAGACCATTTTTGCACAGAAAGCTCCCATAAACACAATGTGATAATGACCAGATGACCTGTTTTAGTGTTGTGGATTGAGGGATAACTATTAGCTAGGGCACTGGGGATTACTCCTTACTCTTCCCCAAAAATGTGCAAGATTGCCGTTTAAATGTGAATCTGTCCCTCCAGCCTCCACAGCGAGACAAAGACTTTTACACTATCTTTTTGGATGGTAGCCTTCACCGGTTCAAACAAGGACCACTGGTTGGCTGCAGAGCATTGGAAAAAGTTGGCCCCCAGTTTGCACATGCAGTGGCCCTGACAGCAGTTTCAGGCTTCGGATGGCTATTGAGCGGCCATAATCAAATAAACAAGACAGTGGTCATATGGGATCTTTAGAGGTCCATTTTATACCTATAAAATGGCTACAACTCGATCTACAATGACCACATCCCATGAAAGAATACAAATAAATATATTTTCGTCATTGCTTCTTGTCTATGTCAGTTTTTTTAAATAATATTTTTATTCTCCTCATTTTCCACATTGCCATCAAATATACAGCCATCAAATATACACACAACAAAAGGTAACCAACAATAACAAATACAATAACAATCGTCCAACCCAACAACCTCTTCATCATACAAACTCATACCTCCCCTCTACATCCCAAATAAAAAACAAGAAAGAAAAAGAGAATCCAAGGTCATCCCATGTCATGTGAGAGTACCTTTAAGAAATGGATGTTTAAGCAATGTACCTTTAAGAAATGGAGCTGATCATATTACTGAAGTGATGTCAGAGGGTGGGGGGGAGCTGAGTTCACTTCTGCTTTTTAGAGTTTCAGTTTGAGACGGCAGCTGGGAGTGTCTGTGTGTTTTGCTGTGAGCTGCAGGAAGAAACACAGAGCTGGTCTGTTGATGTCTGCAATTCAAAGATTATAAATCTATTGAATATAACCTAATGTGTTCTTATTTTTGAAAGTTTGAAGTCTTTGGGATGTTTAAAGGAACAGTTTGAAGGATTATTTAGTGTTGTAGTCTTTGCGGTTATCTTTGAAGTAATGGGTGTTCAGATGTTTTTAAAAGGTTAATTTGACTTCATAGAATAAACATTGTTTTGTTTTAAAAACCATTTGTCCATTTCTGCTGTATCACACCTGGAGAGTACGCCGTGTGCTTCCCACACCACAATCTATTAAAAGCTGTGGGTCGGTTGAACTCCATGAAACACTTTGGGGTTCTGTAAACCCGGACCCATAATAGTAAACAATAAACAATATACACAACACCCCCCGCTCCACCTAATGTTCGATGGCATCCAATTTGAAAGTGCAAGATAAACAATGCCCATGAATTGTAGAGCTCTTCCATCCTCCCCTTCAGCTCAAACTTCACCTTCTCGAGCTTTAAAAATGCCAGCAGGTCCCCTAGCCATGCCGAGGCACAGGGCATGGAAGCTGACCTCGACCCCAACAGGATCCGTCTTTAGGCAATCAGCGAGGCGAAGGTTAAGACATCCTTTAATACCCTAATTACCCTCTCCTCCCATCTCCGAAAACTCCCATCCCACTTCCCTGGCTCAATCCTCTGTTTCCCCCTATTTCGGCATCTCCCTTGGCCCTGCCCACAATTTAAAGTGCTGCCTTAACTGTCTCCAGATCTTCAAAGTCACCACCACATCCCATCTCCCCGAATATTTACCTGTGGCCATCGGGAGCAGGGCTGTTGCCAACACCCTCAACTCTGACCCCCTGCATAGACTCTGCTCCATTCTAACCCACTGGGAGTCCCCTCCCCCTGACCCAGCTCCTCACCTTTTCAGCATTCACCGGCCAGTATCAATATAATAGATTCGGGAGGCCCAACCCCCTGCCTGCCATCCTCTCTGCAGAAGCACCTTCCTAATCCCAGACACATCCCCCCCACCCGCAAATCCCCCCCAATAAACAAGGTAATCATCTTCTCCACCTCCTTAAAATGCACCTTTGGTAAAAACATCAGCAGGCACTGAAATATTTTTTAAAAATAAATTTAGAGTACCCAATTGATTTTTTCCAATTAAGGGGCAACTTAGCGTGGCCAATCCACCTACCATGCACATCTTTGGGCTGTGGGGGCGAAACCCATGCAAACACGGGGAGAATGTGCAAACTCCACACGGACAGTGACCCAGAGCCGGGATCGAACCTGGGACCTCGATGCCATGAGGCAGCAAGGCTAAACCACTGCACCACCATGCTGCCCAGGCACTGAAATATAAAGAAAAACTGCAGCAACTCATTCATTTTAATTGCCTGTACCCGACCCACCAGCACCAGAGGAAGACCATCCCACCTTGCCAAGTCCACCTTCACCCTCCCCACCAAACTAGTAATGTTATACCTATGGAGCCCCCCCAGTCCCGTGCCATCTGCACCCCCAGGTATCTAAAGTGGGTCGCCACCCTACAGAATGGCTGTCCCTGCCCACACCCCCAGCTGGGAGTCTATGCCAGTTTTATAATTGATTTAATTAAGTTAGGAGAAAATAAAAAACTATGAAAATACTTTGATCATGTCAAATTGTAAATGTTAATGTTTTTTTGTCTTATCATCCTCAGTTCTGCTCAGCAAAAACATTTCGAAGATTTTTGCAGTTGAAAATATGGCATCATAAAATAATTTGTTCCCATTAAAATCTTTATCAAATTTATCTCATAATCTACAAAACTGCAAATCATCAGTTTTCTGTGTAATGTTAATTTTCTTGTGCTCTATCTGTTTTCTTGTCCTCTAAATGTTCTGCTGTTTATTGTTTGCAATTCTAATTCAGATATTTTATTGGGTAGATTTTTATTGACAACAACTGGACCATTAAACTGAATTAATCTATTGTTATTATCTAAGCATAATCCTGAGAGTATATAAAAGTATGGATGTAGCTTAGTCATGGGTTCATAATGCATCATCAAGCAAGAGATCAGAATCTGAGTGACTTATGAACATAAAATGAGGCCAGAAATTAAATTGCAGTTATTTGCTTGCTCACTTGCTATGATTAAATATGACTATAAAAGAACTGGTCTGTTATTGATGCTAATTTTATTGTGTCACCACATCACGGAAATTAATTAGTTGTTTTATCATACAACTGTTGAACATTTGACTTCCAAGTCCCTCTCACCCTTATTCTGATTTATTATCAAAGTCTGGTGTCGAAGTAATCACCATTTGTTGATTTACATCCACTGCTCAGCGTGGAAGTGTCCTGCAATAAGGACCCTGGCTGTTCTCTCAGTGCTCCCCTTGGCAAGGGCGATAGAATAAAAAATCAACCTTGTGGCTCTTCTATTCCATAAGTTGCGAGCTATAGGATGGAATTCAGGGAAACATGGATGCAACACTTCCTTTAGGCCAAGAGAAGTAGGTGGCACAGAAGGCTTCGGGAAAGAAAAGGATAACATTGACTTTAAAAATAAATTATTGTCTTGAAGAAGTTTGGGCTCATTAGGTATTCATGGTACATGTTTCATTCTGGAGGTTTATAATGTTAGTTGATCCCTTAATTGTATTCCAATTTTGCCAAAGACATGAAACCCTTGATCTGGTTAAAGTTCCTGGACCGAATGGGTTGCAACGATGTATTTTAAAAGAATCTAAAGAAGAGAGAGCAGAACCATTACTAGGCATACGTAAAGGTGTAGAAAAAGGTGCCTGAAGACTGGTGGATAGCTAATGTAATTCTTATATTTACTAAGGGGAACAGAACATGCTCAAGCAATTACAGAACAGTGAGCTTAACATTGGTGATGAGAAAAATACTGGAATTCCTACCAAAGGAGAGAATAAAAGAGCATCCAGGAACAAAAAATACAATGAATGGCCAGCATCGATTTCAAAGAGTAAAATCTTGCCTGGCCAATCTTACTGAATTATTTGAAGGGTAACCATGAGAATAGACAAAGGTAATACAGCACTTATAATTTACCTGGATTTTCAAAAGGCCTTTGATAAGGCACCTCATAATCAACTAAAAGATGACAGAGAATGTGGTATCAGGAAACAAATAGCAGAATTGATTGCTAGCAGGCTCCAGGGCAAAAAGCAGAGAATGAGAGTTAAAGTAAATGATTCAGTGCGACAGAAGGTAAGCAGTGGTGTTCCACAATTCACAATTTAATTTAACAATCTGGAGTCTGGAAACAAACGCACAGGTCAGGATTTTCCAGTCCCAACAGCGCTGGGTTAATGGCGGGTGGGGGACAATGCAACTGGAGCCGAATTGAGCTTCACAGCGCCAGGATCCCAGGTTCGATTCCCCGTTGGGTCACTACCTGTGCGGAGTCTGCATATTCTCCCCGTGTCTGCGTGGGTTTCCTCCAGGTGAAGGGGCATTCACTTGCATAGGATGGAGGGTGATGGAGGAGGGCTGTAGGGTCACACTGAGGAGCGTGCAACTGTAGAGTCATCACAGCAGTCAGCTCCACCCCTCACCAGTGCAAAGGCACACACATTCGTGGATACTGAATCTGGTTCAGGCAGGGTCTCATCTTCTGGTGGTCACCGCATGGACGTGTGTCCTTAGCAGGAGGAGGAGTCAGAGTCAGCCAAGCTCACCAGCACTCAGTCTGTGTCATGGGGGAGATCGGAAGGTGTTGGACTCAACCTGAAAAGTCACATACACCATGGCCACTTGCAACTATCCAGATACTCGATTGGAGTCCTCGAGATGTTGCAAGGATTTGGTCAGCAGGGGTGGGCGGAGAAGCAGATCAGCTCAAATGGACAACTGACGGGGAACCCAGCATGTGGTACTGGCAACGCAGTACTCCAGAGCCTCATGGCCTTGTGGCCCTGTCTTACTTTGATCCTGCAATGGGGCAGCTGCTTCCTCTGCAGTGGCAGGGTGAAGCTCAGGAGTAACGGGCAAGGGGAATTCCAAAGAGTCAGACATATTCAGAACATCCTGATTAGAGGTCCCAGGAATATCCAACAGCCACTCCTCCATCTGGATGCCCAAGGGCCCCTGCCTGATTCCTTGAGGGAAAAGTGGCACCTGGAGAGAAATTGCAGTGCTCCATCCCCCTCTTCCATAGCCACACCAATATCTCACCCATGTCTACAGTGATGGATTGTAGGTCTGCGTGTGTTTCCAACAGAATTGCGGCGTTTGCACCTCATTCAAGAGGTAGTCCCGCCTTAGAGAGCTGCCGGCCAATCAGATTGGCCAGCACCTCTCGTGTCCCTACAGCACCAGAAACTGCAGTGGACAGAAGCACAACTTCATGAAGAATACAAGGCCTATGTTCCAGTAGTGCATGGAAAGGAGAGTTTTCGGGTCCCAGGCTGGGAAGGGTAGGGAAGGCCTGGGGGTGCATAATGGGGAATTGGGGTGTCAAGGGAGGGGCTGATTAGGGGAGGGGTAAATAGGGAGTCAACCCCTACCCGCACCCACTGCTTGCTTCCCAAGTGAGGCCTAAACCTAATTGTTTTCAGGCTTTCCCCACACCTGGGAAATCCTTCACCCAGCCTAAAAGTTGAGGCTGGGCAGGAAATGATCTTTAAGCGGTTGTTAATTGGCCACTTACTGACCTCAACCGGGGCAAGGGAAAGACCCCAGTGGGAAACCCATTCTTTCTATTCGCACACCCCCCCCCCTTCCCCCTCCCCATTCCCCACTAATGGGAGAGCATGAAATTCAGACCATGAAGTTGGGACAGCTTTTAAAGGACTTGTGGCTCATAGCACCCCAGAGGTTTCATGAACCATGGTCTGGCTTGAAAGGTAAGTTCGAATGCTCTTATCCATGCCTTCATTCCACCTCATCCCTCCCACCCTTGGTCCCTCATAACCCCTGCTTCAAGCTATATTCTCCATGGCCCTTCATAACCCCCAAGACTATATAACAAGGTTTGCTCAGAATCTAGACATCTATTAGACTGTTGAAACATCTGAGTTCAAGAGAAAACATTGCTATTTTGAGAATTCTGGATCTCTGAGCTCTTCTGTCAATTGCGCAAAATTTATTTCTAAAATATAAAATGATTTCAAGTGCCTGTGGTTTCAGCTAGTGATACTTTAAAGGGTCCGGATGGTTGACACTTATCGGCCTGCAGTAAATGAAGACCTTTTTTTAATTTGGAAAATTGGGAACTCTTGATGTGCAGGAAAAAGCTGCAAATGCGGTTTGACCTACATACGGATAGGGCGGTGCGCCAGCTGAGATGTTTGAAGGAGTGATGTATGAGTATGAGGAGAAGGTCAACCATCTCTTGCCTCACCCGCCAAAGTGGCAAGTGGCTTCTAGGGAGATCATCCAGGTTAGAGATTCAAGGCGTAGGCTGGTATCGATCCCGGCATTTCGAGCCATATACGAGAGACCTTGTAGGTCGGAACCGCAAAAGGATGAGCCGGAAATGGCAGGGTGGAGGGGAGGGGGAATTGCTGGAAGGGCTGGAAGCACCATTTGGTCTGGAGGAGAGACAGATGCAGACGAGGAAGGCACTGGGGCAGGATGAGTTCCCGGTGGAATTTTGCAAGAAGTTTGCTGACCAGCTGGTTCCGTTATTGATGGGGATGTTTACTGACTCTTTGGAACGTGGTTCCTTCCCTGAGACACTTCGGCAGGCTTCCATCTCCCTTCACCCGAAAAAGGGTTAGAATCACACAGAATGTGGGTCGTATCGCCCGACTTCATTGCTTAATGTAGACGTAAAGCTATTGGCTAAGGTTGTATCACGGAGGCTGGAACCCTGTCTCCCAGAGGGAGTTGGGAGGACTAGACAGGATTTGTAAAAGGCCAAAAATTGTTGTCCAATGTGAGGCGACTGCTGAATGTGGCTCTCATCCCAGTAGCTGGGCCGGACCTGAGATAATTGTGTCGTTAGATGCAGAAAAAGGGTTTGATGAGGTCGGGTGCAGGTACCTCATTGTGGTTTTGGAGAGGTTTGGGCTTAGCTCTAGGTTGGTGTCATGGGTGCCTTTGTTGTATGACGCTGAGTCCGCCAGCATTTGTACCAACACCATGAGTTCAGGGTCTTTTCGGTTGCGCAGGGGGATGAATGTGGCTCTCATCCCAGTAGCTGGGCCGGACCTGAGATAATTGTGTCGTTAGATGCAGAAAAAGGGTTTGATGAGGTCGGGTGCAGGTACCTCATTGTGGTTTTGGAGAGGTTTGGGCTTAGCTCTAGGTTGGTGTCATGGGTGCCTTTGTTGTATGACGCTGAGTCCGCCAGCATTTGTACCAACACCATGAGTTCAGGGTCTTTTCGGTTGCGCAGGGGGACGAAAAGGGGTACCACATGTCTTCCCTTCTGTTCGCTTTAGCCATTGAGCCATTGCCCTGAAGGTTTCAAACTGGTGGAGCACGATAGTTAGGGGTGGAATGGAACAAAGAGTGCCCCTATATGCAGATGATCTTTTGCTATATGTGAAGAATGCAGGGCCAGCTATGTGAGACATAATGAGTATACTGAAGAGCTTTGACTCTGAGGGCTGGATTCTCCGCCCCGCCGTGCCACATTTCTATTTCACCCTGCCGGGGGATTCTCCAATACGCTGACTGGTCAATGGGGTTTCCCATTGTGGGGCAGCCCCACGCCGTCGGGAAACCCCCGTGCTGCCGGCAAAACGGAGACTCCCACCGGCGGAGAATCCAGCCCCTTATCTGGATACAAGTTAAATTTAGAGAAGAGCGAGTATTTTCTGGTCAGCACTTTGAGGCCCGTCGGGGGGGGGGGCTAACTTTCACCCTGCCAGGACTAGTTTTCGGTATCTGGTGGCTCAAAATTAGGCAGGATTCTGTTAATTGAATTACACCAGCCTAGTGAGAAGTGTTCAATCCATCAAGATGAACATTTTGCCAATATTCCTGTTCCTATTTCAGTGTCTTCCGGTATTTCTACCCAAGTCATTTTTCCGGGTGGTTGCGCGGCTTATATCAGGCTTCATATGGGTGGGAAAAACCCCAAGGATTCGAACGGGTGTCCTACAGAGGGAGAGACAGTTAGGGGGTCTTGCACTGCCAAATCTGATATTTTATTACTGGGCTGCCAACGCAGAGAAAGTGTTGGGATGGTGTGGAGACCCGGGGTCTATCTGGGTGCAGATGGAGTCTGGGTCGTGTAGAGAGTCCACTTTGGGGGCACTGGTGATGGCGTCTCTCCCATTTGCTCCAGCAAAGTACTCCTCAAACCCGGTTCTTGTCTCCAGTTTAAAAATATGGAGGCAACTCCATCAACATATCAAGCTGGGGTCAGTGCCGGCAAGGTTAGATGGTACGTGAGGGGTGTGGATGGGGGAAGGGGCTGGAGAGAGTGTGTGATTTATTCTCGGAGGGGTGGTTTGGCAGCCTGGAAGAATTGAAAGAGAAATTCGGGCTCAAACTCATTTAGGCACCTCCAGGTATGAAATTTTGTTAGACGGATGTTCCTGGCATTCCCGGTAGTGCCACCATAGAGTATTTGACCTTCTTCAGATGCAAAAACTCCATTAAGTCCCCTAGCCACGCCGAGGTGCTAGATGGCGTCATTAACCCGCAACTCAGCAGGGTTCACCTCCGAGCAACCAACGAGGCGAAGGCAAGGACATCTGCCCCTGCACCCGTCCGCCGCTCCGGCGAGTCCGAAACCCCAAATAAAGCCAGTAAAGGACAGGGCTCCAGCTCACGCTAGCTGGCGTGAGGCCATTTGGTGAACTCCACACCATCATACGCAAGGCTGAGCCTGATCCAGCTCAAGTTAGTGTTTCGGGCGCACCTCACTAAAACCAGAATGAGTTGTTACTTTATGGAGGTTGAGGATAGGTGCAAGCCCTGCTTGAGGGAGCCCGCTAACCAGGCACACATACTCTGGTCCTATCACAAGCTGGTGGATTTTGCGTCTCCTTTTTTAGCACCATATCGGCGATCCTGAAGATTGAGCTGGAGACCTGTCCTTTACTGGCTTTATTTGGGGTTTCGGACTCGCCGGAGCTGCGGACGGTTGCAGGGGCAGATGTCCTTGCCTTCGTCTCATTGGTTGCTCGGAGGTGAACCCTATTGAGTTGCAGGTTAATGATGCCATCTAGTGCCTCAGTGTGGCTAGGGGATTTAATGGCGTTTTTGCATCTTAAGAAGGTCAAATACACTGTGAAGGGGCCAACTGAATGGTTCTACCGAAGATGGCAACCGTTTATACTATATTTCAAGGCAATGGTCACTGTTAGCTGCGAGAGGGGGGTTGAGGAGCTGAGGGAGTCAATGGGGGGTGAGGGAGTACATGGGGGTGTTCTGTTTGAGGGTGGGGGTTGCATAGATTAGTTTCTTTTTTGGGGTTTACAGGCAGTGTTGTTGTTTGTCTTTTTGTATAAAATGACCATAAGATATAGGAGCAGAATTAGGCCATTCAGCCCATCGAGTCTGCTCCGCCATTCAATTATGGCTGATATATTTCACATCACCATTCTCCTGCCTTCTCCCCATAACCCCTGATCCCCTTATCAATCAAGAACCTATCTCTCTCTGTCTGAAAGACACCCGGTCATTTGGCCTTCACAGCCTTCTGTGGTAAAGAGTTCCACAGGTTCACCACCCTCTGGCTGAAGAAATTCCTCCATATCTCAGTTTTAAAGGTTTGTCCCTTCAGTCGGAGGCTGTGCCCTCGTGTTCTACTTTTTCCTACTAGTGGAAACATCCTCTCCACGTCCACTGTATTTAGGCCTCTCAGTATCCTGTAAGTTTCAATAAGATCCCTCCCTCATCCTTCTAAATTCCAATGAGTCCAGACCCAGAGACCTCCACAGACCCAAAGTCCTCCAAATGACAAAAGCTTAATAAAAAGATATATATTTTAAATAATAGAGACGGGGTAACAAAACACAGAAGCTGGCCTGATTCACAATGCGCCCTAACACCCGGCAGCCCCTGTACGTGGCTGCCTCTGAACTCTTTCCAAGGTTAGCTGGCCAGACTGAAGCCTGCCCCTGTAATAAAAATCCCATCTTTGCGGGCACTTTCTTCTGAGGCAGGTGCGCTGAGCTGGGAAATTTCCCAACTACCCTCCTTGAAAGTGAAAATCCAGTCCATGAGCTTTTAAGAAACAATTTTGATTTTTTTTGCAAACTTGTAGGTGGGAAAGTGACTTTGATGCAATGGTTTTGACGAGCCAACCTAATTAGCCCAAAGGATATCAAAACAGGTTTGTACCTGTATGTCTCATGTGTTAAGCAGAGGAAGGAGAATTGGAGAACAGATCATTTCAGACAGAAAGGGAAGGTCAGACGATTCTGTGAATGAGAGAGACGTAAACGCACCTGACAACTTTCAGTATAATCAAAAGCCTCACCTACCTGACAGCCCCAGACTCAAAATTCATGTAGCTTATCGTTACAACCCTAAACCATCAGTGATTGTACAACGATACCGGTTCAACAGGGAGAGCTGCTTACGGAATTCCTGACGCGCCTTGAAAACTGGCTGAGGAATGTGACTGTAGCCCATCTCTCCCTGAGATGTTGAGAGATCGCCTAGTGTGTGGCATTAATACATGACGTCCCATTGGAATTATTGGCAGAAGCGGCCCTGGATCTAAAAAGGACCATAGCACTATCACTTTCCTGTTAAGCATGGAAAAAGGGGTCCAGGAACTCCAGGGTTCCATGGGTTACGATGTACACAGCACTGGCCACCCGCCAATTCCGACGAGTGACACCCCCCCAAGAGTACGGCCGACAGGGCCCAGTTGCACCTGAGCAATGCCGTGGTCAGACTAGTTGGCCAAGAACCACCACAGCCCGAAAATACATCTTCCCTGTGGACAAGGAAGAGGACTCACTGCTGTGCTGCACTTATGGTTGCAGGAACCTTGGACGCACCAGAATCAACAGCGAACGAGTTGCTCTGGTCGGGTAACGCAAACACCCCATGCCAGGGTTCTACATATTACCCAGCGCGATGAGGATGTTTGTATGCAACTAAACTGCATTCCAACACCTAAAGTAGCCTCAATTAAGATAACCGTCCCAGTGAATCGCCACTCCTCGGATATGGGAAACAATACGGGAGCAGTTGTGTTGGTCATCGGACAACAAACATTCCGGAAACTCCGTTTGGTGATCCAGCATTTGAGTCTAAAGGACACTAAGGCCTGACTGGCGACCTATAACGGGGAACCATTGACAATTATTGTGACTATTGTGACCCCGGTTACCCATGAACAACAGTCAGTCAACTATCCCTGGTAGTGGTGCAGAGACCAAGACCCAGCCTTCTGGGCCGCAACTGGTTACAGAGACTCTGCCTGAGTTGGCAACTAATCTTTAGAGTGGGGACAGGCAGATTGTATGAGATCCTGCGAAAATACCCAGCAGTCTTCCAGGAAGGCCTGACGAAGATAAAGCGGGCCACGGCTAAAATTTACATAAATCCAGATGCCCAACCCAAATATTTTAGGGCCCATCAAGTCCCATACACCCTGCTTTCAGAGGTGGACAACAACTAAGCCAGCTGCAGCATTTGGGGATTATCCACTCAGTCCAATTCGCTGAGTGTGCAGCCCCAGTGATCTCGGTGCAGAAGCTGGACAAATGTGGCGAGTATAAAATGACAGTCAACAAGGCCTCCTGATTGGGCACATACCCCATGCCACGCGTGGAAGAGCTATACACAGTTGGCTGGGGGCCATTCTTTAACGAAGCTGGACATGAGCCATGCGTATCTCCAGCTAGAGTTTGACACAGCATCCAAAAAACACATCACCATTCATACCCACAAGGGATTGCATGAGTGCACCCAGCTCCCATTCAGGGTGTCATCAACATGCGCAATTTTCCAGCGGGTAATTGAAGACATTCTTCAAGGGCTCCCCACGGTGGCTGTCTACGTGGATGATGTACTCATTAGAGGAGCCACTGAGAAAGAACACCTGGACAATCTAGAAGTCCTTCATCAATTCTTAGAAGTAGGCATCTGCCTGAAGAGAGGCAAATGCGTCTTTCAGTCAACAGAAGTTTTACACTTGGGATACCAGGTTGACAAAGACGGGTTGCACCCAGTAGAGGAGAAAGTCCAAGCCATCAAGTGGCCTCAACACCCGAGAGCACAACACAGTAAGGTTGTTCCTAAGGCTCGTCAATTATTCGGGAAAATTTATTTCGAGCCTGGCTACCATACTGTGCCTCTGCACACGCTTCTAAAGAAGCACCAAAAATGGGCATGGAAGGCGCCACAAGAAGAAGCATTTGCCAGAATAAAGCGCCAGCTACTATCCTCCAGACTACTGACACATTATGACCAGTCAAAACCAATAATCCTCACAGGTAATGCCTTCCCAAATGGTATTGGGGCAGTGTCGTCCCATAGGTGGGATGATGGGATAGAGCGGCCGACAGCCTTCGCATCAAGAACTCTGGTGGACGCTGTAGCGCACAAAGACTCCGAGAGACGAATAGAGTGAAGTCGATGAGGCTTTATTAAGCGTGACTGTTCCCCCGCAGTTCAGTAGTAGACTGCCTGCGGGGGAGGACTCCAGGTACTTATACTCCGCCTTCAGGGCGGAGCTAGAAGTCAACGTCCAACCAGGACCCGGGATCTGTCAGCCAATGACATCACGGCTTCACAGTCCCACATGACCCCTAATTCATACTACCACAGACGCTGAGCGTTGTTACGTTCAAATTGAAAAGGAAGGATGGGGCGTGATTTTTGCAGTCAAAACGTTTCATCAATACATCTATGGATGGGATTTTTCGATAATCACAGATAATTTTTTGAAAATCATCCATTTTGTCTTTTCAAAGAGGATAAAATGAAACCACCAATAGCATCGGCCAGGATCCAGTGATGAGCATTGCTGTTGTCAGTGTGGTAGCCTAGCAAGGCCTAGATTTAGGCCTGATTAAAATTGGATATCCTAAATTAAAGAATTGGGCATTTTAAAATCATACTGCAGTCAAACCTCAGGTAGGCTGCTGGAATTCAGACTTGACCAAAGTCAAATACAAAACCAACAGACAAGGAGCCAGAACATGTCAGGGCCTGTTCTATCAATGACACATCAAAAATCATCGCACTCTACTGAGACCCAGCAGGAGATCATCGTACCCCGTTGAAATGCACAGTTCTATTGTCCGCAGCCCAGATCGAGCCAGACTTTCCGTCACCTAGAATTTCTACTGTTACCTTATATGGCAACAGGCCACATGTAAGCAACACCATGGAGATGGACACCTGGGGGCAGGCCCCGGTGTCCTGTCAGGCACACATCAAGAAACCCACTGGGTATTGGGGCCCCCTCCCGCGACCTCATTGGCCGGAAGCAAGAGAAATTGCATAAACACATTATCGGTCACAGCCTCACAAATTCGTACAGGGACCAAAAGGATTCCACGTTGACAAAACTGTGCCACATCATCCTACATTGGGAACTGCGAGGGGAACATCCGGAAGAGTTGCGAGCCTTCACAACAAAGCAACAGGAGTTCAGCGTAGAGAAGGGCATCCTCCTGTGGGGAGCCCATGTTGTTGTCCTGAGGCAAGGCTGGAAAACCATCATGCAGGGCCTGCACAGTTGACGTCCTGGGGGTTTGCAAAATGAAAATGCCAGGAGCTATGTGTGGTGGCCAGAACTTGATGGCAACATGGAGCAGTTGGTACAGCATGTGCCGATTGCCAAGACCATCAGAAGTTCCCTCCATCAGCCTCGCTCGAACCTAGGGTGCATTTGCATGCCAGTCCCTTCCTGGGGTCAACGTTTCTGCTTCTGATCGATGCCCACTCAAAGTCGATGGATGCACACCGGATGCCTTCCACTACTTCACAAGTCGTCATAGAGAAGCTATGCAAATCTTTCAACACTCACAGGATTCCAGAGGGGCTGTTCATTGATAATAATAACTCCATTCACAAGTGAAGAATTTCAGGAGTTTATGCAAACTTATGGGGTGAAGCACATTCGAACCGCCCCATATCACCCTTCTTCAAACTGTCTGGCTGAGTGAGCAGTGCAAATCTTTAAGCGGGGCATGAAAAAACAAACTACTTAATCAGTTGAAATAAAACTGGTACATTTTTTATTTAATTATCGAATCACACCACAATTTACAACCGGGGTAGCAATGGCGGAGCTACGGACGGGTCAACAGCTCCCTACCAGTCTAAGTTTGACATTTCCAAACTTGGCGAGAAGATGGAAAACAAACAAGGCCTCCAAAAGAACTACCGTTACCACCGGAAGATCACCACAGGACAGAGGATTCAAACCACGGGATGCAGTCTATGTTTGGAATTTTGGGAATGGCGCCCAGTGGATATCGGGGACCATACTAGAGAAAACAGGGCCAATCACCTATACGGTCAAGGCCAGAGAACAGAGCGTATGCAAGCATGTGGACCACCTCAAGATCATGGAGCCCACTCCAGAGGTAGCCCGCCAGATGAATCGGTCCCTCGACCCCCACCCCCACCCCACCCCGCCTCACTTACCAACCATCAGTTAGTCAAGGAACATAACTCTCCAGGGACCTGGGCCCAGCTCTGCAGGAGATGGAAGACTCCGCATCAGATATGGATACAGAATCCTCAATATTTTTGGAGGACAATATGGTCAGCGACAAACTTATTGATCTCCCCAGGGTGCTCGTGGAATACAAGCGCCCCTGCTAATGAGCGGAGTTCCATCAGCTGGCGCTCATAGGATCACCTCGTAAAAGCCCTCCCGGTTTGGGACCGCCATACCCGGTCGGGACCTTTATGCTGTATGTCGTGTTGCAGCCTTTTCTTTTGACTAAAAAAATCACCGTTTGGATTTACCTTCTCAGGTCTCCTGAGCTTTAAACACACAAAACACACAGACGCAAAACACACATACACACAACTGTGGTCCTTTGACTAGAAGTAGCTGATGGTTGTTATCTAATGTTTAAATTAATTTTTAACAATATGCACATGAGTTTAATTTCCTGTTCCAAAATGCATGACCGTATATCTATTTGCAGTAATATCCATCTGCCATGTCTTGACCCCTCTACTTAATTAGTTTGGTTCTTTTGGAATGCTGTTTATCTCTCAAATATTCATTAACTAACCACGTCTATTAGTATAAAAAAATTTTGATAGTGCTCCTGTGAAAAGACTTTATTATATTGAGGTCATTATATAAATGCGAGTTTTTGTTTTCGTTGATGTGAAATTATTTGGTATTATTACAAAAATACCAATTCATTTATGAGCATTTTGAGTAGTTAGGAAGCTCAGAACGCTTTTTTATATATTCCCTTTTAATTGCATGCTGGAAGCAAGGCTTTATTTCCTATTCATTGCTATCTTCTCTTTCTTATTGTAAGGCGGTGACATAGTGGTAATGTCACCAGACTGTTAATGCAAAAGCCTCCAGGGTAATGCTCTTGGGACACAGGTTCCAATCCCACCGCATCAGTTGGCAAAACCGAAATTCAATTAAATAAATCTGGAATTAAAAGCGAGTCTCCGTGATAGTGACCATGAAAATTAGTGGTTTACTAATGCCCTTTAGGGAAGGAAATCTGCCATCCTTACCTGGTCTGGCGACGTGTAACTTCAGACCCACAGCAATGTGGCTTATTCTCAAATTGTATCAAACTGCTACAAAGTCTGCAAAAATAAAAACCAGACGATGACCCCGGATCAACCGGCACTGGAAACGACAATGGCAAACTCAGTCCTGTCAACCCTGCAAAGTCCTCAACATTAACATCTGAAGGCTTGTGCCAAAATTGCGAGAGCTGTCCCACAGACTAGTCAAGCAACAGCCGGATGTAGTCATACTCACGGAATAAGACCTGACAGACAATGTCCCAGACACCACTATCACCATTCCTGCATGTGTCCTGCCTCACCATCAGGGCAGACCCACCAGAGGTGGTGGGCGGCACAGTGGTAGACAGTTGGAAGTGAGTTGACCTAGGAGTTCTCAACATTGACTGTGGGCCCCATGAAGTCTCATGGCATCAGATCAAACGTGGGCAGGAAAACCTCCTGTTGATTACCAATTATATCCCCCTCAGCTGATGTATGAGTAACCATGTTGAACACCACTTGGAGGAAGTACTGAGGGTGACTAGGGCACAGAATGTATCCTGGCTGGGGGACTTCAATGTCTGTCACCAAGAGTGGCTCAGTAGAACCATTACTGACTGAGCTAGCAGAGTTCTAATGGACACAGCTGCTGGACTGGGTCTGTGGCAGGTAGTGAGGGAACCAACAAGAGGGAAAGATCCACCTGACCTCATGCTCCCCAATCTACCTGTCACAGATGCATCTGTCCATGATAGTATCGGTAGGAATGTCCACCGCACAGTCCTTGTGGAGACGAAGACCATCTTCACATTATGGATACTCTCTATCGTGTCATGTGGCACTACCACAGTGCTAAATGGGATAGATTTTGAACAGATCGAGCAACTCAGATCTTGGCATCGATAAGGCACTATGGGCCATCAGCGGCAGCAGGATTGTACTCAACCACAATCTATAACCTTATGTCCCAACATATCCCCCACTCTGCTAATACCATCAGGCCGGGGGATCAACCTTGGCTCTATAAAGAGGGAAGATGAGGATGCCAGGAAAGGCACCAGGGATACTTAAAAATGAGGTGTCAACTGTCATGATATGCAGACATGCACATAATGAGATACAAACAGGCAGCTAATGAATACAGAGAACAGGACATAACCAATCAGCAGGCAGAACACTTGGGGGTGGTTTCCCACTATAAAAGGCATGAGGCACTCACTCCGCCTCTTTCCACTGGGGACATCTACAGTGTGAGTCAGGGTGTACATATCATATCACTACTACAGCACGTGGCTAAGAGCTAGTCTGGTTCAGTCAGACAGATTAATCACACCAGGTTAACAGAGAGTCGAACTCACAGAGGATTGAGCTAACTGTGTGACAGGTTCAATAAATCATATTGAACTAACTTCAAGGTGTGAAGTATCTCTCAAGTAAAGCTGCATCCAGTTGCAGCCCATGTTATCTTACTGTGCTTAACACGACATCAACCTGATGAAGCTACAGAACAGAATGACTTGCATGCGAACCAGCATAACCAGCAAATGATAGACAAAGCTTTGCGATCCAACAACCGAAAGGTTAGATCCAACTAAGCTCTGCAGTCCCACCATCGAATTGTGAATAGTGGTGGATAATTAAGCAACTCACTGAAGGAGAAGGCTCAACAAATATCCCCATTCTCAAAGCTGGAGAGCCCAGCACATCAGGCAAGGCTGAAACATTTGCGACAAACTTCAGCCAGAAGTGCTGAGTGGATAATCTATCTTGGCCTCCTCCTGAGGCCTCTAACATCACAGATGCCTGTCTTCAGCCAATTTGAATCACTCCAAGTAATAAATGGATACTACAAGTGCTATTGGCACTGACAACATTCTGGCAATAATACTGAAGATGTGTGCTCCAGAACTAGCCACACCCTTAGCCAAATTGTTCCAGTAGAGCTACAACCTTGGCAATGTGGAAAATTCCTCAGCTATGTCCTGTACACAAAAAGCAGGACAAATCCAACCTGACTAATTACCTCTTGAAAAATGAAAATCGCTTATTGTCACAAGTAGGCTTCAAATGAAGTTACTGTGAAAACCCCTAGTCGCCACATTCCGGCGCCTGTTCGGGGAGGCTGTTACGGGAATCGAACCGTGCTGCTGGCCTGCCATGGTCTGCTTTCAAAGACAGCGATTTAGCCCTGTGCTAAACAGCCCCTATATCAGGCTACTCTCGCTCATCTGAAAAGTGTTGTCGATCATAATTTTGAAAGGAGATTAAGTATAGCACACAAAAGTCCTAAATTACATGGAGGTTGGCCAATATACCTGTAATGACTGGGTCTGATATCCAGAACATTTTTCACTCTTCTGCCCTAACCCGGCCAAATCCACCATCCGGCTAGCAGACGGAAGCAGGAATTAAATAGCAGGAGGCCACAGCTGGCGATTTGTGGGAATTGTTCCAACTGTCCAGTCAGTGGAGCTGTGGAAACAATTGGGAAACAGGGAGCAAGGGAAATCCAAAGCTTCCTGTGAGGTCTAGAGGGCACGCCTTCTAATCCCACTTATGTTTGCCAAAAGGTTAGTTACCCTAACCCCTGTCTCGTTCACTACACAGGGACCACTTCCCCAAACCAGCTATTTATAATAATAATCTTTATTAGTGTCACAAGTAGTCTTACATGAACATTGCAATGAGGTTACTGTGAAAAGCCCCTAGTCACCACATTCCTGCGCCTGTTTGGGTACACTGAGAGAGAATTCAGAATGTCTAATTCATCTAACAAGCACGTCTTTCGGGACTTGTGGGAGGAAACCAGAACACCTGGAGGAAACCCATGCAGACACGGGGAGAACGTGCAGACTCCGCACAGACAGTGACCCAAGCCGTGAATCGAACCCGGGGCCCTGGCGTTGTGAAGCAGCAGTGCTAACCACTGGGCTACCTTGCCGCCCATTTAGAAACATAAGAGAAATAATGAGACAGTAAGTAAAATGCAGGATTTCAGAACCTGCTGCTTAGTGCATACAAGAAGAATCCCTCCAGTGCAGGAGACCATCGGCCAATCATGTCTGCACCGATCCCCGAAAGAGCACCCTACCTAGGCCCACTTTCCGGCCCTATTCCTGTAACCCCACCTAACCTGCACATCTCTGAACACTAAGGAGCAATTTATCATGGCCAATCCACCTAACCTGCACATCTTTGGACTATGGGAAGAAACCGGAACACACAACAGGGGAATCTGCAAACTCCACAATTACCCAAAACCATAATTGAACCCAGGTCCCTGGTGCTGTGAGGCAGCAGTGCTAACCATTGTGCCACCATGCCACTTTAGAGCAAAGGTGTTAATTTCCATGGCAAAAAGTTTTAACAACAAATAAAAACTGAAAAGGGTTGATGATTTTACCAAAACATTTGCAAACGTTCACAGAAGTTGTTTTTAAATTCAAATGTTAATGCTGCCCTCCTCAGGTTAATGTGGGAATGAACAGTTGATTGAGGTCACCAAAACAGCTGCTAAAATTTGCAGAGCACAACTTCAAATTCCTTCTGTTCACTTGAACATGGCAATTTGATTGGTTGACACCATCTACTTATGAAGAGCATTGTTTGGGTGACATGTTGAAGAGTCACCATCTTATTAGTCAGTGAAAGGCTGTGTTTCAGGAGAACATCAGCCATTTCCTTACTCCTTTTGTTTTGAAATGCTTTCCAATCTCCCAAAGATCCTACATTAGTTTCAAGGGTAACGAACCATACCCCAGTTTCTTGCCAAATGGACCGTTCTTCATCTGGGAATGCCATCCAGCTTTGATTAATAGGGAATATCATTTTTATTCGCCGTATTTTCATCATTTTCACCATGTAAACAGAATAAAAAACAGGAAAATAACAACAAAGCAACCCCACCATTATACAACCTAAAACAGCGACTCGCAAGTCATAGAAAAACAACAAACAAGACCCCCCTCCCTCCCTCCCTTAGCTTTCAACGGTAACCAACTCCCAAAAGTGCATGATAAACAAATCCCATGAATTGTAGAACCCCGCCTTAACTCAAACTTCACCTTCTCCTGAATTCCAGCAGGTCTCCCCACCACGCCGAGGCACAGGGCGGAGAAGCTGACCTCCATCCCAACAGAACCCGCCTACGAGCAATCAGCAAGGCAAAGGCTAAAACGTCTGCCCCTGCAGCCGCCTGCAACTTAGGCCGGTCCGACACCCCGAAAATGGTCTCTAAGGGACCTGGCTCCAACTCCACATGCAGCACCCCCGAGATGGTGTTAAGTACCTCCCTCCAATACCTTTCCAGCTTCCGGCAGGACCAAAACATGGTTTGCAGGGCCAGTCCCACACCACTCACAGACATCTTCCACCCCCTCAAACAGCCGGCTCATCCTTGCTTTAGTGAGGTGCGCCATATACACAACCTTCAATTGTATCATCCCCAACCTCGCACATGAGGTTGAGGCATTCACCCCCCTCCACTTGACCCAGCTCCGCATCTTCTCAGCATTCGCCGTCCTGTACTAATATAAGTTTGGGACGCCCAGCCTTCCTGCCGTCACCCTCTCTGCAGGACCGCCCTACAAACCCTGGCCACCTCCAAGCGCCCACTCCCCATCCCCCCCTCCCACCCCCCACCCCATAAACGAGGTGACTAATTTGTCCACCTCCTTGAAAAACGATTCAGGCAGAAAGACCGGTAGGCACTGAAATAGGAACAGAAATCACAGTAGCACTTTCATTTTACACCGGTGCAGAGAAAAATACCCCAAATTCATATTATTAGTATGAACACTCGCCATCGGCTTCCTATACAGCAGCCATACCCATGCCATAAACCTAGGTCTGATCCCAAACCTTTCCAAGCCGCCATCAAATGACTCCACTCTACCCGATCAAACATCTTCTCCGCATCCAGTGCCACCACCACCTCCGTCTCCTTTCCCTCTGCTGGAGACATGATCAGATTTAACAACCTTCTAACATTCGAAAACAGCTGCCTTCCCTTCATGAACCCAGTCTGATCCTCGGCTATCACCTTTGGGAGGCACCCCGCCAACCTTGCCGCCAGCACCTTTGCCAGTATCTTGGCATCCACATTTAATAGGGATATGGGCCTGTACGACCCACCATCCACCGGGTACTTATCCTTTTATAGTAGCAGGGAAATCGAAGCCGAACCCAACGTCTGCAGCAAAACCCGCCTACCTATCGCCTCCTCAAACATTCCCACTATCAACGGCGCCAACTTCTCCTAAATCTTCTTATAATATTCCACTGGGAACCCATCCGGTTCCTTGACTGCATCCTCCCGATTGCCTCTTTTACCTCCTGCCCCCCCCACTGCCCCCTCCAGCCCTGTCCTATCTTCTTCCCCCCACCTCGGATACTCCAATCCATCCAGGAATTCCCTCATCTCTCGCTCCTCTCCCGGCAGGTCCGACCTATACAACTTCTCATAGAACTCCTCTAAAACTTTGTTAACCTGCTCCGGAGCCACCACTAGCTTCCCTGTCTTATCCCGTACCTGGACTATCTCCCTCGCGCCGCCTCCTTCCGGAGCTGGTCGGCCAACATACACCCCATACTCATAAACTGCCCACCTCGCCCGTCTCAATTGGTGCACACCGCATTCCCTGTGGACAACCTTTGTCTGAAGCTCCATCCTCCTGTCCAAAAGGACTGGGTCCAGACCCCTGCATACCTCCTATCCACCTCCATTATTTCCTCTATCACCTTTTGGTGCTCCTCCCTCTCCTTCTTGTTCACCTTAGCCTTAAACAAGATCACCTTGCCCCTCACTACTGCCTTCAGAGATTCCCACACTGCTAACAGTGAAACCTCCCCGTGCAATTAAATCGCACATATTCCTCAATCACCTTCCCAATCTTATCACAAAAACTCCGGTCCCCCAACAACCCCACATCCATTCTCCACCCCGGCCACTGGGCCATCTCCTTCTCCAAAACCTCATCCACTCAATCCAGTGCATAGTCCGAGATCACCGTTGCCGAATACTCCGACCCTTTGACCACAGCCAATAATGCCTTCCCAACCATGAAGAAGTCTATTCTCAAATACACTTTATGTACCGGGGAGAAAAGAAAGAGTGCAACCACTTCCTTGGGTGCAGGAACCTCCATTGGTCCACTCCTCCCATCTCTCATTAACCCAGTCAACGCTGGGCCAGCGAGTGCAGCTGCTACCTGTCCATTTCGGCTCTTGCACCATCTTCCAGTCCCCCCCTACTATTAAATCATGAGTGCCCCAAGTCCGGGATAGCACCCAACACCCTCTTCGCAAACACTACATCGTCCAGTTGGGGCCATATATGCTCACCAACGCCACCAATCTCCCCTCCAACACCTGTCACAATCATGTACCTGCCCTGATCCACCACCACATTCTCCATCTGAAACCTCACCCGCTTGCCCACCAATACCGCTATCCCCTGAGCCCGACTATGAACCCCGGAATGGAACACCTGACTCACCCCGCCTTTCCTGAGCATCACCTGATCATTCATCCTCAGGTGGGTCTCCTGCAGCATCACCACATTGGCTCTTTAAATGCACAAACACCCTCAACCTCTTCACCGGTCCCCCCAATCCCCTCACGTTCCACGTTACTATTCTGACCGGGGATCTATCATGACCCTCCCCCTCCTATCTGCTATCATCATAACCCTAGACCCTGCCCAATGACTCTGCCCAGTCCCTTTGTTGCCATAGAACCCTTCCCCCCTTCCAGAATCCTCCTATCCATTTCCTCTTGAAAACACTTCTCCCAGTATCGATCCCATCCCCCCATCTTTCACACCTCCCAGGCCGATCAAAATCTGTTAAACCAGGTTCCAATGACCGCGCCCCTCCCCCCACCACACTCCCATTCACTAGGCAACCTACGTGTGCTAGTGTGGAGGCCCCTACCCCGGTCCCCCTCCTCCCAATTCCCTCCCCCATGCCCAGTCCCTAAAAACAATCTTAATCAATGCAAAAACCACGCCACAGAAAACAGCCATAACCCCAAAGTTGACTAATCTCCTGCCCGCTGTACCCTATAGAACATAGAACATACAGTACAGAAGGAGGCCATTCGGCCCATCGAGTCTGCACCTACCCACTTAAGCCCTCACTTCCACCCTATCCCCGTAACCCAATAACCCCTTCTAACCTTTATGGACACTAAGGGCAATTTAGCATAGCCAGCCCGCCTAACCTGCACGTCTTTGGACTGTGGGAGGAAACCGGAGCACCCGGAGGAAACCCACGCAGACACGGGGAGAACGTGCTGACTCCACACAGATAGTGACCCAACGGGGAATCGAACCTGGGACCCTGGCGCTGTGCAGCCACAGTGCTATCCACTTGTGCTACCGTGCTGCCCCATACCACAGGGTACACTACCCTTCCCACCAACCAACCCAAAAATCAAACTCCCAACTGTTCCCCTCTCTCATACAAAACAAATAAACATCCTTAAACAAGAAACAAGACATTAAACTATATACAGCAATTCAACCCCCTTCCCTCCGTCCAAAGCAAAACCCTAATCCCACCTCTCATTTCAGCCTTCACGAACGCCTCCACCATCTCAAAGTAGAAGAAGTAGGCCACCCTCCGCTTCGCCGAGTAAACCACGCCGAACCTCACGCCATTACTGTAAAGTGCCGCCTTCACCCGACCAAAGGCAGCCTGCCTTCTCGACAGCTCCGCGGTTAAGTCCTGGTATATACGAATACAAACTTCTTCCCACCTCACTTCACACCTTTGCTTTGCTCAAATCAGGACTTTCTCATTTACGTGGGATTTATGAAAATAAATTAAGTCCGCCCTTGGCGGCTCATTTGTCTTCGGCTTGGACCTGAGTGACCAATGAACCCTGTCCAGTTCATATTGGGAGGATTCTTCCCCCTCCCCCAACAACATCGCCAACAACTTCGCAAAGTACTCAGTTGGTCTCTGGCCCTCCACCCCCTCAGGCAAGCCCACAATTCTTAAATTCTGCCACCTTGAACTATTCTCCAGGCCCTCCACCTTGGTTCCCAATTATTTGTTGGCTTCCACAACCTTCCACAGCTCCTCACCCATCGAGATGAACTGTTCACTTTGTTGTGACAGAGCTTCCTCCACCCCCTTCAACTTCAGCCGTACCTCGGCTGATGTGTTCAACACTGCCGCCTTCACCGGGACCATTGCTTCCTCCACCAGCCCCTTCATCGCTACCATCATCTCTTTACGCATCACCTCCATATGCTTGGCAAACTGATTTTCAAACTCTCCAGCCATCTCCTCGGTCAAAGTCTCTACTGCGAAGGGCCCCACCCAGCAACACAGCCTCCGCCATCTTTCCAGCAGCTGGGCTGACCCGTTCGCTCGACGGCGACATCACCACCGTTCTTCACAATGGCTTTTTTCTGGTTTTTCGACATTCCTCGCCTTCCTTATGTCTTCCTGCACCAGCTCATCCAAAAACTGCCCCTGGGACCGGGCATTAAATTCCCCAAAAACAGAGCCTCAAGGAGGAGCCACCCAAAGTGCTACTTCCACCTACATGCCGCCACCGGAGGTCCCCCCCATTAGGGGACATCATTGAGAGAGAACATGGTTGGTTTTAGTCTAATTATCTCATCCGATGTCAACAGTGGAATATTTTTCAGCCAAGTCAATCAGAAGCAAAACATCTTGTCTCCCTAGTACAATCAGGTTCTCATCTGATTTTCTATGGTCAAAAGATAGAATCAGAACTCTGACTGATATTTTCCTCCTCAGCCCAAAGGCACTCAGGTCAATTGTAACACCTCCACCACTTTCCTGACTGGGGTCAGTAAACCAAATGTGTAGGTTGACACGCTCCGGTTTTGTCCTGACAATTTCTTTTTTTTAAAACATTTTATTAAGGCATTTATGGTTTTATAACAATAAAAGATACAAATACAAATGTAAACATAGTTCAATGCATAACACATCCCTCCATCTCCCACTGTTCCTGCCTAATCTAGACAAAAAATAGGCTAAATCCCCCGATCCCCCCTCCTTGTTGAATCTGCTGACAGTTTAGTTTTCTCCGAAGAAGTTGGTAAACGGCTGCCCCCTCCGAACGAACTCTAACGTTGATCCTCTCAAGGCGAACTTAATTTTCTCAAGTGGGAGAAATCCAGCCATGTCACTAACCCATACCCCTGATTTCGGGGCTTCGAGCCCCTCCACGCTAGCAATATCCGTCTCCGGGCTACCAAGGAGGCAAAGGCCAAGACGTCAGCCTCTCTCACCCCCTGGACTCCCGGGTTTTCAGACACTCCAAAAATCGCCACGTTTGGATTCGGCGCCACCCTTGTTTTTAGTACCGTGGACACGACATCCGTAAATCCCTGCCAGAATCCCCTCAACTCTGGGCATGCCCAAAACATGTGGACATGGTTCGCGGGCCCCCCTGTCACACACCTGTCCTCCACCCCAAAGAACCTGCTCATCCGGGCCACCATCATGTATGCCCGGTGGACCACCTTGAATTGTATCAGGCTGAGCCTGGCACATGATGAGGACGTGTTGACTCTGCTCAGAGCATCCTCCCACAGACCCGCCTAACTCCTTTCCGAACTCATCTTCCCACTTTCGTTTTACCTCACCTATCTGGGTTTCCTCCCACTCCATAAGTTCTTTATAGATTTACGATACCCCCCCCCCCCCCCCACCCCCCCCACCCCCCATTCTAAAAACGACCTTGTCCTGTATCCCATGTGGCAGTAGAAGCGGAAAGGTCGAAACCTGCCTTCGCGCAAAATCCCTTACCTGCAGATAGAACATAGAACATACAGTGCAGAAGGAGGCCATTCGGCCCATCGAGTCTGCACCGACCCACTTAAGCCCTCACTTCCATCCTATCCCTGTAACCCAATAACCCTTCCTAACCTTTTTGGACATTGGTCATTTATCATGGCCAATCCACCTAACCTGCACGTCTTTGGACTGAGGGAGGAAACCGGAGCACCCGGAGGAAACCCACGCAGACACGGGGAGAACGTGCAGACTTCGCACAGACAGTGACCCAGCAGGGAATCGAAGCTGGGACCCTGGCGCTGTGAAGCCACAGTGCTATCCACTTGTGCTACCATGCTGCCCTTGATGAGATATCACCACCCATTCCCTCCCAGCAATTCAAACTCCTCCTCAAGTACCACAGTTTCCAGCTGTAGGCACTGCCAGATAGCACAGTGGTTAGCACTGTTGTTTCACAGCGCCAGGATCCCAGGTTCACTTCCCCCTTGGGTCACTGTCTGTGTGAAATCTGCACGTTCTCCCCATGTCTGCCTGGGTTTCCTACGGGTTCCTCCCACATGTCCCAAAAGAGACGCTGTTAGCTGAATTTGACATTCTGAATTCTCCCTCCGTGTACCCAAACAGGCGCCGGAGTGTGGTGACTAGGGGATTTTCACAGTCACTTCATTGCAGTGTTAATATAAGCCTACTTGTGACAATAATGAAGATTATTATTATTTATTCTGCAGGAGCAAAATGAGTTTGAATTGCACTGAGGTTTATACATGCTTCTTTGATCTGCCCCTTTGCCCCGTGGTTCGCACAGTGTGCCGCTTTGCCCGGCAGCATGACATTACACTTCTGGATAACACGTGGTGGAAAGCACTTCCGGGTGAGGTGTAGCCATCTCAGATGGCCACCTACAAAGGACCATGGGAATTATGGCCAACCCAGGACTCAGACACACTCAGAGCTTGTGTGTGTATTTGCAACCCAGATAGCTAGACGCGATCGAAACACCCGCTCGTTTGCATTCTAATGGCCCATTTCTCCAGAACAAAAGGACTGTACTCAGGTAACCGATACAGATGCAGACTAACCGGCGCCACTCCCTTTGCTAAGAAAGCCCAAACATCCAAGGTCAATAACCGCTAAGGACACGCCCAGCCATCAAGGCACCCGCCCCTTTATTGGCCAAAGCCGAAGGCAGTGATCGAAGCCTGTCGAATTATTGGGTCCAAAGCTAAGGACCGCCCCAAAGAGCGCGAAACGCCAGAGGGATAAAAAGAGACACAGCCATGTGTTCGGTCTCTCTTGGCCCCGGCCTACGCATACAACCAAGTGTAGCATTACGACCAGAAGACAAGTTCAAGACCAACGATCGCTACCAGACGGATGAGCCCAGCAGAAACAAAGCCACTTCTTCTACCCATCCACACAAGATCCGAAACAAGGCCTTGTTCATCTGCAAAGAGCCGGTTGCCCTGAAGCTAAGTACAAGTTATTGTAGTTGTTAGGTGTAGTTTAACTTGTAGTTTTTTTATGTTGCATGTCGAAGTAATCCTTGTGTGTAAATAAACTATCTTTGAACTTCAACTGGCTAACTGTTGGTTTGGTCTTTGATCGATATCCGGTAAAACCTTGCGGTGGTTTCATTTGATACCTGGCGACTCTGAAAAGCAATATTATCATTAATAACTGCCATATCCAGTTAATTTGGCAACATTATTGGTGACGCTGGTGGGATAGTATTCCACTCATTAAAAATAGCAACAGAGGGTGGCAGGAAATGGGCAGCAGGACAGCTGGCGGTGCTTATCCAAGTTGTTCACATCCGCAGAGTATGGTTTTCTCTGGACTTACTGGCCAACTTCGAAAGGAAGGCACCAAATTATAACCACTTGACTTGTTTCCAGTAGTACAGAGATAAAAGCGGGGAAGATGTACCTGGGAAGCTGCAATGGGAAAGCTGTGTATGGTGTGATTGTGAGGAAACATTCCAGGGAGTCTCTGTTTTCTCTTTTGAAAATCTGGTTACCCTACCCAAATGAGGGATCAAACTGAGGACGTTTGTGATTCGATGGAATTTCACAAAGGGCAGTGCCCTTACCAAGGAAGCTTTTAATATATTTTTCAATTTGCTTGGATGATTTCACATCAGGAAAAGGCAGCTCTTCCTGTTTATTAGAAGACAACACTGATGTTCAGTGCAAGTTGAAAATAAAAGCAAACAACCATACAACGCTGCTGTTGACAGATGCTGTGCAATGATATAGTCCTGATGCAATCACACTAACCCACATTAGATTTGGAATGATTTTTGTCCTCGCTTTGATCTGCTGAGGTGATGGAAGTTTTATTGCTTTGTTGTAATTTAAAGTGAAAACATAAAGGAAGACAAAATCTGCTCTTCCTTCAGACCGCAAGTGTACAAGGGGCTCTAAGTAGCAGACATAAATACAAAGCTGTTGGTATTATAGATTAAAAACAGAATCAATATGTTATTTCCTGAGGATAGTGTTGTGCGTATATTATTCTTCCTTGTTTTCAGTGTGTTACCTCATTTGCTTCCTCACAACCATTTGATATTATCTGCTGCAGCCCACTCAACACCTCCAAATTGCAATAAAATCGACTGGAATGAGCTTGATGTCAAATTCCAGGTGTGCATGGGGAGGTAGCAGGGTGAAAATCATAACATTCACCAATCCCTTCCTGCCAATGTAGTCACCTTGAAATTATGCAGGCATGTATAGATTCTCACTGGAAAAAAACTTATCTTGTGTAAACTGGGCCTACGCTGTATTTAAGTTTCCAGTATAAATATCTAATGCTTTGCCATTGAGTGCTCCTCCTAGCCCCACAGAAACCTTACCATAGCTCCCCCACAGAACTATTTCCTTCTCCTCCCTTTGATGCTCCGTTTCTTCTTTAGCTCCATGGAGAAGCCCCCACGGCATTTCTAGCCTCCACCCAATTGGAGACTGCTAATACTTTTATAATCAGATTTGAGTATGAATATGGTTTGGGTGTCACACTGGCACCAAAGGGCAGACCTAGTAGGCACTCTGCCCATTGTCTTCCAATTTATACAATCATGAAAAATCTATTTAAAATCAAGAAGAAATTAAAAATTGAATTGTAGGAAGGAGATGAAAGCATCTGCAATAACACACAGCCGAACATGGCCAAACAAAAAGTTGGCACATAAATTCCACAAACAAATGACGGACGAAGCATGCATAAAGACCTTTTTCTTTAAAACATCATTCTGACCAGAAAACTTAAAAATGCAAACTGACATTGGAGATCAACCTTCAAAGAAGATCGCAAAGATGAATAAGTAAGGGACCCCAGAGAGAGAGAGAGAGAGAGAGAGCTATAAAGTTGGAAACATCACTGAAATTCAACTTCAATAAAATATAATTCTGGTGATCCTCCTCACCATGCTTACAGAAACACTTATCAGACCCCAACTACTGCCACTCGCTTTGCACTGAGGCGGAAACAAGAAAGGAGACAAACCCAGTGAGAGCATGCAGAAATAGCAAGCCAACATTCCCTCCCAATGCTCTGCTGAGGCAATAATTACTGGTGGAACTTCTTCCTCCCCAACCCGCCGAGACAGAAATCACAGCCCCAAATGTTATCCACAAAGAGTTGAAATCAAATGGCATCCACTCTTCCACCTCAGGAATTGATCACTGGAACCCGCCGTCCTATTCCTACCCCTCATTTATCCTTGCTTCCCCTTCCCGTTTCTAGCATACTTTTCCCTAAAACATTCCCCTTCCCTTCTCTCCATTCTTTCCTACACTCTCCCCTTTTCTCTGATCCATTCTCCTCCCTTCTTTCCCCTCCCTGCTGCTTGCTCCTCATCTAGTCATCAGTCACCCGTCATCTTCTCTCTTTCTAGCCTCCCAATCTCTCCCCCCCCCCCACCCCACCCCCCCACCCCTTCTCTACGCCTCGTCCCTTGCTCCTGATCCTGTTCAATCCCTAAGTTATATTAACCTTCCAAGCTACAGACCATTGAATCTCACTTCTTCACTGCTGTCCAGTGTGTGAAAAATCCGTTTATTTTCCTTCTTTCAACCGCGTGCCTATCACCCTGTGCTTTATAAGGAACTCATTTTCTGGGTGACCTATTATTATTTCAGATATGCTTCCTAAATCTTAGTCAATCTCACATTATGAACAAAAATGTTATAAAAAGAATTTTTCAATACGAAGTAGAGAGGAAAATAATAAATTAGAAAATAGATAATGGAAGCCAAATGATCTATATGTCATGATTTCTTAAGTGCTTTAAGTTCTAAGCAGACACCAATTGTTTTTGCTTCACAGAACAGGTTTCAAAAATAAACTTCAAAGGACAATGCAAAAGAGGATCAAAAATAAAGACCAGTCCTGCATTTCCCCAGGGACGACCAAATCTCCTGCTGTGATTTTGAAAGGATATTAGCAGATGTAATTTAAATCTTTGTCTGATCATTGTGTCCTTTTTAATACCTGTCTTTCTGATTGCTACAACATTGCAGATTTTGGGTGTAAACTACAGTGGCGAGATTCCCAATAATGAGGCTATGTCCCCACGCCCGGGAAAAACGCGCGCGAAGCACTCTGAACTTCCCTGATGTGTTGGGTGCTCTGGATCCGTGGAACACATACAGGCCACCAACACTTAAAATAGTACAACACTATTTTATTAAGTTAGAAACTGTTGAACATACTTTCACTGTGGGTTAACACGATGTTAGATTAAACTAAATACCTATGCCTGTCCTAACCAGTCTATGCACTCAGCACATGGTGAAGATCTGTGCTGTAAGCTGTAAGCTCTGTCCTTCTGAGAGGCTGCATCCCGAATGAGCGGGAACTCTGATGCCCCCTGTCTTTATAGTGCATGTGCTCTCACTGGTGATTGGCTGCGGTGTTGTGTGTGTTGATTGGTCCCGCTGTGTGTCCATCAGTGTGTGTGGCTGCACCATGATATACTGGTGTATATTATGACATTACCTGGAGTAAGTCCAGGGTGATTCTGCGATTTGCAGGGGGCTAGCAGTGCCCCGGAGTTGTCCTTACAGCTCCGGCTGCCGATAAGGGGCCCTGCACTTCCGGTCGGGAGTCCGCACATGCGCACGGCGACGGCCTGTGTTGGCCGCCCCGCGCAACATGGCCGACCCACACCGTGGACCGGCACCAAGATTATAGGCCTCCCCCCCCTCTAGATCGCACGCACCAGTGGATCGGTGGCCCCTGATCAATAGCCTGGCCGTACTGAAGGACCCCCGCCCCCCACCGGTGAATGACTCCCCGCCCTCCACCAGAGCGGCCGCGGATTGAGTCTGCAGCTGCCACACCAAGTGCCTGCCGGATGGAACCATGAGAACCGCGATGCGGGAACTCGGCCAGCTGCACTGGAAGAATCGCCACGGGGGCCTTTGTCAATGGCCCCCAACCGGCGCCACGTCGACTGCGCGTGCCCGATTGGTGTCGAATCTCCAGGGACCGGAGAATCACGGGAGCAGCGTCAGACCCGAGCTCGGGTCTGACGCCCATTCACCGCCCCCGCGCTGAGCGTGATTTCGGGGCGGCGGCTCGGAGAATCCCGACCTAGATTTTTGAAACCACTCCCTATTATTTTCTTTTCATAAATTTAGAGTATCCAATTATTTTCTTCCACTTAAGGGGCAATTTAGTGTGGCCAATCCACCTAACTTGCACATATTTATGGGAGTGAAACACATGCAGACACAGGGAGAATGTGAAAACTCCACACAGACAGTGACCTGGGGCCAGGATTGAACCCGGGTCCTCAGTGCCATAGGCAGCAGTGCTTACCACTGCACCTCTGTGCCGCCTTGCCAGCTGTTATTTGAACTCGCCCAAGGAGATACCCTCTGTGCAGTGTGCTGTGTGGCATAGTCCCATTATGTCATTTTGATGGACTTGGCTAGCAGCCAATCATCTCCTTTGTATTTCCGGGACATATCCTTCTTTCGGCTGTGAGTGGTGGAGCCCTTCAGAAGATTCTGGATCAGAAGGCAGAAATAATTTTGGCTTTCAGTTCTGCTTAGACATCAGAGCGGCCAGAAGCAGTTTAAAACACTCTCTCTAGCCAGCCAGGACTGTGAAGGTAACCTCTGCAGTCTGCAGCCAGTTCTGTGAAAACCTACGAAGCAGCAGCCTCTATCAGCTGAGGCTAGCTCCAAGGACTTAGTTTTGTTTTTGAGACAGAGTTGACAAAGGCTTTAAGTTCTCTCTCCCTGAAGGGGTGGATCTTTCTCAAAATCAATAGTTGGAGGCTCTGTTTTCTTCTCAGCAAGGCTGGTAGGTTTTTTCTGTGAGACTTTTTTTCGAGTTAGTTTTTGGTTGGATCAAGAAGCTGGAGAGTACAAGCCCTGATATCTCTGAACTGATGGGCCTCTGTCTGAAGGTGCAAAGTAAAGACCTTTCCCTCTCTACAGTCAGATTGACTCAAGAAGTTCAGTGCAGCAGCAGCTGTAGGCAAGGCCAGTAAAATTCAGTTTGGCTCAGTAGGCTGGTAGTCTATCTGGTGGATGCAAGTTAGAATTGCATAGACCTGATGGGAATTGCCTCTATGAAAGCCCAAGTCAGTGGAAGTAAAGGTGATTCCAGAGGAAGTCTTACAGCCTGAGAGTTCTAACTGAGGGTGGATCCTTAATAATTTAAACCAACCGATGGTTTGCAACACCTCGCATTCGAAGAAGATCATCACCTACAAAGACGGTAACCTCAGCAACGAAGATACGCATCTCTCATCCTCAGTTTAATCCCTATTATTTAGATTCTTTCCCTTCCCCACTGTGTGTCTGTCTCACGTGTATGTGGGTGGAGGGTGGGACAGTGTTAGGGGAATAATTAGATTAGCAGACCGTTGTTCTATTATCAGCATTACATGTTTAACTCTTCTCTTGTTGCAAATAAACAATTCTTTTGTGTTTTACTTACAAATCTGGTGCCTATGAGTCATTGGAGCCATTGAGAGTCAAAGATTTCAGGAGAATACACAAATTATTGGTGAATTCACTTATGTTGGGACTCCGGGTCCTGTGAGACTGGAATTGACCGCGCACTAGCCCAAGGTGTCATAACACAGAGCTTGAGTGAAACAACGGAAAAGCCATTTACCTTAATTTCTCCAGAGATTGTGCCCATTTTCCAACAAAGCTACAGCAGGGGTCTTGGAAAACTCTTACAGAAATTCATTGCAATTATAGATTTTTTTTCCCCAAAACCCCTGCTGTAGCTTTGTTGGAAAATGGACAAAATCTATGGAGAAATTAGTGTAAATGGCTTTTATATATATATACATACAATATGTATCTTTTGCAACATTAGGGCATCCCAAAATGCTTCACAACCAATTGCTAATTATTAAATTGTAATCTCTGGTGTTTTAAAGGTAATCATGACAGCCTATTTTAATTTAGTAGGCTCCCACCAACATCAGTGAGATGAACAGCCAGAAGATCTGTTTTCAATGGTGTCAGTAGAGGTTGGTGAGGGAAACCAAGAGAAAACCTGCTTTGCTTCAAAGTACCATGGAATCTGTTATGTCCACTTGAAGACAGTTGCACCCCAAAAGACATAGTGCAACACTCCCTCAGTACTACACTGAAATGTCCAATTGGTTTAAGTGCTCAACCTCTGGAGTGGGGTTTGAGCCTTTTGCCCTTGGTAAGAATAATACCAATTGAGCCAATCTGGGTTTGAAGAAGACAATTTGAAATTAATAATAAAATTAAAACAAACTGATGACAGAAAGGCACAGGTAATCCTGAATTTCCAAAACATACCCAGCGCCTTGTCATATCAATGGGACCTCACAAGAATCCTTGGTGAAATGAAAACAGGGGAGATGCTGCCCTGCTGTCCATTTTCTAATTCGCATCAGGTTTGTGAGGAACATGTTCTTCAATGGCAAGAAGTAATTTGGCCTGTTATTGGCCCCAGGATCCTTTCAATATTTTACAGTTTCCAGCAGGGTTTCCACTGACTTTAAGTACCCCATGCGGGTCCTTAAGGGGTGGCACGGTAGCACAGTGGTTAGCAAGGTTGCTTCACAGTGCCAGGGACTCAGGTTCGATTCTCAGCTTGGGTCACTGTCTGTGCAGGGTGTGGTAAACCACTGTTGTGCCTATATTAGAGGATGTACGGTCGAACCTGCACTACAGGTTCGCGTGTGGCCCCTGCCTGCTGGCTCCGCCCAGGAGGCGGGGTATAAATTTGCGTGTCCACCTGCTCGCAGCCATTTCGCCAGCTGCTGTAGGAGGCCACACATCTGATAGCAATAAAGCCTCAGTTTGGATTCAACTTTCGTCTTTAGTCAAATTGATCGTGCCTCAATTTATCGGTATCAGTTTCGAAGGATGGACCTCCTTGTCAAATTGGATCACCTGCAGCTGGATCCGCACTCAAGCGACGCCAGAAAGGACTTCCAGCACTGGCTAGCTTGATTTGAAGCGTATATCAATGCGGCGCCAACCCCTGTTCCGGAGGCTCAGAAGATTCAGATCTTATATTCCAGGCTGAGCTCCAAAGACTTCCCACAACTCCAGGATGCGCCGAACTGTATCGAAGCCATGACTCTACTCAAGGACAACTACGAGCAGAAGACAAACACGCTCTTTGCCAGGCACGCGCTCGCCACTCGCTCTCAAGTACGTGGTGAGTCCACAGAAGACTTCTGGAGGGTCCTAATCCCACTAGTCCGGGACTGTGACTGCCAGGACGTTACAGCCAAGGAACACTCAGACCTCCTTATGCGGGACGCCTTTGTGACTGGAATTGGGGAAGATATCATATGCCAGCGGCTCCTAGAAGGGGCCACGCGCGACCTCGCAGAGACTAAAACGCTAGCACTCTCCCTGACAGTCGCCCTGCGCAATATCCAGTCCTAAGCCCCGAACCGCACGGCCCACCCCTCCTACGCTTCATGGACCCCACAGACAGCCGCCCCAGCGGGGACGCTGCCCACCCAAAATGTCTGCGCTACACGCCAGCCAGCTAACCCCGGGGGGCCCCGATGCTATTTTTGCGGCCAGCAAAAGCACCCACGCCAACGCTGCCCGGCCCTCGCTGCCCTTCTCGGCCTGGATTTCCAGTGTAACCTCCAGAGCCTAACCCTGAAATTCGGCGGGCCCTTACCACCCCTTATTGTGTGCGGCCTCGCGACACTAAAGGTCGACCCACCTTCCCTCTTTGCCAATCTAACTCCAGATTGCAAACCCATAGCCACCAGGAGCAGACGGTACAGCACCCAGGACAAGACCTTCATCAGGTCCAAAGTCCAGCAGCTGCTTCGGGAAGCCATCATCGAGGCCAGCAACAGCCCCTGGAGAGCTCAAGTGGTAGTAATTAAAACTGGGGAGAAACACCAAATGGTCGTGGACTACAGCCAGACCATCAACCGGTACACGCAGCTTGACGCATACCCCCTCCCACGCATATCTGACATGGTTAACCAGATTGCACAGTACCGGGTCTTCTCAACGGTAGACCTGAAATCCGCCTACCACCAGCTCCCCATTCGTAAATCGGACCGTCCATACACCGCCTTCGAGGCAGACGGCTGGCTATACCACTTCCTTAGGGTCCCCTTCGACGTCACTAACGGGGTCTCGGTCTTCCACGTTTCCATACCGAGACAATGTCACCATCTGTGGCCATGATCAGCAGGACCACGACGCCAACCTTGCTAAATTTCTCCACACCGCTACTCTCATAAACCTCACTTACAACAAGGAGAAGTGCATGTTCAGCACGAACCGCTTAGCCATCCTCGGCTATGTGGTCCAGAACGGAGTTCTGGGGCCTGATCCCGACCGCATGCACCCCCTCATGGAGCTCCCCCTCCCCCACTGCCCCAAGGCCGTCAAACGCTGCCTGGGGTTCTTTTCATATTGCGCTCAGTGGGTCCCAAACTATGCGGACAAAGTCCGCCCACTCATACAGTCCACCCACTTTCCCCTGACGGCTGAGGCCCAATAGTCCTTCGCCCGGATCAGAGCTGATATTGCCAAGGCCACAATGCATGCTGTAGATGAAACACTGCCCTTCCAGGTAGAAAGCGACGCATCAGACGTCGCCCTTGCCGCCACCCTCAATCAGGCAGGCAGTCCCGTGGCATTCTTTTCCCGCACCCTTCATGCCTCTGAAATTAGGCACACATCCGTCGAAAAGGAGGCCCAGGCTATCGTTGAAGCTGTGCGGCATTGGAGGCATTACCTGGCCGGCAGGAGATTCACTCTCCTCACTGACCAACGGTCGGTAGCCTTCAATTTCAACAACACACAGCGGGGCAAGATCAAAAATGATAAAATCTTGCGGTGGAGAATCAAGCTCTCCACCTATAACTACGAGATTATGTATCGCCCTGGCGAACTCAACGAGCCCCCAGACGCCCTATCCCGAGGTACATGTGCCAGCGCACAGGTAGACCGACTCCGGACCCTGCATGACAGCCTTTGTCAGTCAGGCGTCACACGGTTGTACCACTTCATTAAGGCACAAAATCTGCCCTACTCCGTCGAGGAAGTAAGGACAATCACCAGGGATTGCCAAGTCTGTGCGGAGTGCAAGTTGCACTTCTACCGTCCGGACGGCGCACGCCTGGTGAAGGCCTCCCGCCCCTTTGAACGCCTCAGCGTGGACTTCAAACGCCCCCTCCCCTCCACCGATCATCACACATATTTCCTCAGTGTGATCGACGAATGCTCCCGGTTCCCCTTCGCCATCCCATGCCCCGACATGACATCTGCCACCGTCATTAAAGCCCTTAATTCGATCGTCACTCTGTTCAGTTTCCCCGCCTACATCCACAGTGACAGGGGATCCTCATTCATGAGTGATGAGCTACGTCAGTTCCTGCTCAGCAGGAGTATTGCCTCCAGCAGAACGACAAGCTATAACCCCCGGGGAAACGGGCAGGTAGAAAGGGAGAATGGGACAGTGTGGAGGGCTGTCCAGCGGGCCCTGCGGGGTCGGCACGTTCCCCCGTTTCCAGGTGCTGCGGTTTCCTCCCACAAGTCCCGAAAGACGTGATTGTTAGATGAATTGGATATTCTGAATTCTCCCTCAGTGTACCCAAACAGGCGCCAGAGGGTGGCGACTAGGAGATTTTCACAGCAACTTCATTGAGGTTTTAATGTAAGCCTACTTGTGACACTAATATAGATTAGTATTATGTCAAGAGGTTAGGGTAATTCGAGCAGTGACTTTAAGCACTTTTCACAGTGCCAAATGCCTTTGGGACAACTCAGATTTTATTTTAAAATTGTGGAGTTCAGAGAATGCAATTAACCACCCATTGAGTCGTTGCACTTTCTGGGGAATTTTAAAGTTCATATACTTGGCATCTCAGACCAAAAACAATGTTCCGGGCGCCTAGCATTACATGGCAGGATTTTATGATATATTCCCCTCATTTGCAAGCCATTTTAAAATAGCCAGCTATAATTGGGTGAAGATATAGAAAATGCCCACCATCACCTCCAGTGGGACATTTCAGAAGTGGCCGTGGGTACTCAGAATCTGGTGGAACAGGTTCAATTTTTCTTCACCACATATCCCCTCAACTCACAACGAGCAGGCTAAATCTGCTTAAAATCAGAGGGTGAGAAAAATCTGGCCCAGTTCCTTCTGCAAATGAAGGGGAAATAAAAAATTAGGGCAGGGATTTTCCACTTCCGTTTGATGTGTTGGGTGTTCTGGATCACATACAGGTCACCAACACTTGAAGCAGTGCAACACTATTTTATTAAAAGGTTAACTATTTAAACATACTTGAACTGTGGGTAAATACGATACCAGCTTTAACTAAAGACCTTTGCCTTGTCCTAACCAGTCGATGCACTCAGCACATGGTGAATGTCTGTGTTGCAGGCTGTGAGCTCTGTGCTCCTCGCTAGCTGCTACTCGAATGAGCGGGAACTCTGATATCCCCTGTCTTTATAGTGCATGTACTCTCACTGGTGATTGGCTGCGGTGTTGTGTATGTTGATTGGTCCCACTGTGTGTCCATCAATGTGTGCCTGCACCATGATATACTGGTGTATATTATGACACCGTTTTTTCAGGCAGGTTTGGTGACGGGAGCATAAAATCTGACGAGAGGCTTAAATCGCATTCACGTCGGCGGGAAATCTCACCATGGTCATCCTCTCTCCCCGGCAGTAGCATAATGGGTTTCCTGCCATGCGATACAGGAACCTCGCTTCCATTCATTAGCATCTCATTATCAGGCCTCCCTGCAGCAATCGACCTCCCACGTTCAATTATCCGCCCTCGGCGACGTGATGTCACAATGCCGCGAATCATGATTGCTTTCAAAAGGAGTGAACCTGGTGAGTTGACCTCCAAGGGCAACTTGGAGGTGGGAGCACAGCACCACTTCTTCAGAGGGAGAGAGGACATCAGCAAAGGAAACCGGCAAAGGTGAGGAGGGGTGCCAGCAGAGACATCACGGGGCACAGGCCTCAGACGGTACCAGCAGATGTGAGCTGGGCACCAGCAAAGATGCGGGAGTACTGGCAGAGACTTTGGGGGTACCAGCAGAGGCAAGGGACTGCCAGCAAAGGCCTCAGGGGAACTGATAAAGGCAAGGGGGTACCGGCAAAGGTGAAGGGGTACCAGCAGAGGTCTCGGGGGAGGGGTTACATGCAGAGACAAGAAGGATACCAGCAAAGGCAAAGGCCTCAGGGGAACCAGCAGAGGCAAGGGCAGCCTTGAACTGAAGTGCCCCAATGATTAACGTGGTGAGTTGATGGCAATGCGAGCAAACCAGAGGTTGCCTGCCACAGAGCCAGCGTGTATGCCATGGAGAATATGTTTCTTTTCTAAACATGAAAAGTCCATCACTGCCAGTGAGCTGAACATCTCTTTTCCCACCTGCCATTACACTTTGCCAAATACAAGAGAAATTCCATCAAAAATATTTTTTTCAAAACTACAATCCAATGGAGCACTTTGCTGGAATGCCAAAATGCAGTGATTTTTGTTGTTAGTTCGTGTTTCTCATTAATCCAAATGGTGTATCCCTTGAAAATTAATAATGTATTTTTCAGGCAAAATCTTCACTGTTGAAAGAATTCTGAAGTAAGTCAAGTTCACAAACACGGTTCTCGGCATGCAGACTTTCTTCTTTCATAAAGGATACTTCCATATAATGTTTAATGCAAATATTGGTCAATAAGCCCAATTCATAGCCCACTTCAGCCCAGACGTCCTAAATGGTCAGTTGTTTCCCGAGTGCCAAGATGAACCATGTCATGGAATAGGTAGAAACATGTCTGGAACATATGACAGAGATAGAAATATGCTCGATATTTGGCAGAAGATGTTTCAAGGAGCCAAACACCAGATTGAAAGGTGCCAATTTCAAGAATGTTTCTTGTCTTACATGTTGGACAAGTTAAAAAGAGGAAGACTCAAAGCGTCAAAGTGTGATCCCGAGATTAGTGCAGGAAAGGACATTTTACATTCTTAGGGCATTGGTGCAATTTTGGAACAAGGAAGGAGTCAGTGGTCTAAGGAGCAGCAGATGAAGTTCTTTCAGGACTGTTTCGCTGAGCTAAAAAAGGAAACGCTGGACCCGATCAAGGCTGTGAGCTATCAAATGGTTTTGAATCAGGCGGCCCAAGGGAAAGCGATACAAGACATTGAGCTGAAATTGTCCAACCAGGAGGACTATCTAACCGTGCTGGAGCACAAGGTGGAGGTGTTGGATGAGCGCCACAAGAGAATGCAGGAGAAGTTGGAGGACCTGGAGAACAGGTCCAGGAGGCAGAACTTAAGGATCATTGGCCTCCCCGAAGGAATTGAGGGGTTGAATGTGGGAGCATATGTGGCGAGCATGCTGGAGACGCTGGTGGGGCCCGGGGCGTTTTCTCGGCCCCTGGAAGTGGACGGAGCGCATCGAGCCCTCGCAGGGAAGCCTAAGGCGAATGACCCGCCGACGGCCATGGTGGTGCGTTTCCACCGCTTTTCGGACAAAGAACTCGTCTTGCGGTGGGCCAAGAAGGAGCGGAGTAGCAGATGGGAGAACAGCGAGGTGTGCATCTACCAGGACCTGGGAGTGGAGCTGGCCAAGAGACGTGCTGAGTTTAACCGGGTGAAGGCGATCCTCTTCAAGAAGGGGGTGAAATTCGGGATGCTGTATCCAGCGCGGTTGTGGGTTATGCACGAAGACCGGCACTTTTACTTGAGGCACCGGACGATGTATGGTCTTTTATCAAAGAAAAGAAGTTGTAAGCATCTTAAGGGACGCTTAAGTCTTGAAGGAGTTATGTGGCAGTGATTTGTAATTTATGTAATTCTTATATCGGTTCAAATAAGACTGTATTGGGTTCTGTGTTAAGTATTGGGCTGGGGTGGTGGTCTGAGGGTGCTTTGTTTTTTGCAGAGATTGGATGCGGAGGGGGAGGGGAGCCCTGAAGTTGGTGCTATTCTGTGGGAGGTCGGGTCTGGTTTCAAGCGATTGTTTCTTCATTGGTTTATTTTATTTCTTTTATTTGAGGTTGTTTACTGACTGGGGACTGCGATGTTTTTAAATGGTTTATGCATGTCGGGAGAGGGGTTCGAACAATAGGGAGCCAGACTGTTTGGCACCAAGGACGGGGGCTGTCGGGGTCAGCATGGGTCAGCTGACTCTCAGAAGCGTGGTGGGGGGTGCACATGTGCCAAGATGGTGCTTGACCTGGGGGATTACGTGTCGGAACTGTTGTGGGGGGGGGGGAAGTGGGAGGCTGCTTCGCTGACAGGGGAGGAACTACTATCGGGGAACAAAAGGGAGGTCAAGGCTGCTTGAGGGGGAGCTCAGGGAAGCAGGGGGCGCGGGCTCTGGGCTGGCCAAAAAAGGTTATGGCTAGTCGGCGGGGGGCTGATTACGTGGAATGTGAGAGGTTTGAATGGGCCGGTCAAAAGGGCTCGCGTTTTCGCGCATTTAAAGGGGCTGAAGGCAGACGTAGCAATGCTTCAGGAGACACATCTAAAGATTATTGATCAGACGAGACTGAGAAAGGGTGGGTTGGTCAGGTGTTTCACTCTGGGCTGGACTCAAAGACCAGGGGGATAGCAATATTAATCAGCAAGCGGGTGGCGCTTGAGGCTGGAAGAATTGTGGCAGACAAGGGGGGTAGATATATTACGGTGAGTGGGAAGCTGGAGGGTGTACGGGTGGTGCTTATAAATGTATACGCTCCGAACTGGGACGATGTGGGATTTGTGAGACGGGTGTTAGGCAAGATCCCGGGGGGGGGGGGTAGACCCATGGAGATTCGAACGGCCGAGGGCGAAGGAGTTTTCGTTTTTTTTCTCATGTCCATAACGTTTACTCCCGCATTGATTTTTTTTGTTCTAAGCAGGGCGCTAATTCCTAAGGTGACAGGGACGGAATATTCGGCGATTGCAGTGCCCCGCATTGGGTGGATTTGCGGTTGAGTGAGGAGAGAGGGCAGCACCCACTGTGGAGGCTGGATGTGGGGTTGTTAGCGGACGAAGCGGTTTGCGGGCAGGTGAATAAGTCTATTCAGAATTACTTGGATACAAACAATATGGGTGAGGTATCAGCAGCGGTAGTTGGGGAGGTTCTGAAAGCAGTCGTAAGAGGGGAGCTAATTTTGATTCGGTCCCATAGAGAAAAGGTGGAACGAGCAGAGAGGGAGAGATTAGTGGAGGAGATACTTCAAGTGGATAGGAGATATGCGGAGGCCCCGGACGCAGGGCTCCTGAGTGTGCATCGGAAACTATACGCAGAGTTTGAGTTGTTGACCACGGGGAGGGCGGTGGAACAGTTGAGGAGGGCAAGGGGGTGGTTTACGAATATGGGGAAAAGGCGAGCAGGATGTTGGCGCACCAGCTTAGGAAGAGAGAAGCGGTCAGGGAGATTGGGAGAGTAAGGAATAGAGAGGGCGACATGGTATCGGACCCAGGGGGGGTGAACGACGTTTTTAAAGAATTTTATAGTAAATTATATGAGTCGGAACCCCCGCCTGGTATAGAAGGGATGAGGTGATTCCTAGATCAGTTGAGGTTCCCGAGGGTGGAGGAGGACCTGGTGGAGGGGCTGGGGGCCCTGATTGAGGCAGAGGAAATTGTTAAAGGACTGGAGGGCATGCAGACGGGCAAGGCTCCGGGGCCGGACGGTTACCCGGTAGAATTCTATAAGAAGTTCTCAGAGGTGTTGTGCCCACTGCTGATGAGGACCTTTAATGAGGCTAAAGAGAGGGGAATCCTCCCCCCAACAATGTCGCAGGCCTTGATTTCGCTCATCCTTAAACGAGAAAAGGACCCGGAGCAATGTGGGTCATACAGGAAGATCTCGCTTTTGAACATAGATGCCAAGCTGCTGGCTAAGATTTTGGCCACTAGGATAGAAGACTGTGTCCCGGGGGTTATGGGGGGGGGGACCAAAACGGATTTGTTAAGGGCAGACAGCTCAATGCTAACGTTCGGAGGCTTTTGAATGTAATTATGGTGCCCTCAGAAGGAGAGGAGGCGGAGGTTGTGGTTGCGATGGACGCAGAGAAGGCTTTTGATCGGGTGGAGTGGGAGTATCTTTGGGAGACGCTGGGAAGGTTTCGGTTTGGGGAGGGCTTCATCAACTGGGTGCGATTGCTCTACCAGGCGCCGGTAGCTAGTGTGTGCACAAACCGGCAGGGGTGCCCCATTGCTGTTCACTCTGGCTATAGAGCCGTTGGCCATGGCGCTGAGAGCATCAAGGAAGTGGCAGGGGCTGGTTCGGGGTGGGGGGGGGGGAGCATTGGGTTTCGCTGTACGCGGACGGTACTCCACTAGCCCGGTGGTGGTGGCGGCACTGAGAATCTGGGGGCAATAGAGGAGGTAGAGGGTGCGTCAGCCTGGACCCCGATTTGCAACAACCACAGGTTCGCGCCGTGCAGGATAGATGGCGGGTTCCGAAGTTAGCAGAGCAGGAATTAGGAGGATGGGAGATCTATTCATAGATGGGAGCTTTCCCAGTCTGAAGGCACTGGAGGACAAGTTCAAGCTGCCGCCGGGGAATGGTTTCAGATATTTACAAGTCCGGGACTTTCTGAGGAAACAGGTGTTGGCTTTCCCGCTGATCCCGCTACAAGGGATACAGGACAGAGTAGTGTCCGGTACCTGGGTGGGGGAGGGGAAAGTGTCGGATATCTATCAGGAGTTGTTGGAGGCGGAGGAGACCCCGGTGGAGGAACTGAAGGGCAAATGGGAGGAGGAGTTAGGTGGGGAGTTAGAGGCGGGTCTATGGGCGGACGCCCTAAGCAGGGTTAATTCCTCATCATCACGTGCTAGGCTCAGTCTAATACAGTTTAAGGTGGTACACCGGGCACACATGACGGTGGCGAGGATGAGCAAGTTTTTCGGAATAAAAGATAAATGTGCGAGGTGTGCGGGAAGCCCAGCAAACCATGTCCATGTCCACATGTTTTGGGCATGCCAGAAGCTTTGAGGATTCTGGCAGGGCTTTGTCAAGGCAATGGCCAATGTGCTAGGTACGCGGGTGGTGGCAAGTCCAGAGATAGCGATCTTTGGAGTATCAGAAGACCCGGGAGTTCAGGGAGTGAAAGAGGCCGACGTGTTGGCCTTTGCCTCCCTGGTAGCCCGGAGAAGGATCCTTTTAATGTGGAGGGACTCGAAGCCCCCGAGTGTGGAGACTTGGGTCAGTGACATGGCTGGGTTTCTCAAGCTGGAGAAAATAAAGTTTGCCTTGAGGGGGTCAATGCTGGGGTTCTCTCGGAGGTGGCAGCCATTCGTCGACTTTCTCGGGGAAAATTAAAATGTCGGCAGAAGCAGCATTCTGAAGGGGGGGGCGGGTAGGTACAATATGGTTAAGGGATGTACAGAAAGGGTTGGGTGGGGAATGTCCAGTTTACCATGTGATGTTTATGTTATTATTGTTTTGTTTGTTATTGTTATAAAAATTTTGCAAATGCTTCAATAAAAATACTTTTTTTAAAAAGAGTAGGAAATTATAGATATAAAAGTGGTTTGAGTTAACTGGTGCCATTGTCACTGGAGTACAGGTTAAGAAGAGATAGAAAATTATGAAAAGTGGTGGTGGGGGGGGGAGAAATAAAATAAAATTTTGAAAAGTTTACAAAGAAGGAATGGGAAAATAACTACTTCCTCTGGTTGGGTAGTCAATGATGAGTGGTGTTGCTCGTTTTAGCCTTAGTTTACTTTATTCTTATTCTGTCACCTTTGCTCATGAGTCGCCAGGTATCTTTCTGATACCGCCACATGGTTCAAGTCCAAGTAATGATTAATAATGCAACACACCACTTAGTAAGAGTTAAATCAACGCTCATTTATTATATACAGTAATTAATACTTATACAATGATCCTACTTCTAGACTACTACCTACCACTAAAGGCCAATACTTAACTTTGGAAATGGCCCACCAGGTCAGGGAAACGAATGGTCTTTCGAATTGGTTCTGAGCCTGCGGGATTCAAAGGCTGGTACAAGTCGATAGTCAGCCGTGCCTATCTGGTAGCGATCGCTGGAGTAAAACTTACGATTTCTTGTAGAAGGGTCTCGAAGGTTGCGGGCAGGAAGAGAAGGGTTGAGTTGAACTTGGCCCCTATTCTTATAGTCCCCAGGGGCTTCCCGCCTCTCGGGGCGGACCTCGTACCTGGTTCCAAGTGATTGGACTTGGTCCCAATCACTTGGTTCGATATGCTCCAATAATGGGGCGATTCCTTGATCGGGGGGGTGGTCGTTTACCTTTCTTTGTGTCAGGCCCTGCTGGCGCCGAAAAGTCTGGGTCGGCTTTATGTTGCTAATTTGTAGCAATTGTTCCCCGGGATGGCTGATTAAAATGCAGATGGCTGGGTTGTTGTGATGTTGATGGCTGCAGGTATCGGTCTTGACTTACTTCCCCAGAGGCGAATACACTGTTTTACCTGCAGCTGTCCGTTTGAGTCCTGTTGGCTGATTTTCCCATCAGCCTCTTCCGTTCGCCATTTTAAATCGGTGTTTGGCCATTCTAATCGGGAATCAGCCATTTTACGTGGCTTCAGTGGTTATCAAGTTTAAAATAATCACCAGAAGAATGCGGCCTTAAGTTGCAGAGGAATCCCTTTACACAGAAAATGGTTGCTTCTTTTAAGGGAAAATTGGTAAGCATTTGAATCAAAGAAAAACGCAAGATACTGGGGAGACAGCAGAGTAGTGCAATCAGTTTTTCTTTGTGAAAGGTCAACACAGAGAGGGTGAGCCAAGTGGTCTTCTTCACCGTGCAAACGTCGATCGCTCCATGGCAGTTTTGGGTGTGACAATAGTACCTCTGGAGATACAGCGCCTACTATTATTGGGCATACATGAATGTTCAGGAGGAAACTGTGGCAGTGCCGTAGTGGTAATGTAACTGGAATAGCAATCCAGAGGCTCAAGCTAATACTCTGGGGCCATGGGACCCAGCAGCTGGTGGAATTTAGATTACATTGTTAAAAATTGGAATTACACGGTAATCTCAGTGATGATTGTCATCATACAATTGTCGTAAAAATCCCATCTGGTTCACTGATGTCCTTTAGGGAAGGTGATCTGCTGTCCTTACCTGGTTTGGCCTATCCTACATGTGACTCCAGACCCACAGAAATGTGTTGATTCATAAATGCCCTCCAAGGGCAATGTATTCTGGATGGGGGGCTTCAACGTCCATCGTCAAGAGTGGCTTGTTTACACCACTACTGATTGAGGTTGCTGAGTGCCAAAGGGCATGGCTGCTAGGCTGGATCTGAGCAGATAGTGAGGGAACCAAGAAGAGGGGGAAATCTATTTAAGCTCATCCTGTCACCTGTCACAGATGCACCTGTCCAGGACCATATTAGCAGGAGTGACTGCCACACAGTCCTTGTGGAGATGAAGTCCAGTCTTCAAATGGAGGAGATGCTCCATCGTTTGGGGTGGCACCACCACTATATTAACCGGGATAGATTTTGATCAAATCTAACAGCTCAAAACTGAGCATCCATGAGGCACCATGAGCCATCAGCAGCAGCAAAACTGTATTTAACCACAATCTGCAACCTCAGGCCAGGCATACCCCATTCCACCATTGCCATCAAGCCGGGGGATCAATCCTGGTTCAATGAACAGTGTAAAAGCACCAGGCATATCAAAAAATTATGTGTCAGTCTGGTGAAGATACAAAACAGGACTACTTGCATGCCAAACAGCAGATGCAGCATGCGATAGACAAAGCTATGCGACCCTACCACCAAAGGATCAGATCTAAGCTTTGTCTTCTTGCCACATCCAGTCGTGAATAGTGACAAACAATTAATCAACTAACCAGAGGAGGAGGATACTCCAAAAATATCCATTTCTCAATTATGGAGGAATCCAGCACAACAAAGCAGAAGACCTCAACAATAAATACTGGACAATCTCAGCAGACCTGACAGCATCCGTGGAGAGAGAGAGGTAGCTATACAGACTTATTCAAGTCTGGATAACTCAGGAGACCAGGCTGAAGCATTTCCAACCACCTTCAAGAAATAGCTGAAAGCAACGGATACTGTAAAGGCTATGGGTCCTGACAACATTCCAGCAATAGTACTGAAGAATTTTGCTCAAGAGAAAGCTGTACCTCTGTTCCCTAGCCAAGTTGTTCCATCACAGCTACAACACTGACATTTACCATAAATATGGAAGATTGCCCAGTGATGTGCTGTACACAAAAAGCCCACTCCAGCCAATTACTGCCCCAGAATCTGCATTTGATCATCAGCAAAATGATATAAGGGATCATTGACAGTGCTATCAAGTGGCACACACTCAGCAATAACCATCTCACTGTCACTCAGTTTGGGTTCCACCAAGGCTCCTCACCTCATTGCAGCCTTGGTTTAACATGGAGAAAAAAGCTGAATTCCAGGGGTGAGGTGGAGGGATGTCCCCTGGAATCATGACAGTATTTGATTAAGTTGGCATCAAGGAACCCAACAAACCTAGAACAAGGGAAGCTGGCTATGGTTGTTGGAGGTCAATAAGCTCAATCAAGGGGCAGCACTGCTGCCTCACGGCGCCGAGGTCCCAGGTTCAATCCCAGCTCTGGGTCACTGTCCGTGTGGAATTTGCACATTCTCCCCGTGTTTGCGTGGGTTTCGCCCCCACAACCCAAAGATGTGCAGGGTAGGCGGATTGGCCATGCCAAATTGCCCCTTAATTGGAAAAAATGAATTGGGTACTCTAAATTTATAAAATAAAAAAATAAGAATTTCAATCTGGGGACATTGTTGCAGGAGTAGTTCAGGGAGGTGTCCTAGGCATAGCCATTGCTGAATTCTCCACTATCAACATTCTGAGGGTTACCATTGACCAGAAACTGAACAAAACCAGTCATATAAATACTGTGCCTACAAGAGCAAGTCAGAGTCTGGAAATACTCAACTTGCCAAGAAGACTGCAGCTCCAACAACATTCAGGTAGATTGATTTCATCCAGGACAAAGCAGGCCACTTTATTGGCGCCCCATCCACTACCTTAAACATTCACCTCTTTTTAAAATAAAATTAGGGTACCCACTTACACACAAGGCACTTGGCACCAAGTGTATGTTCAGGCGTGTGACCTGTTCACTGCTGCTGCGTCTGGCTGGAAGACTCCACATAGCATAATTTATTTTCATTTAAAAGGCGGCAGTGGCTATAATTTCCCCTCCAAGCAACACAGCATCCTGACTTGGGACTATATCGCCATTCCTTCACTGTCACTGGGTCAAAATGCTGGAACTCCCTCCCTAACAGCACCGTGGATGCACCTACATGACCTGGAATGCAGAAGTTGAAAAAAGCAGCTCACCACCACCTTCTCAAGGGCAATTAGGGTTAGGCAATTAATTATTGGCCTAGTCAGTGATGCTCACACCCCGGAGAAGAATAAATTACAACATAGTTCTCTGACTCTACATCTGTGCCGTAATGTGCTTGGAAACCATTAATTGAACACCATCGTAATATAATATCAAATCCAGCAATACACAAGAATAATGAAGGCCATTATTAAAGGGGGAGGAGAAAAACAAATGAAAAATAGGCTATTATTCAGCAAATAAACTACTGTATGGATCAAAATTAAGGAAAGGGCTAATGAAAAACAAAACATATCTTTAAAAATACCTACCCCCATGGGCAAAGCTTCAAATTTATAAAAATTCAGAACCATTTACAACTAGATTTTATATTTAACGGAGGTCATACATGCTAGTAGTACAGATTTGTTACTGGATCTCAAAGCACACATCCTCAAATCTAGTGCTTAGGAAAGTACAACCAGAGGCCACTACATACAAGACACTTCTGGAAGCTCGGGAACTTGGAAAATTTATCCTTGGTACAAATTCACAACGATTTAGCAAAACAAAAGAAAATATAACAATGAACAAACTAAAGCAACCGTGAGAGATTGCTTTGCAATAACCAGAAAGTAAAGTCATTCTGAAGGCACGTACTGAAGGAAGTAGCTGTGAAAGGATTAATCTTGTTGCAAATCATTCAAATATTAATGCAAAGCTAAGCCAATTAACTAAAAAATCATTGATTCAAGGAACTTATCCAAGCAGCGAAATCAATTGACTGAAATCATAATGTACCTCGTTCCAACCTAAAACTGTTTAACACTAACCTCGCCAGGGAAAGGAGACTGTTTCTATGTTTTGAATTTTTCCATATTAGTTGCAGGTTTGGATTTTTTAGGACTGGTGCATCTAATGTAGAATCCCAGCTTCAATGGAGCAAGAATGGGTCAGGCCCAGAAAAAGTGGAATTAAAATTTAGCTAAACTGTAACTGAACAATGGGCTGTCTTTAAATAAGAGATTGTTCGGGCACAAAGTATATTTCCACAGGTAGGGCAAACAAATCCAGAGCTGGCAAACAATATAGGGATTAAGATGGAAGGAGAAAAAGTGAGTTTATGGCAGATGTCAGATGAATAACAGAATTGAGAACCAGGCTGAATAAAGAAACTTCAGAGGGGAATTAAAAAAATAAATAAGAGAAGAAAAGAGAGAGTATGAGACAACTGACAGTTAAAAAAAATTTATAGTACCCTATTATTTTTTCCAATTAAGGGGAAATTTAGCGTGACCGATCCACCTACCCTGAATATTTTTGGGCTGTGGGGTTGAGACCCATGCAGACATGGGGAGGATGTGCAAACTCCACATGGACAGAGACATGGGGCTGGGATCCAACCCGGGTCCTCAGCGCCTTAAGGCAGCAGTGCTAACCTCTGCGCCACCGTGTTGCCGAAGAGACTGACAGTTAACATAAAGGGATTCCAAAAGTCTTCTATAGCCATCTAAATTTGCACACAGCCTCCGGTCAAGTCTGTAATAGCCTAACCTCTGTTTGGAAGGGTGGGGAAGGTGGATAGCTCTTCTCTGAGATCCCTAGAGGTCTGGAAGGAAGGGCCTTTTCCTTTCTCCTCACTACAGTTAATCTTGATCTGCTGAAGGAGCAGACAAGCGTTCCAGAGGCAGAGTGGATGGAAAACCCTCTTTTAAATTCTCAGGTAGCGAATTCTAAGATAGTCTCGATGGGACTGAGGTCTGTCAATTGAAAGTGACTCTCCGGAGGAAATTCTACAGCCTGTGATGATTTCAAGATCTCTAACTACAAAGACTACCATCTCCGCAGCAAAGATTCATCGCAGCCCTTTTAATCCCGGTTATTTTTTAACCTTTCCTCCCCGCCCACCGTGTGTTTGTGTCGTGTGTATCTGGATGGAGGGGGTTTAGGGATAGTTAGATTAGTAGGCCATTGTTCTATTGTTTCCATTGCATGTTTATCTCTTCTCTTATTCTAAAACATTTTTTTAAACATTTTTAAAAATGTTTTACGTACACATTTGGTGCCTGTAAGTCATTGGAGCAGTTGAGGGTCAAATATCTCAGGAAAATATACTAATTATTGGTTAATTCACACTTATGTTGGGGCGCCAGAGTCTGTTGGGTTGGAATTGACCATTGTGTTGAAACACCACTGCCTTGCTAAGTACCATTTTGTTATACTACTTGTGCTTCGACTTCATGAACCTACTATTGCTTTTACTAAATGCCTCTGTAATAACTCTCATGAGACCCGCAGGGATTACCCGATTGATCTCCCTGTGGGGCTCATTCGTGGAATACAAATTCCCCTGCTGATAGGCGGAGCCCCATCAGCTGGGACTCATGAATCCCCTTAAAAGCCGGCCCGGATTGGGACGGGCATGATCGGTAGTCCCGGTTGGGACCTATGCGCTGTAGGCGGCGTTGCAGTCATCCCTTTGATTGGAAATAAAACTCCATTTTGATTCACCTTCTCGGATCTCCTGAGCTTTTATAGCCTCATACTTGGAGTGGCCAGTGACTAGTTGGAACTAAAGATCCCAAACATTGACTCAAGCTTACACTACACAGTAACCATTCTGTGCAATCCTTTGGGCAGCAATGTTCTTTCATTCTGAAGTGTGGCATCATCAATGAGGTTCAAACAAGATTGTGCAAGGTAATCGCTAGAAAGAAAGGCCAATCAGTCCATCTAAATTCATTCGTCTAAACAGCCTCTAATCTTCCTCCATTGCAGATGGAAAAGTATCTTAAATGACTCAGAACTTTTGTTTCAACTGCTCCATTTAGAAGTCAATCCCATGTTTTGAACACTATTCAAAGAAATGTAACCTACAAGGCCTTTAATGCGTCTTGTACGAGTTTGAATTTGTGTCCACTTGCCCTATTTTACCAATTTAATTTAAAGAGATGTTCTGAATTTACCTTGTCCATTCTCTTGGTTATCTCACATGGCTCTCTAAAATCATCAATTCATAGCACAGAAATTGAAAATGTAACTATTCAAAGGCTCTATTTGACATCCTGAAAAAGGCTTGAGCCAAGAGTGTCATTTCTAGGTTATCTTGGGAAAGCTGACTTCCTCACAACAAAGAGTGACTGCCTCACAACAAAGAGTGACTGCCATAAGAGAATGATTGATTACCTCCATGTTACAAGTGATCAAATCGCAGAACCTGGACAAAAGGATATTTATTGGCCCGAAGTCTAGAATCATATCTGCGTGATGATTGTAGATGATGTTGCCAAAGATTTCCTCTCCTTTGTAATTGAATTCCTGAACAAACAGGAATCATAGCCGACTAACCATTGATTTACCAAGCTGATCCCTGTCTGGTGCCCATAGTGGAAAGAACTAGTAAGGCAAAACTAGAGAACCTTTAAAACTGTATTTAAAGTCTCTACCAAGTAAAAGGAGCAGCTGTAAAGGTATTTGTTGATGAGTGAGTAATGATGCCAGGAGGATTGTTAAGGAAATGAAGAGGACCAGGAAATCCTATTTGGAATTATACAAAACATAGTCTAACTCATTTCTCCATTTGCTAAAGTTTATCATCAACCATTATCCTCTGGATGATTTAAAAAAAAAAATATTTCTCCCTTACAAACAATAACCACCCCCCCCCGTAACAAAATAACAAGAAATCGCACTGAGCAAGATATATATATGGCAAAATGGTATATTTACATAGCTTTATACACTGGCTCTCTCCCGCATGTGCCAGTTTCCCCCACCCTTCATGTTATCTCTTGCTCATCCCCCCCCCCCAAGCAATCCCCCATTTCCCCCCCCCTCCCAAGACTCCCTCCCCCCCCCCCGGGTTGCTGCTGCTGCTGACCGACCTTCCTCTAACGCTCCGCGAGATAGTCTAGGAACGGTTGCCACCGCCTGTAGAACCCCTGCGCAGACCCTCTCAAGGCAAACTTAATCCTCTCCAGCTTTATGAACCCAGCCAGGTCGTTTATCCAGGCCTCCACGCTAGGGAGCTTCCCCTCCTTCCACATTAGCAAGATCCTTCACCGGGCTACTAGGGACGCAAAGGCCAGAATGCCGGCCTCTTTCGCCTCCTGCACTCCCGGCTCGTCCACTACTCCAAATATTGCTAGCCCCCAGCTTGGCTTGACCCGGACTTTCACCACCTGAGATATTGCTCCCGCCACTCCTCTCCAGAACCCCTCCAGTGCCGGGCATGACCAAAACATATGGACATGGTTCGCCGGGCTCCCTGAGCACCTTCCACATCTGTCCTCTACCCCAAAGAACCTGCTCAACCTCGCCCCCGTCAAGTGAGCTCTGTGAACCACCTTAAATTGTATCAGGCTGAGCCTGGCACACGAGGAGGAGTAATTAACCCTACCTAGAGCATCAGCCCACAGACCTGCCTCGATCTCCTCCCCCAGCTGCTCCTCCCATTTACCCTATCCTCTGGATGATTATCGATGACTGATAAATCTAGAGCTCTCCAACAAACCCACTAGAAAACATGCAGAGGCTGATAAAAATACAGCACTGAGCTCATGCCTGTCTCAACAGGACATTGTAAGGAGATGGAAAATACAGCAGTGTCCTCCACATATAGAAGACCAGCTTGATGGAAATAAGTGGACTCCATGTTGTATTCCTAAGTAATGGTAGGATGATGAGTGTATTTTGCCAGTGTATTAGATGGGCAAAGAAAACTCGGTGCAGTAAATGGGAGAACGCGGTGATCCGCGTTTATCAAGACTGGAGTGCGGAGGCGGCGAGAAGGAGGGCGAGCTTTAATCGGGCCAAGGCGGTGCTTCATAAAAAGAAGATAAAATTTGGAATGCTGCAACCGGCAAGACTGTGGGTCACATATAGAGGGAGGCACCACTACTTTGAGACGGCGGATGAAGCGTGGACTTTTATTGCGGAAGAAAAACTGGAATGAGCGGGTTATTAAAAAGAACGTTTGAACAAAGTGGTGGGGCGAATGTGGGGGGGAAAGAGGAGTTTTATGTACTAATCCTGCGATGTGGTAACTTTTCTCTCTTCCACAGGTGGTGATGGGGGGAGGAGGGGAGGTGGAGGAGATGGGGCGTTGGCCATTGGGGGCGGGGCCAAGGGAGAAGCGCGAGCTTGGTTCCCGCGCTATGATAATCATGGCGGGAATAGAGAAGCAGGAAGGAGGGGCCGTCGCACGGTGCGAGCCGAGGTCACGGGGGGAAGCCGAGGTCGGCCAGAGTTTGCTGACTTCTGGGAGCAACATGGGGGGAGTAATTACGCTAGCGGGGGATCTAGCGGGGGGGGGTGGGAGGGGGGAATTATTGGGTTGCTGCTGCTGGGGAGAGGGGGGAGCTGGTATGGGAGGGGATGGGCGGGGGGGCACCGCCTGGGGGAGATACAGCTGCGTGGGAACCGGGTGAGGAGCTGGAAAAAGGGGATGGCTAATCGACAAGTGGGGGGGGTAGGAAGCCCCCCAACCCGGCTGATCACGTGGAACGTGAGAGGGCTGAACGGGCCGATAAAGAGGGCACGGGTACTCGCACACCTTAAGAGACTTAAGGCAGATGTGGTTATGTTACAGGAAACGCACCTGAAACTGATAGACCAGGTTAGGCTACGCAAAGGATGGGTGGGGCAGGTGTTCCATTCGCGGCTAGATGCGAAAAACAGGGGGGGTGGCTATATTAGTGGGGAAGCGGGTAATGTTCGAGGCAAAGACTATAGTGGCCGATAACGGCGGCAGATACGTGATGGTGAGTGGCAAACTACAGGGGGAGACGGTGGTTTTGGTAAACGTATATGCCCCGAACTGGGATGATGCCAATTTTATGAGGCGGATGCTAGGACGCATTCCGGACCTAGAGATGGGAAAGCTGATAATGGGGGGAGATTTTAATACGGTGTTGGAACCAGGGCTGGATAGGTCGAAGTCCAGGACTGGAAGGAGGCCGGCAGCAGCCAAGGTACTTAAAGATTTTATGGAGCAGATGGGAGGTGTAGACCCGTGGAGATTTAGCAGACCTAGGAGTAAGGAGTTCTCGTTTTTCTCCTATGTCCATAAAGTCTACTCGCGAATAGACTTTTTTGTGCTGGGAAGGGCGTTGATCCCGAAGGTGAGGGGAACGGAGTATACGGCTATAGCCATTTCGGATCACGCTCCACACTGGGTAGACTTGGAGATAGGGGAGGAAACAGGAGGGCGCCCACCCTGGAGAATGGACATGGGACTAATGGCAGATGAGGGGGTGTGTCTAAGGGTGAGGGGGTGCATTGAAAAGTACTTGGAACTCAATGATAATGGGGAGGTCCAGGTGGGAGTGGTCTGGGAGGCGTTGAAGGCGGTGGTTAGAGGGGAGCTGATATCAATAAGGGCACATAAAGGGAAGCAGGAGAGTAAGGAACGGGAGCGGTTGCTGCAAGAACTTTTGAGGGTGGACAGACAATATGCGGAAGCACCGGAGGAGGGACTGTACAGGGAAAGGCAAAGGCTACATGTAGAATTTGACTTGCTGACTACGGGCACTGCAGAGGCACAATGGAGGAAGGCACAGGGTGTACAGTACGAATATGGGGAGAAGGCGAGCAGGTTGCTGGCACACCAATTGAGGAAAAGGGGAGCAGCGAGGGAAATAGGGGGAGTGAGGGATGAGGAAGGAGAGATGGAGCGGGGAGCGGAGAGAGTGAATGGAGTGTTCAAGACATTTTATAAAAAATTATATCAAGCTCAACCCCCGGATGGGAGGGAGAAAATGATGGGCTTCTTGGATCGGCTGGAATTTCCCAAGGTGGAAGAGCAGGAAAGGGTGGGACTGGGAGCACAGATCGAGGTAGAAGAAGTGGTGAAAGGAATTAGGAGCATGCAGGCGGGAAAGGCTCCGGGACCAGATGGATTCCCAGTCGAATTCTATAGAAAATATGTGGACTTGCTCGCCCCGGTATTGACGAGGACCTTTAATGAGGCAAAGGAAAGGGGAAAACTGCCCCCGACTATGTCTGAAGCAACGATATCGCTTCTCTTAAAGAAGGAAAAGGACCCGCTACAATGCGGGTCCTATAGACCTATTTCCCTCCTAAATGTAGATGCCAAGATCCTGGCCAAGGTAATGGCAATGAGAATAGAGGAATGTGTCCCGGGGGTGGTCCACGAGGACCAAACTGGGTTTGTGAAGGGGAGACAGCTGAACACGAATATACGGAGGCTGTTAGGGGTAATGATGATGGCCCCACCAGAGGGGGAAACGGAGATAGTAGTGGCGATGGGTGCCGAGAAAGCATTTGATAGAGTGGAGTGGGATTATTTGTGGGAGGTGTTGAGGAGATTTGGTTTTGGAGAGGGGTATGTTAGATGGGTGCAGCTGTTGTATAGGGCCCCGATGGCGAGCGTGGTCACGAATGGACGGGGATCTGCATATTTTCGGCTCCATAGAGGGACAAGGCAGGGATGCCCTCTGTCCCCATTATTGTTTGCACTGGCGATTGAGCCCCTGGCGATAGCGTTGAGGGGTTCCAAGAAGTGGAGGGGAGTACTTAGAGGAGGAGAAGAACACCGGGTATCTTTGTATGTGGACGATTTGCTACTATACGTGGCAGACCCGGCGGAGGGGATGCCAGAAATAATGCGGATACTTGGGGAGTTTGGGGATTTTTCAGGGTATAAATTGAACATGGGGAAAAGTGAGTTGTTTGTGGTGCATCCAGGGGAGCAGAGTAGAGAAATAGAGGACCTACCGTTGAGGAAGGTAACAAGGGACTTTCGTTACCTGGGGATCCAGATAGCCAAGAATTGGGGCACATTGCATAGGTTAAATTTAACACGGTTGGTGGAACAAATGGAGGAGGATTTCAAGAGATGGGATATGGTATCCCTGTCACTGGCAGGGAGGGTGCAGGCGGTTAAGATGGTGGTCCTCCCGAGATTCCTCTTTGTGTTTCAGTGCCTCCCGGTGGTGATCACGAAGGCTTTTTTTAAAAGGATTGAAAAGAGCATCATGGGTTTTGTGTGGGCCGGGAAGACCCCGAGAGTGAGGAAGGGATTCTTACAGCGTAGCAGGGATAGGGGGGGGCTGGCACTACCGAGCCTAAGTGAGTATTATTGGGCCGCTAATATTTCAATGGTGAGTAAGTGGATGGGAGAGGAGGAGGGAGCGGCGTGGAAGAGATTAGAGAGGGCGTCCTGTAGGGGGACTAGCCTACAGGCTTTGGTGACAGCCCCATTGCCGTTCTTACCGAGGAACTACACAACAAGCCCGGTGGTGGTGGCTACACTGAAGATTTGGGGACAGTGGAGACGGCATAGGGGAAAGACTGGAGCCTTGGGGGGGTCCCCGATAAGAAACAACCATAGGTTTGCCCCGGGGGGAATGGATGGGGGATATGGAATGTGGCAAAGAGCAGGAATAACGCAACTGAAAGATCTGTTTGTGGATGGGAAGTTCGCGAGTCTGGGAGCGCTGACCGAGAAATATGGGTTGCCCCAAGGGAATGCATTCAGGTATATGCAACTGAGGGCTTTTGCGAGGCAACAGGTGAGGGAATTCCCGCAGCTCCCGACACAAGAGGTGCAGGACAGAGTGATCTCAAAGACATGGGTGGGGGATGGTAAGGTGTCAGATATATATAGGGAAATGAGGGACGAAGGGGAGACTATGGTAGATGAACTAAAAGGGAAATGGGAAGAAGAGCTGGGGGAGGAGATCGAGGAGGGGCTGTGGGCAGATGCCCTAAGCAGGGTAAACTCGTCGTCCTCGTGTGCCAGGCTAAGCCTGATTCAGTTTAAGGTATTACACAGGGCGCATATGACTGGAGCACGGCTCAGTAAATTTTTTGGGGTGGAGGATAGGTGTGCGAGGTGCTCGAGAAGCCCAGCGAATCATACCCATATGTTTTGGTCATGCCCGGCACTACAGGGGTTTTGGATGGGGGTGACAAAGGTGCTTTCAAAAGTAGTGGGGGTCCGGGTCGAACCAAAACGGGGGTTGGCTATATTTGGGGTTGCACAAGAGCCGGGAGTGCAGGAGGCGAGAGAGGCCGATGTTTTGGCCTTTGCGTCCCTAGTAGCCCGGCGCAGGATATTGTTAATGTGGAAAGAAGCCAAGCCCCCGGGGGTGGAGACCTGGATAAATGACATGGCAGGGTTTATAAAGCTAGAGCGGATTAAGTTCGTTCTAAGGGGGTCGGCTCAAGGGTTCACCAGGCGGTGGCAACCGTTCGTCGAATACCTCGCAGAAAGATAGATGGAATGGAAAAAAGAAGGCAGCAGCAGCAGCCCAGGATCGGGGGGGGGGGGGGGGGGGGGGGGGGGGCGGGGGGGGGGGGGGGGGAGGAACCAGAAGGACTCTCAGGGTTGTTAATATATACTGTATAATATGTATAGGTCGTTGCAACAGATAATTATATATTGGACTGTTAAATTATATTTTTGGAGAGTGTTACTTGTGATAAGGCAGTTGCCAATTAGGGTTAGTTTTCATTTTTGTTATTTATTCATTTTTTGTTTATAAAATAGGTCATTGTTATTTGTGTTGTTATAATATTGTGTAAAGGATGCACAATGTACTGTGTTGGTTGACCAAAAATTTTCAATAAAATATTTATTAAAAAAAAAGAAACTGGGGACATGAGAAATACTCAAGTGGTAAAGGTAAAGGTGATCTGATGGGAGACAATAAAGAGAGTGTACCTCAGATTAAAAAAGAAATCCAGGAGGGTGGAAAAGAAATGAAAAGTTTCAAATGTTTTCACTGTAATAAACTAGGCCATGTAAAGTCACAGTGTTGGTGGTTGAAGAAAAGCACTGGGAAGGCTGATGTGGTAAAACAGGATAAGGCAGTGGGTTTGTTAGAGTGGTAAAGGAAAGCCCAAGGGAAGCGAAGGAGGTGCAAATGATTGTACAGCCTGTTCAGGAAGTAATTGTTAAGAAGTTGCCAGATGTCTTTAAAGAATTTACTTGTGTGGGTAAAGTTTACTCATGTGTATTAGGAGGAGCAGGTAAAGAAGTCACAATTTTAAGAGATACAGGGGCTAGTCAATCTTTAATGGTAAGAGATGAGGAATTATGTAGTTTGGGAAGAATGTTGCCAGAAAAGGTGGTGATATGTGGAATTCAGGGTGAGAGGAGTAGCGTACCATTATATAAGGTAAGGTTGGAAAGTCCAGTGAAGAGTGGTGAAGTGGTAGTAGGAGTAATAGATAAACTATCTTGTCCAGGAATACAGTTTATCTTGGGTAACGATAGAGCTGGATCGCAGGTGGGAGTGATGCCTTCTGTGGTTGATAAGCCAGTGGAAAATCAGTCAACTGAAGGGTTGAAGAACGAATATCCTGAGATGTTTCCGGATTGGTAGTAACAAGGTCTCAAAGTCACAGGTTAAGGCAATAGGAGAAATCTGAGAGTGAAGATGAAGTTGAAGTGCAATTATCAGAAACGATTTTTGATCAGATGGTTGAAAAAGAAGAACAGGTGGAGGATGAGGCGGATATTTTTAGTTGAGGAAAATTGGCGGAGTTACAACAGAAAGATGTAGAAATAAAACGGATATATCAGAAAGCGTAAATGGAAGAGGAACCTGAGAGTATCCCAGCGTGTTATTACCGTAAAAATTATGTCTTGATGAGAAAATGGAGACCTGTACATCTGCAGGCGGATGAAAAGTGGGCAGACGTTCATTAAGTAGTATTGCCGGTAGGGTATAGAAAGGTGGTGTTGCGGGTTGCACATGAGGTACCAGTGGGAGGTCATTTGGGAATAAGGAAAACTCAAGCTAAAATCCAGAAACATTTTTATTGGCCTGGACTACATAAAGATGTAGTTAAATTTTGTCAATCATGTCACACATGTCAAGTGAGAGGGAAACCTCAAACAGTGATAAAACCAGCGCCCTTAATACCCATTCCAGCATTTGAGGAACCTTTTACAAGGGACCTAATCGATTCCTAAAACAAAAAGTGGGAATCAATATCTTTTGACTGTAATGGACGTGTCTACTAGGTTTCCAGAGGCCATTCCAGTACGTAATATTACAGCTAAAAGGATTGTGGAGGAGTTACTTAAATTCTTTACTAGTTATGGACTACCCACAGAAATTCAATCAGATCAAGGATCAAATTTTACTTCAAAGTTATTCAAAGAAGTTATGGATAGCTTAGGAATAAAACAATTTAAATCAGCTGCGTACCATCCAGAATCGCAGGGAGCGTTAGAAAGGTGGAATCAGACATTAAAGACAATGTTGGGGGCGTATTGTCAAGATTATCCAGATGATTGGGATAAAGGAATTTCATTCGTATTGTTTGCAATTAGGGATGCACCTAATGAGTCTACCAAATTCAGTCCTTTTGAACTAATTTTTGGTCATGAGGTAAGAGGACCACTTAAATTGATTAAGAAAAAATTGGTGGGTGAGAAATCGGAAATTACACTATTGGCTAGACAACATTTGAAAGTTGCACAAAATGTGATGAAACGGGTAGCGGACAAGAATCCAAAGTTCGTAGTTTTGCCAGTGGGGATAAAGATTTAGTGTTGTTACCAGTGGTAGGGGAGCCTTCAAAAGCTACGTTTTGTGGACCATATAAATTGAAAGGAAATTAAGTGAGGTGAATTATGTGGTAAACACACCAGGTAGAAGGAAGACTCACCGGTGTGTCATGTGAATAATATGCTTAAAAAGTACTTTGAAAGGGAAGGAGAGAAAAAGGAGGTTTTAATGATTCTAACTCAAAGTGACGAACCAAATCCAGATGACTGTGAATTTGACATACCTCAAATTAAATTGGAAAATGAGGATGTTCTTAAAAATTGGGATGAATTGTTAAGTTACCTTCCAGAGGAAAAACAAACTGACCTGAAAGAGTTATTGATATCACATGGGCAAGTTTGTAGAGATAAATTGGGAAGTACTAAAATGGCTATACATGATGTAGATGTGGGAAATGCTGTTCCTATCAAACAACATCCATGTAGACTTAATCCTTTAAAATTGGCACAGGTTAACAGAGAGATCGAAAGTATGCTGAAGAATGGCATAATTGAAGTGGGTTGCAGCCAATGAAGCTCACCCATAGTGATGATACCTAGACCAGATGGTACCCAACGGTTGTATGTGGACTATCGAAAGGTGAATGCAGTTACAAGAACGGACTCTTATCCTATCCCACGTTTGGTGGATTGCATTGAGAAAGTGGGACAATCTGCTTCTATTCCAAACTTCCAGACATTGAAAGAACATTTAAAACATCGTATGGAGTTCTTAGGTCGACTTCAGGAGGCGGGTTTGGTGTTGAACCTAGCCGAAAGTGAATTTGGAGAAGCCCAAATCACTTTCCTTGAGGAGTTTCCGATACACTCAAGACCTTACTCCACTGTTGGAATTGCTGAAGAAACGTAAAGAAATTCAATGGTCAGCGGACTTTCAACAGGCAGTTGACTGCCTGAAAGCTGTGGTAACCAATGTTCCTGTATTGGAGCACAGTACGAAGCCTTACAACACCAGGTTAAAGTCCAACAGGTTTGTTTCGATGTCACTAGCTTTCAGAGCGCTGCTCCTTCCTCAGGTTTCTCAATTCCTCAGAATTGCAAGGGGCTCTGTGGTCAGATTGAACTAAATTATCTGAATCTAAAGAGAAATGCCGAGGAGTAGAAGAATGGATGAATCGTGCAGAGACTTTGTTCAAAGAAACTGTCAATCGAGAAGGATTTCGGTTGGAGGAAGAACAACAAAGAAAAATGGACTATATTATTATTCCTGTTTGCGTGTGTTGTTTTTTTTTGTGAAACAAAAAGGTATATTTACTGTGTGCATTTCTTAGCGGATGGTGCAAAAGTGAAAAATGAAACCATCTTGAAGTTGATGGTTTTTTTTTTCTTGGGGGGAGGTGTCATGTGCGGGTACCTTTAAGACATGGATGTTTAAGCAATGTACCTTTCAGAAAACAGTGATGTCAGAGAGTGGGTGGGGCTGAGCTCAGGTCAGCCATTTTGCAGTTTAGTTTTGCAGTTTGGTTTTGCAGTTTGAAAAGTGCCTGGCTGGTTTTGCTGAGAGCAGTTTAAAAGTGCCTGGCTGTTGTGCTGTGAGCTGATTAAAAGGAGAAAGCCAGTTTGAGACAGCAGCTTGAGAAGTTCTAGTTTGCTGTGAGTTGCTTGAAGGGAGAAAGTCAGTTGGAAAAAGCAGTTTGTGTGTGTCTGTGTGTGTCCAGAGAGCTGCAGGATGAAAGCAAGGTGCTGGAGCTGCAGTCAACCAAGCTAATATATCTCTGCCATTCTACAAAAAATATATATATCCTTTAACCTGATGTGATACTGCTTAACGGTGTTAATTCTCTTGGAAGTTTGAAGGAACATTTTAAGGAGTTATTGACTGTTGCAATATTTTCTGAGTTATCTTTGAAGTAAGGGGTGTTAACAGATCCAATGTTTATTTAAGATGTTAAGTTGAGTTCATGGAATAAACAGTGTTTTGTGTTTAAAAACCCACGTGTCCATAATTGTAATCCTACACCGAGGGAAAAAGCCGTGTGCTAGGAAAAGCAACAAATACATTAAAGGGAGAGGTTGGTTGAACTCCATGACACATTTTGGCGTTCTGAAAACGCCGCGCCCATAACATTAGATACACTACAGCTGGAAGGCTACAAATCAGTTAGCATGTTACATATAATATTTAGCACAGGAATAAGCCATTCAGTCCAGCCAGCCCATGCTGGTGTTTCTTTTCGGTTAACCAAATAAACTATATCAAATTGACGGATAAATTAAAAGGCGGCCCCATAAAGGCATACTGCATAAAAGTAAACAGAATCTCAACGGAAACTTAAAGCAACAAAACAAAACGTAATTAAAGGGGTTGATAAAACATTTTGGCCCCGAGGTGCCACCACGCACGGAAGTGCCGACGGACACCACCTGCTCCCTTTCCAGGGACACAGTCCAGGCTGGTGTTTGTTCTCTACTCAAGCTTTCTCCCACTCTTCCTCATCTAACTTTTACGGTATCACTTTGGATTCCCTTCTACCTTAAATGTTTGGCTCGTTTCTCTTAAATACATCTATACTATTTCTTCAACAACTCTCTGTGATGGCAAGTGCCATATTCCCAGCACTCTGTGGAGAGAAAAGTTTTTTTTCTGAATTTTGTACTTAGTTTCTTGGTCATTACCTTATATTGATGGCCTCTTCTTTTGCTCTTAAGTGGAAATATCTTCTCGATCATGTTCTTTCAGAATCTTAGGGCAGAATCCTATGGCCACATCGCAGCACAGGCAGGGCCATGAAATGCAGAAGGACACTCAAACGTTCATTGATTTCAGCGGGGTTGGAAGATCCCACAAGTGAATAAGCTGAGCAAGACCTCTATTAGGACATCTCTCAATTTTCTCAGTTCAAGAGAAAAGAAACCCAAACCGTTATCCTTTTCTGATGGGCATAATCCCACCAATCTAGTATCATCCTTGTAAATTCTTTTTGCACCCTCTCGAGTACCTCTTTATAATACGAGAGCCAGAACTATGCACAAAACTCATAGGGTAGTCTAGCTAAGAGCTGAGACAAATTTAGCATAACCTCTCTACTTTTCAATTCTATCCCTCTAGAAATAGAATTACCCCGAGATTGCCAGCGATGCGGAGCGGCGGCAGCGGGTTGATTTCTCCATGCTGTAGGATGCCAGAATGCTGAGAAGTTGCAGGTAGGTCTCACAAGTGCTAAATTGCGGCCACTCCTTGTACCATGTTGTGTTGAGTATTCTGGTTCACAAACAAGCCAACAATGCTGGAAGTGGTGTAACGCTACTTTATTAACTGTTCAACTATGCTAACATACTGTAAACGTGGGTATAAGCAATACCAGCTTAACTGTGGACCCTTTCCTATCACTAGCTATGGTGAGGCACCAAGCACATGGTGAATGTCTGTGATGCAGGCTGTGAGCTCTGTGCTCTGAGCTGGCTGCTGCTAGAATGAGCGGGAGCTCTCCTGTCCCCTGTCTTTATAGTGCTTGTGCTCTCACTGGTGATTGGCTGCGGTGTTATGTATGCTGGTTGGTCCTACTGCATGTCCATCAGTGTGTGTATGTGATTGCACCATAATGTCCTGATGTATATTATGACATCCCCCTTTTTTACAAAGAACATGTGCCTATGTGAGAATAAATAACGTGTAATGAGTGTATCTGACCATGTGTGTGCAGTATTTACATAACTATGTACATGAGGCTAGTCTACATACATGGGAAGGTGTCTGGTGCAGAGAAAAGAAAAACAAGGTGTTACACCAACAACAAAAGTAATAACGAATGCGTGGAACCAGACGAAGGGCACGCCGATTGCGGTGGCGAATGGAGCCATCAGGCAGACGAAACAAGAATGAACGGGGAGTCACCAGCCGAAGAACCACAGCAGTCGCAGACCAGCCACCCTCCGGAAGATGGATTCGGATGTTGTCACCTGGCGCCAGAGCAGGAAGATCAGTCGCTCGAGCGTCATGCGCCGCCTTGTGCTGCGCGCGAGACTGTTGCATCCGCTGAAGGACCGGAGCATGGTCGAGGTCTGGGACATGAATGGACGGCACCGTGGTCCTGAGGGTGCGACCCATCAGCAGCTGGGCTGGTGATAGGGCCGTGGACAGTGGAGCCGAGCGATAGGCCAGCAAGGTGAGGCAGAAGTCGGATCCTGCACCAGCAGCCTTGCAGAGGAGCCTCTTTACGACGTGGACGCCCTTTTCTGCTTTGCCATTTGACTGGGGGTGCAGGGGACTGGACTTCACATGTACAAAGTTGTACCTGCTGGCGAAGTTAGACCATTCCTGGCTCGCGAAGCAGGGGCCATTGTCCGATATCACAGTGAGTGGGATGCCGTGACGAGCAAAGGTCTCTTTGCAGGCACGGATAACAGCCGATGACGTGATGTCGTGCAGGCGTACAACCTCGGGATAGCTGGAAAAATAATCAACTATGAGAACATAGTCCCTGCCGAGCGCATGGAACAGGTCCACGCCTACCTTAGACTAAGGGGACGTGACCAACTCATGGGGCTGAAGGGTCTCTCGTGGTTGGGCCGGCTGGAACCGCTGACAGGTGGGGCAATTGAGCACAGTGTTGGTAATGTCCTCATTTATGCCAGGCCAGTAGACAGCCTCTCGGGCCCTCCGTCGGCACTTCTCTACGCCGAGATAGCCCTCGTGCAGCTGCTCTAAAACCAGGTGATGCATGCTGTGTGGGATCACGTTGCTGTCTAGCTTCAGGAGGACGCCATCAACGACTGCCAGATCGTCTCGAATATTATAGAACTGAGGGTATTGTCCCTTGAGCCATCCGTCAGTCATGTGGCGCATCACACGTTGTAGCAGGGGGTCATCCGCAGTCTCACGGCGAATGTGGGTTAGGCGTTCATCCGTGGCCAGCAGATTAGCGGCCGAGAAGGCCACATGGGCGTCGACTTGGCAAACGAACCCCTCTGGGTCGGACGGAGTGGTGACTGCCCTGGACAGAGAGTCGGCTATGATCAGGTCCTTACCCGGTGTGTACACGAGCTGGAAATCGTATCTCCAGAGCTTGAGCAGAATGCGTTGTAGGCAAGGGGTCACGTCATTGAGGTCTTTTTGGATGATGCCGACCAGCGGGCGATGGTCGGTCTCCACAGTGAACTGGGGAAGGCCATACACGTAGTCATGGAACTTGTCGACACCGGTCAACAGGCCTAGGCACGCCTTCTCGATTTGTGCATAGCGCTGCTCTGTGGGGGTCATGGCCCGTGACGCATAGGCAACAGGGGCCCATGACGAGGCGCCATCTCGTTGCAGGAGCACCGCCCCTATGCCAGATTGGCTAGCGTCCGTTGATATTTTTGTCTCCCTTGCAGGATCGAAAAACGCCAATACCGGGGCGGTGGTCATCTTGACCTTGAGCTCCTCCCATTCACGCTGGTGGGCGGGAAGCCACTGGAAGTCCATCGTCTTCCTAACTAGGTTGCGGAGAGCCGAGGTGTGGGAAGCGAGGTTAGGGATGAACTTTCCTAGGAAGTTGACCATTCCTAAGAACCGGAGCACCGCCTTCTTATCCGCCGGCTTCTGCATGGCCGTGATGGCTGCCACCTTGTCCGCATCCGGCCGCACACCCAACCGGGAGATGTGGTCTCCTAAAAACTTGAGTTTGGTCTGACCGAAAGAACATTTGGCTCTGTTGAGGCGCAGGCCTTGGTCCCGTATTCGCTTAAAAACGCGTTGGAGGCGACTGATATGCTCCTGCGGGGTGGTGGACCAGATGATGATGTCGTCCACATAGAAGCGCGCACCCTCGATGCCCTCCATCATCTGCTCCATGATGCGGTGGAACACTTCAGATGCTGATATGATTCCAAATGGCATTCTATTGTAGCAGTACCGGCCAAATGGGGTGTTGAAAGTACACAGCTTTCTGCTGGACTTGTCCAGTTGAATCTGCCAGAAGCCCTTTGATGCATCCAGCTTGGTGGATATGTTGGCTCGAGCCATCTCGCACGTGATCTCCTCACGCTTGGGGATAGGGTAATGCTCCCGCATGATGTTACGATTTAAATCCTTCGGGTCGATACAGATCCGGAGCTCGCCGGAAAGCTTCTTGACGCACACCATGGAACTGACCCAGTCGGTTGGTTCCGTCACTCTGGAAAGCACTCCTTGGTCCTGGAGGTCTTGCAGCTGCTCCTTGAGGCGGTCCTTGAGGGGTGCTGGGACTCTGCGAGGTGCATGAACCACAGGCATGGCGTCCTGTTTGAGCAGTATTTTGTATGTGTAGGGAAGTGTGCCCATGCCTTCAAAGACATCTCGGTGTTGAGTGATGATGGCACTTAGTTGCACCCTGAAGTCCGCATCTTGGAAGTCAGACGTGTCCTCTGGAGAGAGGGAATGTACGCGCTGCACGAGGTTGAGGAGCTTGCACGCCTGTGCGCGTAGCAGGGAGTCCTTTGAGGAGCCCACGATCTCGAAAGGTAGGGTGACTTTTCGCGAATTGTGCGTAACCTCGAGTTGGCATGACCCGGTGGCGGGGATGACGTTACCATTATAGTCGACCAGTTGGCAATTGGATGGAAGAATAGTTGGTTTGACCCCCAGGGTTTGAAATGCGAGGAGATTGTCGGAAGCACCAGTGTCCAGACGGAATCTGATCTGGGATCGGTTGACCATCAGGGTGGCACACCACTCGTCGTCCGGATCAATGCTGTGCACCGACAGCGGCTGGTGATTTTGCTTCGGGGACAGCCTGTTCTTGGTTATGACAGCGACTCGAAAAGGCTCCCTGTCCTCGGTGTCACTGGTCTGCATGAAGTTAGGATCGGACTCGGTGAAGGTGGGTTGGAACATTCCTGCGAGGCTGGTTAAATCGTTGCGAGTTGGCAGGCTGGGCTGCTCGACAGCAGGCAGCAGAGTGGCCAAGCCTGCCACAGCGTAGGCACTGTCACGTTTTTGCAGGGCATTGCCGATTTAAGTGGGCGGAGCCACAGTTGCCCCATGTCGTGATGTCAGCGCGTTTGTTGCGCCACCACGCATGCGCGGTATGGTCTTGAGTGGTGCGGGCCTGCGCATCGCGTTCCTCCACGTCACCGTCCCCTCGTTTGGCGCGTACAAGCGCGGGAGGCCTCGGAAAGCGCGCAAAATGGCCACCCTCCTCCAGACTGCGGCCCGGTAGGTGTTCGATCGTTTGGACCCGTTCCGCCTCATGGGGCCCTTGCCGCGCCGTTTCAGCTGACTGTATGTAGGAGTACCGGCTGATGGCATTCTCATGCAGGACACAGGTCTTGATGGCAGTCGCTAGGGTTAGTTGCTTAACTTTTAAGGAGCTGCTGACGCAGGGTGTCCGACATGACCCCAAAAACAATCTGGTCGCGTATTATGGAGTCGGAGGTGGGCCCGTAGCCGCAGGATTGCGCAAGGATGCGGAGGGGCGTTAAATAGGATTGGAAAGGCTCGTCCTTACCTTGCAAGCGCTGCTGGAACAGGTACCTTTCGAAGCTTTTGTTGACTTCAACACTGAAGTGTGTGTCGAATTTGAGGAGCACCATCTTGTACTTTGTCTTGTCCTCGTCGTCCGCGAATGTCAGGGAGTTAAAGATGGGGATGGCATGTTGCCCAGCCGTGGAGAGAAGAAGTGCTATCTTCCTGGTGTCCGATGCATTCTCCCTGTCCGTGGTCTCGAGGAAGAGCTGGAAGCGCTGTTTAAATATCTCCCAATTTACCCCGAGATTGCCAGCGATGCGGAGCGGCGGCGGTGGGTTGATGTTCTCCATGCTGTAGGATGCCGGAATGCTGAGAAGTTGCAGGTAGGTCTCACAAGTGCTAGATTGCGGCCACTCCTTGTACCATGTTGTGTTGAGTATTCTGATTCACAAACAAGCCAACAATGCTGGCAGTGGTGTAACGCTATTTTATTAACTGTTCAACTATGCTAACATACTGTAAACGTGGGTATAAGCAATACCAGCTTAACTGTGGACCCTTTCCTATCACTAGCTATGGTGAGGCACTCAGCACATGGTGAATGTCTGTGATGCAGGCTGTGAGCTCTTTGCTCTGAGCAGGCTGCTGCTAAAATGAGCGGGAACTCTCCTGTCCCCTGTCTTTATAGTGCTTGTGCTCTCACTGGTGATTGGCTGAGGTGTTATGTATGCTGGTTGGTCCTACTGCATGTCCATCAGTGTGTGTATGTGATTGCACCATAATGTACTGATGTATATTATGACACCTTTGACAAGGTGCCGCATTGGAGACTGTTAAATAAGTTAAGAGCCCATGGTGTTAAGGGTAGGATCCTGGCATGGATAGAGGATTGGCTGACTGGCAGAAGGCAGAAAGTGGGGATAAAGGGGTCTTTTCCAGGATGCCAGCCGGTGACTTGTGTTGTGCCTCAGGGTCTGTGCTGGGACCACAAATTTTCACAATATACATTAATGATCTGGAAGAAGGAACTGAAGGCACTGTTGCTAAGTTTGCAGATGATACAAAGATCTGTAGAGGGACAGGTAGTATTGAGGAAGCAAGGGGGCTGCAGAAGTATTTGGACAAGCTAGGAGAGTGGGCAATGAAGTGGCAAATGAAATACAATGTGGAAACGCGTGAGGTTATGCACTTTCAAAGGAGAAATTTCGGCATAGACTTATTTTCTAAATGGGGAAATACTGAGGAAATCAGCACAAAGGGACTTGGGAGTCCTTGTTCACGATTCTCTTACGGTTAACGTGCAAGTTCAGTCGGCAGGGGATGAGGGGTTATGGGGAGAAGGCAGGAGAATGGGGATGAGAAAATATCAGCCATGATTGAATGGCGGAGCAGACTCGATGGGCCAAGTGGCCTAATTTTGCTCCTATGTCTTTTGGTCTTATGGCAGTTAAGAAGGCAAATGCAATGTTAGCATTCATGCGAAGAGGGCTAGAATACAAGGCCAGCGATGGACTTCTGAGGCTGTATAAGGCTCTGGTCAAACCCCATTTGGAGTATCGTGAGCAGTTTTGGGCCCCATATCTAAGGAAGGATGTGTTGGCCTTGGAAAGGATCTGGAGGAGGTTCACAAGAATGATCCCTGGAATGAAGAACTTGTCGTATGAGGAACGGTTGAGGACTCTGGGTCTGTACTTGTTAAGAGTTTAGAAGGCTGAGGGGAGATCTTATTGAAACTTACAAGATACTGCGAGGCCTGGATAGAGTGGATGTGGAGAGGATGTTTCCACTTGTAGGAAAAACTAGAACCAGAGGACACCATCTCAGACTAAAGGGACGATCCTTTAAAACAGAGATGAGGAGGAATGTCTTCAGGCAGACGGTGGTGAATCTGTGGAACTCCTTGTCGCAGAAGGTTGTGGAGGCCAAATCACTGAGTGTCTTTAAGACAGAGATAGATAGCTCCTTGATTAATAAGGGGATCAGGGGTTATGGGGAGAAGGCAGGAGAATGGGGATGAGAAAATATCAGCCATGATTGAATGGCGGAGCAGACTCAATGGGCCAAGTGGACTAATTCTGCTCCTATGTCTTATGGCCTTATGGTCTCTACTCCATCTGGGTTCCTGTTTTCTCAGCAATATGACATGCTTATTGTTCTTACCAAAATGTGATACCTCACACTTATCTATGTTGAAATCAATTTTCAAATTATATTCCCAATGGGCAAGTTTATTAATGTCTTCTGATTCGTTGCAGCCCTCTCAATGTTGATAATCCCTCCCAAATAAACGTTGTTTAGAAATCTTTTCATTCTAAATCTAATATAAATTGTGAACAAAGATGATCCTTGTGAAATCCCACTTCCTACCTACTGCCACACTGAGTAGCTACCCTTTCCCCTTGCTCTCTGTTTTCTGTATTTAAGCTAGCCAGCTATCCACTCTGCTCCTTGTCCCCTGACTCCAATTGTTCTGACATTATTCATTAGTCTATTATGCGGTATTAGTCTATTACATGGTATAAATAGCATTGTTGATATGTTTGCTGATGGAACAACATTGACTACATTTCAAAATAATTAATTAGGTGTAAAGTGCTTTGGGATTTCCTGAGGCATGAAAAGATGCAAGTTCTTTCGTGTTTCTTTTTGGATTTAAATGTCAAGGTGGCTGGCAAGTTCTCCTACCACCACATGGATGCCAGGTGCCCACAATACAGCTCGTGCAAAAATTCTGACACTCGGGACAACAACTGCTAAAAGACACTTCTTGGAGGCTGTATACAAGATTACTCTGTTAAATGTCAGCACCTATGATGATTAGATTGCAGAGGAACAATGCACTAACATGAAGTGAGTTATGTAACCCACCATGCCACCAGTGGAGATCTGTTCATACCTATTGGTTGCTTCATGAAATCTGTCTTGTCAGCTAAGTAAGACCATTTTCATCTTTTAAGGAGTCTTACAACATCAGGTTAAAGTCCAACAGGTTTGTTCCAAATCACGAGATTTCGGAACGCAGCTCCTTCATCAGGTGAGCTCCGAAAGCTAGTGATTCGAAACAAACCGGTTGGACTTTAACTTGGTGTTGTAAGACTTCTTACTGTGCTCACCCCAGTCCAATGCCGGCATCTCCACATCATGGATCGTTTAAGGGAAAAGGGGAAAAATGAGAAGAAAGCAGCAGCAGGCCAGATTTTCACTTTTCGAGGCGGAAATCAGGAGTCATGGGATTACCTGACATCGCAATCGCGTCTCCTACCCAGCAATGCTCATTGACACTATTTTCATCCTGTGGAGGTAGGGACAGCTTGGAGTATGGCCTGCCACTGGAAGTGGAGACGGATGCGGGCCAATGCCAAAATTAAAAGATTAAAAGGCCCAACTTCATTTGCTGAAACATTGACCCAGTTCTGGAGATGAGTATGAGGCCCCTAACCCTCACTCCTTTAACCCCTCATCCCCTCACACCCATACTCCTTTCACCTCACACACTCCCATAACCCCGACCCACTCATCCAGGATCACTATAAAGAGAACGCACAAGCCCTATTATAATATTTGGAAGTCTTTGAAAAGTTCATAAAACCATCAGTAGAAACAGACATAACTTTAGTAGCCATTTATAAACCATTATCAAAAGTTCATAAGTCTGTCAAAATAAACATGCTCACATTCCCATTGACAGCTGTGCTAACAAACCTTGCTGAGCAGAATACACTAGTGGATTGGAAGACAGCCAAATGTTCACAATGACATTCCACAGAACAAATCTATAAATAACTACATTCATTTCCAGGAGCGGGAGAGAGAGAGGGAGCCGGAGAGCAGTGAGTGCAGCTTGGGAATCAGGTAGGTGTTTAAACTTGCCCCCAGGTTCCAGCGGCCTTCATTTTTCGGAGCGGGAGAGAGAGAGGGAGCCGGAGCGCAGCGAGTGCAGCTTGGGATTCAGGTAGGTGTTTAAACTTGCCCCCAGGTTCCAGCGGCCTTCATTTTTCGGAGCGGGATCGAGAGAGGGAGCCGGAACGCAGCGAGTGCAGCTTGGGATTCAGGTATGTGTTTAAACTTGCCCCCAGGTTCCAGCGGCCTTCATTTCCGGGAGGAGAGAGAGAGGGAGCCGGAGCGCAGCGAGAGCAGCTTGGGAGTCAGGTAGGTGCTTAAGTGTTTGATTTTTACCTCTATTTAAGTTGGGCGGTTGCTAAACCCGCCCACCCTTCCACCTCCTCTAACCTGAGGGGGTGAGTGAATATCAGGTAAGCTCTCTCTTTTCTTTTTCTTTTATCCGCAAGTTATAGCTTCAGATTTTCGGCGGGAGCAGTGGCCAGGGGTCTGTCGGGAGGGTAAGTTTACCTTTTAAAAACTTACCTTGCAGGAGAAGCGGCCTTCAGATTTTCGGCGGGAGCAGTGGCCAGGGGTCTGTTGGGAAGGTAAGTAGCTGGGAGGAATTTAACTCTTCCTGGGTTGTTAAGTATTGTGATTGGTAAGTAAAATCCTTATTCCTTTCACTTATTCATTATTTGATATTATATTTGTAATCAGTTAAGGTAAAGTGTAAGAATGGCAGGAGATCCCAGACCCGCGTTATGCTCCTCGTGCTCAATGTGGGAGTTCAGGGACGCGGCCGATGCCCCTGACTCCTTCATGTGCGGGAAGTGTGCTCCGCGCCGGCCTGTGTAAAGCTCTGCCATGGCCGGCGCAGATAAGAAACCTCCTCCGCATGCGCAGGAAACACGCCAGTGGGTCTGGGAAGACGCTGGCGCTCCTGCACATGCGCCAACTCGCACCGGCCGGTGGAAGCCTTTCGCCGCCAGTTGGCATGGCGCCAACCACTCCAGCACCGGCCTAGCTCCCGAAGTGTGGAGGATTCCACACCTTCCGGACAGCCCGATGCCGGAGTGGTTCACGGCACTCCTTGGCACCGGTACGGCCCGCCCCGCCGGATACCGGAGAATCCTGGCCATGAAGTCGGCAACACATACTTGTGTAGGAGGACACAAATCAGAAACCATAAATGTTGGAGAATGAAAGGTTTAGTGAGAGGGAAGAACTGAGGAAGGTCAATATTAGTAGAGAAATGGTGCTGGGAAAATTGATGGGCTTGAAGGCGGATTAATCCCCAGGGCCTAATGATTTGCATCCCAGAGTGCTTAAGGAGGTGGCATGGAAATAGTGGATGCATTAGTGGTCATCTTCCGAGATTCTATAGACTCTGGAACAGTCCCTGCAGATTGGAGGGTAGCTAATGTCACTCTTATATTCAAAAAGGGAGGTGGAGAGAAAGCAGGGAATAATAGACCACTGTGCCAAACATCGGTAGTGGGGAAAATTCTTGAATCCATATCAAGGACTTTATAGCGGAACATTTAGAAAGCAGTGGCAGGATCAGTCAGGGTCAGCATGGATTTATGAAGGGGAAATCATGCTTGACAAATCTGTTGGAATTCTTTGAAGTACAGTTGACAAGGGGGAGCCAGTCGATGTGGTGTATTTGGACTTTCAGAAGATGTTTGACAAAGTCCCGCATAAGAGATTATTGTGCAAAATTAAAGCGCATGGGATTGGGGGAAGTGTATTGAGGTGGACGGAAAACTGGTTGGAAGAGAGGAAACAAAGAGTAGGAATTAATGGGTCCTTTTCAAATTGGCAAGCAGTAACTAGTGAGGTGCCACAGGGATTGGTGCTGGGACCCCATATATATCTATATATATATATATTAATGATTTGGATGAGAGAGAAAAATGTAACATCTCAAAGTTTGCAGATGATACCAAGTTGGGTGAGAGGGTGAACTGTGACGAGGCTGCAGGGATCCTACAGCATGATCTGGACAGGTTGGGCGAGTGGGCAAACCAATGGCAGATGCAGTATAATTTGGATAAGTGTGTGAGGTTATTCACTTTGGAAGCAAAAACAGGAAGGCAGATTACTAACTACCTCAATGGTTATAAATTGGCAGAGCGGAGTGTGCAGCGGGACCTGGGTGTCCTTGTGCACCAATCACTAAAGGTAAGCATGCAGGTGCAGCAGGCGGTAAAGAAGGCTAATGGTATGTTGGCCTTCATTGCAAGAGGTTTCGAGTACAGAAGCAGGGATGTGTTGCTGCAATTATACAGGGCCTTGGTGAGGCCACACTTGGAGTATTGTGTGCAGTTTTGGTCTCCTTCTCTGAGGAAGGATGTTCTTGCTCTTGAGGGAGTGCAGCGAAGGTTTACCAGACTGATTCCAGGGATGGCGGGACTGTCATATGAGGAGAGATTGACTAGGTTGGGATTTTTCTTGCTGGAGTTCAGCAGAATGAGGGGGGATCTCATAGAGACTTATAAAATTCTAACAGGACTAGACAGGGTAGATGCAGGGAAGATTTTCCCGATGGTGGGTTTGTCCAGAACCAGGGCTCACAGTCTGAGGATTCAGGGTAAACCATTTCGGATAGAGATGAGGAGACATTTCTTCACCCAAAGAGTGGTGAGCCTGTGGAATTCATTATCACAGGAAGTAGTTCCTGCTAAAACATTGAATATATTCAAGACGCGGCTAGATATAGCACTTGAGGAGAATGGGATCAAAGGTTATGGGGAGAATGTAGGATTAGGCTATTGAATTGGATGATCAGCCATGATCGTGATAAATGGCGGAGCAGTCTCGAAGGGCCAAAAGGCCTCCTCCTGCTCCTATCTTCTATGTATCTATGTACTTACCTTTCACACGGTTCCCACCTGCAAACCATTGTTCCCCAATATGATGCCTCTATGCTGATATGATTCACACTGCTGACCAAAGTCTGCCATCTTCCATCAAACTTGCAGAAGTGCAGAAATGCACACTTCTGTCATGGCGTTGGCAACATCAGGACAGCAGTGTGTGGGCTACCAAACAGCCCCCTGAAAGCATGCCATTGAACATTGCCAGAATCAGGAATGGAGGCATGAATCCCAGATTCGTGAACCATCCGTCATTTTTCTAAGTCTGACCAATGCACCTTGGCACAAGGTCCCTTGGCACAGGAAAATCCAGCCCACGTGTTTATTGACATACCTAAAGTGACACAAAGATTGTTCTGCGGAAGAATAATGATTTCAAGATAAAAGCATCAACATTGATGTCTATTCCACTAATGTTGGAAATGCCACAACCTTTCAAGGGGGTTGTAAATCCATGGTGAGTTTTTTTGATAGTGTCTCCTGCATGGTCCAATCAGAACTATTGTAAGACCAGAATTATCTTTAAATTTTGATTGCCCTGCTCCCATATTTATATCTATAATACAAATCTTTACAATTCTAAAGTCATTTACTTTTGAGATGTTTTAATGTGATAAATGCAACACAAAGATAAGAGCCACTGTTCATTAATGAAAACTCCAACTTT